>NC_136486.1:173670758-173760758 GCF_053919585.1 Euprymna scolopes | reverse complement strand
AAATGAAGATACTTCCCAAACATTAGTAATATTATGATTGTCATAAACAAGTTCAAATTTCTTACTTTAATAATCACTAATGGAGATCTAACGGACTTATATTCTTATAAGTGTGTCTAAAATGGACAGTTCAAGTTCGTACATCTGATATAACAAAAACATCGCATTAGAGACACAAGTGGACAAAATTTTGTCCACTTCTTAGATTAAAATTAAAAAATTAAAAAATTGTTAAGAAATGTTACTTGCATGACAAAAATAATATATATCTCATTTCCTATGTCGTTTTTTCGCCTTTACCTCTCATGGAAAAATAAGCCAGAGTTCATGATGTATATAAAAATAGCTGTATCAAAATTGCAAATAAAAAGATTACTTTATATTAAACACTTCGTATTATTTGGATTCTTCGGACTACTGTTCTCATCTTGAATGTTATTTTTAGAACATTTCCGTCGATGTAATTGTAAGATAATAGCTGTGTAGAAACTTCTAATGGTCTGTTATCTATCTCCCCCTCTGTCTTTATCTATATATCTATCTATCTATCTGGCTATACATCTATGTATGTATGTATGCATGTATGTATGTATCTATCTACCTATTTGTCTGTCTATATAATTATCTATCTATCAATTATTTTATCTATCAATCGTTATCTCTCTATATATATCTGTCTATATAATTATCTACCTATCAATTTATATATCTGTCTGTCTGTCTATATAATTATCTATCTATCTATCTAGTGATAAATGGACAACAGAGATTTGAATCGTCATGTTTTGACATGTTATCACACTTGTTCAAACTATGTGACCGGTCAGTTTGCAAAAGTATACGAACGGGGACCGGATGTCACGTGTCGCGTGTCACGTGTTCCGGTTTGCGCAAACAGTTTGAGAAGAATTTGAGAAGCAAAACAAGCAAGATGAGCTTACACGGGTCTCCCTCCGAGGGAGGGAATGATCTCAGAATAGAGACATAGACCCCCCTCCTAAGCCAAAGATCGTCGATCACTCCCTTCTGCTATGACGAATACCTCGGAGTGAATAAAGTACATAAAGCCGTACAACGTCTTTGTCTTTGTCTTGTTAAGCATCTTCCTTAAAACAGGCCCGGATCCCCAAAATGGTTGAAGAAGCTTTCAGAAACAGCAAGCAGAAACAGGTATGTCGGAACGTATATTTGTATATATTCTGACACGCAAGCACGTACCAGCAAACAACAAATGCTAGATGAGACATGGGCGTTAAAATAAATATTTAGGACATGAGGATAACAGCATGTTATATGACAAACACAACCTACATACATAACTCTCGTTTGTTTATAAAGAAAATATAGAAATAAGTATGATTTATATAACAAGACACGTAATACAACATACGTTCATTTGGCACCGTATATACACGGTCATATAGACCCCCACCCGTAACGTAACATAACCTCTGATCTTATGTAGGTGTATTTTGTCGAACCTTGGAGTTTTCATGTCAAACTCGGGAATATGTCCGTCAAACTTAAAGATTGGCACGGAATTTCGAATGAAAACCTTTATTTAATTTACGGGGGTGGCATACTCTTGTTATTCATTCATGATTGTACAGGCGTCTTAAGTAATTCGCAATTGTATTTTGAGTGTCACTCACATCGAGGTTTGAAACTTCATCTCCTGGAAAAGTGTAACTTAATTGAATTTTAGCAAGTATTTTATCAACTACGCTATAGATGCAGTCAAAGTGCAATCGTAATTTACTAATAACTTATACCAAGTCATGGCTGACGACAGGAGAGCATGCTAATACCCCGTCGATTAAATAAAATATTCTGTTCGAAATATTGTGCAGATCCCAGAGTTCGACAGAAAGGTTTCTGAATTCGACAAAAGATTCCTGACTTAGACACAATACACCTGAAGTAGGTCGGAGGTGACAAAAATGTTGTGAAAATAACACTCAAATTTAGAACGGAAGTCAGAAGAATCCAATCAATACAAATAATCAATATTTATCTAAAAATTAAAAAATATATATTCGATCTTTTAATATATTATATACTCCGACGCATCTAATGGATCTGGTTCCAATTATACGTTTAATTATAAAATAAAGATAATGAAAACGTAAAAAAAAAATCCCAAGGAATATTTGGTATTCTTAGATTGTATGCAACGTCAAGAATGACAGAATAACGAATCGGTCGATTAACGGAGCGTTTTGTAATGGTATGTGGACATATCTGCAATTTAATTGAAAAGGAAGCCATGTATGAAAATTGGATATTGTTCGGTTGAAGCACAGAAGAATTGATGTCATATGTGTATAAGACATATGAATATATCTGCACATCTGACACGAGATAATTAATATGAAAACAGTTACTTGTAAGAAACCCGAGGAAAAAATATTTCTGTAATGACACGAAAAGAATGCAATCATCTACTACAGATGAAATAAAAATCATGGGAAATGTAAGAAAGGCAAACCATAAGTACGAATTGATCTTCATTCATGATCTCCCAATCACATTTTGAGATCATTCGTAGACATTTATGCAGATGACACCAGAATCTATGGCAACACTTCAAAGGTTAACAATGTCCGAAACCTATTTGAAACTCTTTCTCTTCAGATCTTGAGCCCGTGGTGCAAGGGGAAAAAGTGGCTGGTTAATTGTAATGCATCTAAAACCAAGCTTCTCTCTTTTCATCATAATCTTTCTAACCTCCATCGGATTTCAATCAAAATAAATGGCTCTCGTCTTGGGGAAGCAGGATGCATTGACAAGCTTCTAGGACTGACCCTCCCTCATGATAAAAAAATGGAACACATACATTAAATCTGTTGCCAAGATTGTTTTAAAAATAGTTGGATCATTCTATCGCTCCAGTAGGTATCTCAATGTCGATGCAATTCTCTATCTGTATGAGAACCAAGTACGTCCTTAAATGGAATACTGTGCTACATATTTGCAGGAGCTACTCGGTGCGCCCATCTTACATTGATCGAGTTCAAAACCGGCTTCTAAATCTAGAAGATGATGTCCTTTTTTCTTCCTTACAGCTTCTTTCCCACAGAAGTGACGTTGCGAGCAAGTCTCTGCCTAATCGTTATTTTCATGGCAAGTGCTCTTCTGCCCCTTTCCAAACGTTTAATAGAAAACACTCGACTACCTACAATCACTATATGCCGTTTTCCACGTTCTATTTGTGCCTTAATCTAAACGCAGATTCCATGACTAAAGCTTCTTTCCAAGAACTGGCCGCATGTAAAACACTCTTCCATTGGCCTGCTATCCGATTGATTACAATTCAAGTCCAATGTAAACAGATTCTTGTTAGGTCTCCTTAAAGAATCCAAATTCTACCCAATATACACTATTCAGAATTACTAAACTATTACCTTACATTCATTAACCCATATCATCGAGTTGCCTTCGGGCCTTGATTAGTGGTTGCTTCCTTGTAAAAATAATAAGAAGCCACGTGTAGTCAAGAATGTATACAATAAAAATCAATAAAAACACAATGATAAAATCAAATACCTTGTGAAAATAAATGTACGTCGTAAATACATGCGTACACGTATACATGTAGACCTTATATACAAACGGAACCTGTGATAACCGTGGACAATCTATGAAAATGTATAAAGGTCGATTTACTAGAATCGAAAAGACATTGTAGGCGAGTCGATAATACACTTTGACAAACAATAAATAACCCTATGAGAATCAATATCGGGTCATATAAAAATTTATAATAATCGTCATGACACCCGAATGAAAAATAGTTGCATGTGATATTTCACCACGAAGAGAATATGGACATTTATTAGAAATAAAAGAAAAACAGAAACGCAACAACGTAAAAAAGATATATAAATCGATAAGAAGTGACGTGTAAGCAAGAATAGATCAAATATTAATCAATAAGATACACTAGCAGAGATGCTTTAAGAATCAATAAATATCTCTACAAGAACCAATAAGCATCCTATTTAAAATGAATAAGAGATCTTATGAATAAATAAGAAACCTCACGAAATCTAAAAACCAGACCATATGTGAATCTATAACCAATTATAAGAAAGAGATCAATTGAAAAACAATCACAAGCCAATTACAACGAACATGATTCCTATGTTTATACCGGAAAACATTAGATAGCCTGATTGAAGTATAGGTTGCTGCGATTATCAGCGTTATGAAATATGAAATATGAAATATGAAATATGAAACATGAAATATGAAACATGAAATATGAAATATGAAATATGAAACATGAAATATGAAATATGAAATATGAAATAGGAAATATGAAACATGAAATATGAAATATGAAATATGAAACATGAAATATGAAATATGAAATATGAAATATGAAACATGAAATATGAAACATGAAACATGAAATATGAAATATGAAATAGATAATGTTTTAATAGCAAAAAGGAATGTTGGAAAGATCAAAACAATTCGAATAAATTTTTACAATAATGACAATTGAACTTTATTGTCAGCAAAATAAATACTACTTTTAAAGCCAGATATATTGTAAACAATAAAACAGATTTATTTATAGAATAAATATAATGTAAATTCCAATTTTTGTTTTATCAAAACAAAAGTTAATTTAGAATAAAAATAAAATTGATCTGTGACATCAGTTAACAAACAAAGGGATATCTTTAAAATAAACGTTATTAAAATTTTTTTTGACATAGGCATCACCACTTATCAAAGCCAAGAGGCAATCGAAGCGCATATTCCTATGCGGAAATTTTATAGTAAGCCCCACTCTCCCCAATGGTTTACTTCGACTTGCGCAACTGCCATTGCACAAAAGCAGCATGCATACCGCAGATTTAACCGACATAAGTCCAGTTCAAACAGACAGAAGTATATAGAAGCTAGAAATAACGTTAAGAAAGAAATAGCGACAGTTAAGAGAGAATTCACAGAAACCACTAAAAAACGCATCGAAGCACAGAAATTAGGGACTCGAGACTTCTGGAAAATCTACAACAGTGTAGTAAATAATGGGCAATCAACAATTTCCCCACTAACCAACAATCACGAGGTTGTCTCCTCAGCAACCGAGAAGGCTAACATGCTTGACAGTCGGTTTGCCTCAAACGCCACACTGGACCCTTCCAACCACCCCCTACCCGACTTTCCTATGCGGACAGACGCCACGCTAGACGATCTGAAAATCACCCCTGCTCAGGTGCATGCCACCATAAAAAACCTTGACACTTCAAAAGCATGTGGACCCGATCCCATCCCAGCTGTGCTATTAAAAAATGCTCAGTCGAAGTAGCTCCAGTTCTCTCCAAACTCTACAACAAATGCCTTAATGAATCTTGCTTTCCGGGCCCCATTAGCCTCCTCCCACTTTTTGCCAAAATATTTGACACCTTAATAAACCATGCTCTAGTCCATCACCTTACAGATGCTAAACTTCTGACCAACAATATGGATTTAGACAAGCCCGTTCCACAGCAGACATCCTAACTGTGATCTCTGAACGTATATACCATTCACTGAACAAAGCGGGGGAGGGCAGAGCAGTAGCTCTAGATATATCTAAGGCTTTTGACAGGGTATGGCATGAGGGTCTCCTCAGGAAGATTAGATCATACAGTATCACTGGTAGAATACTTAACATAATTAAATCCTTCTTAGATAAGAGAAATATCCAGCTTGTCCTCGACGGTCGTACATCTAAACAATATGATATAAATGCGGGAGTGCCCCAGGGTTCTATCCTTGGACCTCTATTGTTCCTGATATTCATAATCTTATAGGCTTTGAACTGGCATCTAAGCTTCAGCCTCTGCCCAATCGACGAAATGTTGCATCCCTCTGCCTGTTCTACAAGTATTTTAGTGATGAATGCTCTGACGAACTGCAATCACTTGTGCCCCCACGACGTGAGCACCTCGACAAACCCGACAGGCTGCTAAATCCCACCCCACACTGTAGAGATCCCACGATGTAAAAGATCTTTCTACTCCAATAGTTTCTTCCCCAGAACCGCTATACTTTGGAATTCCATTGGACAATATAGTAACCGTTAGTAATGGAGATTCGGTAAATTTGTTAACTTATATGGAACGGCTCATCAAATCTTGTTTACGTTAGACTTGAAGACAACCATATTGTAGTCAGCTGGAAAGCAGAAAAATGGAAGACAATTCCATAGTTATTCTGTTGAGAAAAGGTATATACCAGTCAGTCAGTCAGGGAGAGAAGTTAGAAAGTATCAGTTAGATAGCCACGACGTTAAAGATTGGCCGCCAGTCGCTGAGGCATTGCGACTGGCTAACTAGATACAATGTGAGACTCTAGATAAATGCGTTTAAAGAAGACCCGGAACGTGAATAAAGGTTAATATAAAGAAACATAAGTTCGCGTCATGGCGTTTTCTTTTGGAGGGAGAAGTATTTTTGCTGCGGGCCGACTAACGAGAAAATAAACGGAAGAAAGTATGTGTCCTTTTGTTTGATGTTACCCCGATAGTAAAATGTCATTCGTTGTTTTGTTTAAAGAACTGTCTTGTTATGTATTGTCTCGATATATATACATCTGCAAGAATAAAAGAACCGCTCTCCTGTTATACATACATAAACACTGAACGAGCACAGGAATACATTACAGAGACACAAATATATGCCCGTTATATCGACGAATGTATAATATATTACACTTTTGTGCCGTTGACCATGGGCCTCTCTGCAACGGTCGAAATAAACTGGGTTATAAATACGAATCAACGTGGGAGATAAGAACCTCCCTCCATATATATATACACACACACACACACACACACACACACACACACACACACACACACACACACATATATATATATATATATATATATATATATATATATATATATATATATAAGAAAACCAGAAATGAGGAAAAAGTGAAAATGACATTGAAACAAAGACTAGACACTGTTAAACAATAATTTTGAAGGAGAAGAAAAGAGAACAAAAGCGAAAAAAATGACACATTTACGATGTAAAAATAAGAATCCATAAAAAAGGGAATCATTGATAAAATATTGTAAACTCATGATATTGTAAATTATTGAAAACTGTGATTATTCAGTTTATAAAAGAGAGGATAGTTTGTAAAACATTACATGAGTAGAAAAATATATATAAGTTGATACGTTGTTACAAGTATTTTTCGAATTAATTTATGATGGAATAATTTTCGTCATTAATTTATATAAATTAATCCAACATAAATAAACGTTTACTATTTCAAAATTAATACGAAAAAAGTGCTTTCTTATGTATACTTCAGCGATCATTATTAACCAATTTAAATATACGCATACAGTATTGGAAAATTAGGTGCTTATTTCACATATGCCCAGCTGTGCCGTTTTGTATCTTTTAAAAACATCTACTAGCTTTCAGGATTTAATCACATTTATCTTACCTTCTTTTCTTCATCTAATCGCTAACACTTGTCAACATCAATGTAAATTTATTTTGTAAGAAGTTTTTACGTAGACAGGATTTGAAAAGGAAAACATTTTTCTTAAATAACTTTGAAACGAACGAAAAGAATATATTTTGTATATAATAAGGAATGATTTATTGGGATTTATAACACACTCATTGATTAGTCAGTGGTCATCTTCCTTGTCTTTATGAGAGTAGAATATATTGATCGAGTAACCCAATCAGTGACCCTCATGGGTCGCGTGAGTAAGTTTGTATAAACTCAAACTCACGCTGCTTCAACTTTTTGATTCCTGTTTTCTCTTTCGGTAACGTATGTTTGACAAAAGACTCCCGAAGGAAGATTGCAGGCAAAACTCATTCCCTGCATTATGTAAAAAAATCAGAACAGATGGACGTTACCCGAAAAGTCTGTTTAGTGAATTCTCGCGAAGCATTTATTCACAACCCTTACTACTGCGAAAAAAATTGAAACGGTTAGCGATTGTTGGAGGAAAGGAATTTGTGTACTTACCTATATACTATAACAAAAAGAAAATACCTTGTTGTTGCTGTTTGACCATTTTTAAAGGCTTTCCCATGGATCATGTGACCGATCACATAATACTTCTGCATACAAGGGGGAAGATACTCACCTGTGCACTCTCTTGTTTTTTCTTTGCATCTAAAGTTGTTTGGCTGCCCCTTTTTGACTTCTTTTTCCATGTTTTTCTTATTGATTCATTATTATTGAACCTCTAGGTTTTTTTTAACTCTTCAAGAATTGTGTTAATTGGACTGCCTAGTTGGCGATTGATATAATTTATTAACTGACTGATGTTGCGGTGGGGCAATCCTTTCGCAAACTACGGTAAGTGCACTTGTTCTTTCCTTGGCTAGAATAGCCGTTTAATCTCTTTCGGTTTCTAATTATTTTTTCGAAACTACTTCTGTACATAGAATTTTCAGTTTCAACCATTCTTCATCGCTTGACTAAGTGAAATTGTTAAATGCTATATATTTCTTTTTAATATAATGCGCTATATTATCAAATTTCATATCTTCGAGTATTATACCTGCTTTTTAATCATAATGAACCAATAATTTTAGATTCGTGCACGTTTCTCTATAACACATTCTATTCATCGCCCATTAGATTTAAATAGCAGATTAGACGCATCGAATGATTCTGTATTCGAGACTCTGTCTAGGCTTACATCGGTCGTTCGGTCACGCTTCGATTAAAACTTTTCGTTGGTCTGTTATGCTCAAGTTTGAAATGACATTTTCAGATGCATTTCTTTGCCCTATAATAACTTCTGTCGAATTGTCAATCTGTTGGTAGGACAAGCAAAATTTTGAACCAGTAATTTTATAATTATGCCGAAATGTTGCATCTCTGCCTGTTTTAAAATATTTTATGGAATGTTTTCTGATGAACTCGTTGCACTTGTGCCCTTCGATATACATATCCCCGACAAATCCGGTTAGCAAAAAATCTCACCTCTTCACTGTTAACGTCTATAAATACCAGAAATCTCCTTACTCTAACAGATCCTTCCGTCGATCAGCCTTTGAAATGCTCTTCCTGCTACCTGCTTTCCTGACTGTAATATGAAGAAGTTTAAATGTAACGTAAACCAACATCTTGTTAAATTTTCCTAGACATGTTCCGAAATTTTTTTTTTTTTTTTACACAGAGATCACCACTTATCAAGGCCCGGAAGCCACTCAGGGATAAGGGTTATTGCAAGTACATTACGTTAGTGAGGAGATTTGATGAAGTGTTTACTTAAGGGGGCGGTTCATTAGGAATTTGTTAACATTAGACTTGAAGACATCCAAGTTGTAGTCCGGAGGGAAGCAGGCAGACGGAACAGAGTTCCACAGGCGTGCAGTTCTAAGAAAGAAGCTTTGTTCATGAAATCCGCGTTTTGATTTAGGCACAGATATAGAGTGGGGGAAATTTTTCACAGTGGATTCAGCTAGACGGGTGTTTTTCGTGAAAGATTGGCGAGGGGGGCCAGGGATTGGAGTTCAGACGAGCACCTGCCATGAAAATAACGATAAAACAAGTAGTAGCCTCTTATGTCCAAGTTGGGTTACGCCTAGTTATTGGTGAACGTGAGTAAAATAAATAAATAAATAACAGTTAAACTTTGAAATATCATTTTGAGATACACACAATCTTTTCTATTCGTCCATCTGTCTATTGGTCACGTTTAAGAATTTAATGTTATTTTAATCGAGAAACACGTACATTTGATAGACGCACCTTAAGAATATCCATACTTTATATAAAAGTCAGTTAAAACATGTCGTCTTGTTGTTTAAGATCTGCTATTCAATTTTACTGTAAAAAAATGATCTTCAAGAAATGCATCTACGTTGAACAATTGGGGAATTCATGAAAAATAATCGATGGGATATAGAGCTTACGAATATCAACACATTGAATCTCTTGGATTAAAGCAAATCTTTCTAAAGAGTGTTTAGGCTAATTAGCATATTGCAGTAATCGTTTCAAATGAAACATTGTTACAGCAGGTTTTGATTGTGACAAATCTGACATAGGCGACTCGATGAACATTATCGGATATGACTTGCACTTAAATGTCACCAACCAAGCAGGCAGAAGCAATAGCAATTCTAATTAGAACCTATTGGAAAAAAGAATAATACCAACAAAACCCATCTATACGAAATGAATTAGTCATGCTCGACAACAATAGCTGCAGCAAATCAATTTTCATAAAGACTTAATTCTAATTCATTTGGATGTAGTAAAATGACATATTTTTGTAACACTACTTTCATTTTTGTTTGCACATCGAAACGATACAGTCCCAATCAAAATATGACACACCACATGCCCTGGTACAGAAAGCACATGAGGCGGGTTCATCTGGCTTTATCAAAATGAGGAGTTTTTCAGAAGTGGTTCATAGTCACATGTATATTATACTGAGGTCAGATTATTTTGATGACATTATTTTACAGTTTACTTCCAATTAGAGAGTCTAGCATCCCCAAATGCTCACACATCCGGTGCTGACCACTCAGTGTATTGTCGATAACTTGACAAGAAATCGTGTGCCATGAGATGGAAAGTTAACACCGCAACTATCTATCACATAAGAAGATTAATAGAAAAGCTTCCTACAAAAAACACTGTTACATAAACATAGTTGCTGGGCGACGTATAACTTATTACAGGGTGGAACGATAAAGCTGTCGCCACCAGGAAAATAACACTGCAACTTTATTTTAAAACTTTTATTGAAAAAATCAATTCAGGTGACTTGATTATTTGGTAGAGCAGGCATCTATTCAATGTAGCCGCCTGCAGCCTCAATTATGTCTCGATACAGGTCCGGAACTGGGAAAATGCCTTTCGTACAAGCGCTGGCCGGGAGCTCGGCGAATGCTTCGCGGATAGCGGCGTTCAGGCTGGTTTTAGTGTTGTAGGAGGAAATGTTGGTGATATTCTCGACATATGACCAAACTAAGTAGTTAAACGAGTTCAGGTGGGGATGGGAGTTAGTGAGAGAAAGGTACAAAGTCCTAGTACTCCTTCTGAAGCCAAGCCTGGGTCTCTTTGGACTTATTGGCCGGCGCCGAACCCTGCTGTCACACCTCAGGTCTGCCAGCGGCCATCTGATTGCACTTGGGGCTCACCACACTTCAGCACATGTAGGTATACTTTGGTGTTGACTCATAAGCCGACTTCGAAGATGTGAGGTGGCATGATGTTGCTCTCACTAAGAAACAACACCAAAGATCATAACCATGACCGAAAACTTCGTTGAACTGCGCTCTCAAGCGTTGAACCGTCAGGATTTGCATTTTAGAGATGCTGGCACTGGTGCTGTTGTGATGATTTGGATCAGTAGAGAAGGCTCTTGAATCGTTCTTTGGATTTGTACACAGCTGGCCAACTAGTACATGATCTCCCACAAAAAAGAAAACTGGTTTTGATCAAATGAAAATGGAATCATGTCGTTTTTTTAAGGTGACAATTTTATCGTTAGGCCCTGTAGAAGATGATTACTTATACAACTTTGATTTCTTCTATCTAATTAATTGAGAAGTCATTTATACTGTGCGGCACGAAATTTGTTTTTTAATTAAAACCGATACGCCCTCCCTTTTCAACTGATTCAGTTCGAGTAGACTTGAGTAATTAATGAGATTAATGCCGTACGAATTAATCAGGATCATCTTACTTTGATCAATCAGTTCTTTTCACATCATTAATCTTTATTCTTTAAGTTATGCCGACGATTGTTTGTTTTTAAAGGTTAAACACGATTTTAAATGAATGACCTCACGAAGTAAATTAACAGAATCGACATAGCAAAATCGTGACGCCAATAGAAATGGAAGACTATAACTCTTAAATGTTTTTCAAACGTAACATTCTTTATTATGTTCTGCTGCTTCAGCGTCAACATACCAAAAAGTAATTACGACAATCGATAAAAAATTAATTTACACACACACACACACACACACACACACACACACACACACACACACACACACACACACACACACACACACACACACACACACGCGCGCGCACACACACACACACACACACACATATAATTGCTACTTTTTTATAAAAGCTTGTCATCTCTTCGAATTGATGTGCGCATGTACATGGCTTTTCCAACGAGCGACACTCTTGCTAAATTGATCAAAGAAGTGACAGAGGAACTTGTTAGTATTTGATGTTGTTTGTGGCGGGACTTTATTACGCACCTTGAGAATCTTGTATGAACCCCTACTGATTTAGGGCTAAAAGCAGAGATTATACAGCAATACTTGTATAATCGGGAAAGCAGCATAGCCTCATACAATTGTTGGTTATGCCTGACATTGGGTGACTTCATATAGTTTACTATGTGAAGTCACATTTGGAAGGAATCGCGGATTCATTCTGCTATCTAAAGGCGCGCTCCAATACTGCATACTTTAAACGCTTTACCTCAAATTTTCTGCATACTTCTGTGATTATTATATAAATGGAGAAGTATATATATATATATATATATATATATATATATACATATATGTATATAAATATGTATATATATATGCATATATATTATTATGTTATTAAAGAATATATTTTTGACAAAGCAAAACTTATCAAGACGAGAAAAGCAAACAAATATATTAAATGAAAGGAATAAAAGTTGTTTATAACTCCATCGGCCATAACATTTCGAAGTTAAATCCTTCGAATCAGAAGAGAAAAAGGCCCAGAATTATACAAAATTCAAATTAAAAAGATTAAAGCTGACTTAAAAGAATTTAGATATGGAATGAGTAAGAATAGCATAATATGGTAAAAAATGAAAAGAAATATTAAAAGTAAGTACGATGTATAAGAGTAAATCGGAAGGAGAGTAGGTATGTAGGTAATAATCAAAAAGATAGAATATGGGCCCTTATTATCGTCAAAATTAAAGACGAGCTAATAATGAGGGAGAAAAGAAAATATAGTGAAGATGGATAAGAAAGTAAGGAAATAATGAAGAAGGATAGAAAAAGCAAATAAGGGAAATTCATTTATTAATGAAGCTATTTGAAAAAATCAGCGAAATTCAACTATTTGAAAGTACACAAAATATGACCGAAAAACTTTTAAAAATCCAGATTAAAAAAAAAGTTAAAGTGACCAAAAAGGCGAAAAGTAAAGTTTTGAACATTTTAAAATGTTTCTTCATCCAGACTTTTCATCTATTACGTTTTCTTATTGTTCTGATGATATAATAGAATTATATATGAATTTTTTCCTCATCTTTCATTTAATGTCTATATATTATTCTTGTATGAATGTACGCTTTTACCAATAGTTTCTACTCTTTGTGCGTAACAATTCTTTTAATTAGAAGCTCTATATTCAAATATATCAATAAAGCATATATACAGACATACAAATATAATTAGTTTATATATATATATATACATATATATATATCCACACACACATACGCGCACACATATGTATATATATATATATACATATATAAACTAATTATATTTGTATGTCAGTATATATGCTTTATTGATATAAATATACATATATATATATATATATATATATATATATATATCCCCACACACATACGCGCACACATATGTATAAATATATATATACATATATATTTAATAAAGATGATTTTTCCGTCTAGCAAAATATTATATGGATACAGGCACAGATGCCACGTATAAATTAAATAATCACACTATCTGACAATACCTGTTGCATGTTTTCCAGTTTTTTTATTCAATGTCATTCATTTTCCTAATATTCTAAATTATGTTCGAAAATATTCGTTTTTTATAATGTAGGAAGTGCTTTCATTCCCTTTAAAATATTTACTGTTAGACGAGACGGAGGTCTTTGATACAATTAGACACATTATCAAAGAAACCCGGCTTATTTTCTCATTTACGTCCATTTAATATTCGATCATTAAGCATACTCTACGTAAATACGAAGAGCTCTCTTCATAATCCATTATAAACTTCCGGTCAATTTGATTGATTGTTCACGTACATCTTTCAGGTTTAGGAAATAGCGGATCAAAGGTATTTCAAATGATTATACACACATATCGTTCAACATGGTGTCAGTCAAGGTACAAGCAAAATAAAAAAATGTAGTTTATAGCTGCACAGTATCACAAACCACAAATTTAAATGATGTTATCGACAACCATAGCTCGACCACAAGATCAAACAACCAATATACCAATCAAATACAATCCAACAAAGTTCAGAGCAATGTCGCCCCTAATCGACCTGACAATAAATACATTATACAAAACGCCATCTACCTCGGCTCCACATCTGGTCTTATCAAACATAGAATTTCAACCTATAAGCACTCTTTTAAAAAACCCTCCCTCAAGAACCAAACCTCTCTATCAAAACATATTTGGCAACTCAATGATAAGAATATTTAATTCAATCTAAAATGGGAAATAGTAGGATCATATAAACTGTATACCCCGGGAAGCAGATCCTGTACTCTTTGATTTGAAACCCTCAAGATTTTGCAATATGACGATACCAAAAACAAAACCACCCTATTAAATTCAAGGGAGGAACTACTATCACCATGCATTCATAAACACTAGTTTAAATTTAACAAATATAAACCACCATAGCTCATAAAAACCTTTCTTATTAATAATATATCATAAATTTTGTAATAGAATATCTTTGCTAATAAGATGTGGATCATCATTATTATTAAAAAACTTACCATTATTCTGTATCTTAGTTAAATCTCTATTCAAATTTAACCCTTGTAGTTTACTAATTTTATTAATTCCAACAATTAGATAAATACAATAAATAAATAAATAAAACAATTATAATATTACTAAATTTACTCAATAAAATTATCTTATACTACACGAAAAAAACAGCATAAGGATGAATTATCCCCCTTTGACCACATTACTAGACAAAACAAGAGTATCTCCTTTCATTTCGAATATTTATATTTTTATTTAAATCTAGATTAAGCGATGATGAAATAAGCTAACCGTTAGGAAATTCCCCTTTTGGCGTTTCGATTTGAAATTAAGCAGTTAGAGTATGTAGAAGCTACTGGCAACATCTAAATGAATTGCTCTAAGAATTATTACGGCCTTCAAAGCATGAATCATTTTAAGGTAAATATATATATATATACTTAAATTTGTTGAATTTTTCTTAATAGCATCTTATTATAACAGTATACATGATCTAAACCCAGCTTTGTAATTGTATTCTAACGTTTACTCTAAACACAGCTATGTAATTTTATTCTAACGTTTACTCTAAACACAGCTATGTAATTTTATTCTAACTTTTATTATAAACCAATATTACTTTACTTATCTACATCATTAATTAAATATTTTCCTTATATTTTAATATTTTCCAGATTCATCTGCACTTCTTAAATGCTAGGCTTATTTATGTTGTCTTTTATTTAAAAAAAACACCCAATATTCTGCTGATAAGGAGACTTTGTTTTCATAAAAAACTATATGCTAAAATTATTTTCCTTGGGTCAATGTCTGTCACAATAAAAAATATCGTTTCCGAAACGATCGTACAATTTAATTGACGTTATTGTGCTCCTTCTTATGAAACGGATTTTTAATTTCTAATTTTAATTTTGAATTATAAATTATCAATCACCTTACCACATATAAAAGTTGCTTTAGGATATTTGCCTATTGAGCTTTGATACATCGGCTTTACAACAAGCATTATTCTTTTCCTGTATTTTAATTAAATTAGTATTTTTGCTATAACATGAAAATACACTCTGCTCTATAGAAAATTGCTCTAACCCCCTTTAAATTATATATATATATATATATATATATGTGTGTGTGTGTGTGTATAACTTAAACTAAATTGTGCTTACGCAAAACAAATCGATATCTAAATGAATAAATGCCAAAACAGTAGAAATGTTGTCTGTCATGTTAATTTAACTATACACACATATGTACATACATACATACATACATACATACATACACACACAAAACAAAATACACACTATTGTTTTCATATACTGTATATGCAATATTATATATTGACTCTCATATTTGAATCGATTTTAACTCAACTAGTTCTGTTTCGCAGTTTTATTCTCTAAAATATTATTCAAATACAGTAGTGTTGAATATACCGTTAAGTGTCAGTTTTAATAATTTAGAACTGATTTAAAGCTTTACCGACCGAATTTAAACCTTTAGAACTGCTTTAAAGATTCATCGATCAAACTTAAAATATTGCAGCATTAAGAATTTTTTTAAATTTCAATTTATAACATTATTTAATCAATTCTTAATGCTGCAATATTTTAAGTTATAAATTTACTACAATATCTTATATAAAATAAATTTTACTACAATATCTTGCCCGTTTATTTTCCAGTTTTAACCACTAGTCCTTTGCTTTTCCATGTTTAAGCTTAACCATATTACTTTTCATGTTCGCATTTTTCTATTGTAATTTAATATTTCTTTTCAGATTTCGTCATGTTTATCCATTTACGCCCACATTCGAAAGATGAAAACAACGTTTCGCAATCAATACAATATTTCTCTATCTAGAGAAATAAAGCAGATGGTTTCGTCTTTACAACAAAGACACGACAGCCATTCCAAAACTAATGACTCCTAATTTACTTCCACCCAAATGGATTAGAGGAAATTGCAAAATTGCATTGTTATGATGACTGAACTTATGCATTCATGACTTTAAGCTTTTGTCGCTCTGTAACAGATATTGACGGTGTGAAACTCTAAGAAAGCAACTCCTGCTATGAATTTGCATCAGAAATAGAGAAGCGTCATTAAATTACCTCATGCTCCCAAATAAAACTGATCAGTATTTACCAGCGCCTGTTGAACGTTTACAAAGCCGATGCAGTTGATGTCAACATAGTTAGGAGATGAGTCCGTCAGTTTTAGTAGCGACAGAGACGTGAGTGACAAGTGTGTTCCGAACAGTTACGGCCAAGGTCTCATAAGAAGTTAGCAAAAGTGCATTGAGAATGGTTGCGACTATGTAGAAAATAAATCCTGGAGCACAAAAGGTCACTCGCTTTAATGGTACTACTCCAGTCTTTATAGCTCTTCAACGATTTATTTTCTTAAAAAAATGAAATATATTTTTTAAATTAATGTTTGCAGTAGCGAAATTTGCAGAGCAATAACGAGCCGACCAAACTGGCAAGTTCTAAAAATAAAATAGAAGAAAGTGAAAGGAATTTGCAGGTTTATTCGAGTTTCGTTTCAGCAGGAAATCGATGCGATTTTCACTTCCACATCAAAATCCAGAAAATCTAGACCATTCTTGCAATCACTTTTCTCATGTTGATTGCGGTAGAAGGCTGGTCCTATGCAATTAATGGAAGTCCAACCTTTCAGGCTTTGTCTCCTCTCTTTGAAAAGAGGTTAATTTTTACTAACTGCCTAAGGTGCCCCATAGGGAATTCCTATAGAAATTTTTTTTGTGTGCCAGAGTACTTTTCAATCCCACTTTCCTTATTTTTATGTCTAATCTGCCTGCAGTGAGAGGGAGGTACATACATGTCAACAAGCAACCACTAGATGTTATTGAGGACTTGACTGGGAAACCACTGGACTGATTTATTTGAAATTTCATAGAAAGGTACTTTATGTGTCTTAGAGTGGTTTTTACATGGTTTTTGTATCAAAAATCAATAATCGAAAAAAAAAACGATTAAAGAAAGAAAGTCCGATTTTGACCAATATCGTAAGCTTCTTAAAACGTTACTAGCTTAAGTTCAGAATAAAATCACGATTTTCTATTAACGGCTAATTTAAAAAAAAAATGTTTTGAACGCTACTAACTGAAGTTCTTTCAACACAGTTTGCAATTTGGAGACGGAATTGTTTTTGTTGAGATAAGTGATTTCAATCATGCTTTTTATTTTAGATTTAAAATATTAACAACTCCATTTTATTTCAGTATTTAATTTGTGTATTTCTGTTTTATTAAATGCTAGCTTTTTTTTCTAGTCCAATACCGGCTTCCATCTTATCTCGAAATTACTGATAACGGCACCAACTTACTTTCGGAAGACCCCCCCCCCCCATCAGCCTTTTCTTTTATATCGTAAGCTTCTTAAAACGTTACTAGCTTAAGTTCAGAATAAAATCACGATTTTCTATTAACGGCTAATTAAAAAAAAAAAATGTTTTGAACGCTACTAACTGAAGTTCTTTCAACACAGTTTGCAATTTGGAGACGGAATTGTTTTTGTTGAGATAAGTGATTTCAATCATGCTTTTTATTTTAGATTTAAAATATTAACAACTCCATTTTATTTCAGTATTTAATTTGTGTATTTCTGTTTTATTAAATGCTAGCTTTTTTTTCTAGTCCAATACCGGCTTCCATCTTATCTCGAAATTACTTATAACGGCACCAACTTACTTTCGGAAGACCCCCCCCATCAGCCTTTTCTTTTATATCGTAAGCTTCTTAAAACGTTACTAGCTTAAGTTCAGAATAAAATCACGATTTTCTATTAACGGCTAATTTAAAAAAAAAAAATGTTTTGAACGCTACTAACTGAAGTTCTTTCAACACAGTTTGCAATTTGGAGACGGAATTGTTTTTGTTGAGATAAGTGATTTCAATCATGCTTTTTATTTTAGATTTAAAATATTAACAACTCCATTTTATTTCAGTATTTAATTTGTGTATTTCTGTTTTATTAAATGCTAGCTTTTTTTTTTTTTCTAGTCCAATACCGGCTTCCATCTTATCTCGAAATTACTTATAACGGCACCAACTTGCTTTCGGAAGACCCCCCCCCCCATCAGCCTTTTCTTTTATATCGTAAGCTTCTTAAAACGTTACTAGCTTAAGTTCAGAATAAAATCACGATTTTCTATTAACGGCTAATTTAAAAAAAAAATGTTTTGAACGCTACTAACTGAAGTTCTTTCAACACAGTTTGCAATTTGGAGACGGAATTGTTTTTGTTGAGATAAGTGATTTCAATCATGCTTTTTATTTTAGATTTAAAATATTAACAACTCCATTTTATTTCAGTATTTAATTTGTGTATTTCTGTTTTATTAAATGCTAGCTTTTTTTTTTTTCTAGTCCAATACCGGCTTCCATCTTATCTCGAAATTACTTATAACGGCACCAACTTACTTTCGGAAGACCCCCCCCATCAGCCTTTTCTTTTATATCGTAAGCTTCTTAAAACGTTACTAGCTTAAGTTCAGAATAAAATCACGATTTTCTATTAACGGCTAATTTAAAAAAAAAAATGTTTTGAACGCTACTAACTGAAGTTCTTTCAACACAGTTTGCAATTTGGAGACGGAATTGTTTTTGTTGAGATAAGTGATTTCAATCATGCTTTTTATTTTAGATTTAAAATATTAACAACTCCATTTTATTTCAGTATTTAATTTGTGTATTTCTGTTTTATTAAATGCTAGCCTTTTTTTTTTTTCCTTGTACATATGTTTATTTATCCACCGAGTTGATAGCAAAAATTACGAATCATACTCATTTTTAGTTCGTGTGAGGGGAATCTATCACCATACTTTCCCTTAATAAAAGTCCAACGGACGTGTTTAAGTACAATACTTAATAGTTTTTTTTTTTTTTTTTTTTTTTTTTAATGGAGAGTAGAAAACGCATTGTGGATGCGTTATCGGCAGCTCCTGTTACTCTCGCTTCTTCTTATTTGTCCCTCAGTCCTCATTTTTTTAAAATGAGTGATTTTTCGGACAAAGGGAGAAGAAAAAGCTGTTTTCTAGGTTGGCAGTATTTTTGCGAACAGTTGGCTGAGATGGCGGAAATTTTCTGTTTCTATGTCTATCCTTGTAGCCATGTCACTAGTAAGGGTGCTGGAGGTAAACGTTTTGTCTGGGCTGACGTTATCCGCCTGATAGTCAGGGACCCGAACCTTGGATTAACCACTAAGGAGGCTGTCCTATCAGCAGGTGCAAAGTACTGGGGCTGCTGTATTGCCATTTGGTGAATGGATTCTGGACCATGCAGTAGCTTCTGGTGGGGCCTCTCGATGCCATACTAGTGGGTAATTGTTACGGCTTTACCTTATCATTAACTACAAATAAAAAATAAAAAAAATTCTTCGTTTCTTTTTCTCTCTTAATTTCCCCTCTCTGTCCTGCTCTAAGTAAATCTGTCGACCTAGTCCACAAATTCCAAAATTTCATCATGACAAGTTTCAAGAAAAAATACACGATTAAACCCGGTTCCCCAACTTCCAACGTAGACCCCTACTACCATGTCTCCTTCTCCAACATCAGGGGTCTTCGTTCTAACCTTCCAGAGGTTGAAACCCAATTACAGGAGACTAAACCAGACCTTTTATTTTTAAGTGAAACTGGCATTGGACAGGCTATTTCCCTAGATGAGTTTGCAATTTCAGGATACTCTAACTTAACTTCTAAATCTGACCCCCAAGATCGTCATGGGCATGGAATATGTGCCTATATTAAAGATAGCTTTCCATGTGGGAGGGACATCTCCAGGGAAGATCCTAACTTACCCTATATGTGCTTCCGGGTTGCTTTAGCTCACACTACTGCATTTATATTTACTCTCTATCGCCCCCACAACAGTGGAGTTACTATCTTTCAAAGCATATCTGAGAAAATTGACCAAGTCCTTTCTACTTATCCTTCAGCTAACATTCACGTATGTGGAGACTTCAATGTTCACAACGTTGAATGGTTGACCCACTCAAACAAGACCGATGATGAGGGGAGGTTCTGTCATGATTTCTCCATTGCCTATGACCTCACTCAGATTGTTCAGGAACCTACCCGTGTGCCCGATAATGTTGGCCAGTATGCGAGCCTACTAGACCTTTTTCTCACAACTTGCCCTGAACTATGTTCAGTTTCTGTTCTGTCGCCTCTTGGATCTTCCGACCACTCTGTTGTATCAATTAAGATAAAAATGAAATGTAATAAGTCCCCAGATGTACCTCTTCATCGTACAGTATATCGATACACTAAGGCTGACTGGGATAGCTTCCGTACATTTATATCTGATCTACATCTGCATTCCATGTTTAAAAAGGATGTGTCCTCTATAGTATTAGACCTAACTGAATGGTTAATTGTAGGTATTGACCATTTCATACCCTCTAAAAAGTTTCAGAAAAAACCTAACAGCCAGCCATGGTTCTCTCCAGAATGTGCTGCTGCCATTGCGCACAGAAATCACTTTTTCCACTGCTTCAAACGTAATAGATGTATGGAAACTAAAGCCGTTTTCAGGACTGCCAGCAACCATTGTAAGAAAGTAATAAGGAACGCAAGAGAGTTGTATGCTCAATCTGTTAAGTCCAAAGTAGCTGAGCAGCGGCTTGGTTCCCACCAGTTTTGGCAAATAGCAAACAGAATCCTGAACAGAAGCGTGTGCTCCATCCCAACTATTATCAATGGACCTGAGGTAATCTCGTCAGCATCAGACAAAGCCAAACTCTTTGTCAAGAACTTTGCAGCTAATTCTACCCTTTGCGACCAAGACCGCCAACCCCCAATATTTCCTCCTGTATCAGAAAACACGCTATGTGATATACGTATATCTGTACGTGATGTTGCGAAGCTAATCAAAAACCTTGATTCGAGTAAAGCAACTGGCCCTGATGGTATTCCAATTATAGTACTCAAAAAACTTCAACCTGAATTAGCGCCCATACTTACAAAACTGTTTAAACGTTGTCTTAAGGAGAATAGTTTCCCATCTCCCTGGAAAACCTCATCAGTATGCCCTGTATTTAAGAATTCAGGTGATCGCTCATCCCCCTCTCAGTACAGGCCAATAAGTCTCCTGTGCGTCATGAGTAAGTTGCTAGAATCTGTGTTAAATACAGAAGTAATCAAACATCTCAACAAAAATAACCTTCTTAGTGACACTCAATATGGTTTCCGTTCTGCTAGATCTACAGCAGATGTCATTACAGTTATATCGCATAGGATTAGCAAATCTCTCGACGGTGGCAATCTTTCTAGAGCAATTGCTCTTGACATATCTAAAGCCTTTGATAGGGTATGGCATAAAGGTTTACTTCATAAGATCGCTAGCTATGGTATAGCTGGAAAAGTCTTCTCAATTATTAAATCATTTCTTTCTGATAGGTTCATAAGAGTAGTAGTTGAGGGGCAAAAATCAGAAGCTCACAGTATTAATGCCGGTGTCCCTCAGGGATCCATCCTGGGCCCAACTCTTTTCCTGATCTACATTAATGATCTTCCAAATCATATCCTTACATCATTTGTAGACATTTATGCTGACGACACTACCATTTATGGTAGCACATCTAAGACAGTAAACGACCAAGTTCTCTCCAATTCTCTCTCCTCTGATCTTGAGCACGTAGTACAATGGGGAAAGGAGTGGCTGGTTACTTTTAATGCATCTAAAACCAAGCTTCTCTCTTTACATCATCAACATTCTAATCCACATTTGTCATCAATTGAAATGAATGGCTCTCGTCTTCAGGAGGCCTCAAGTTTTGACAAGCTTCTGGGCTTGACCATTACTCCTGATCTTAAATGGAACACGTATATCAAATCTGTTGCCAAGGCCGCTGGAAAAATGGTGGGATCTTTCTATCGATCCAGTAGATATCTCACTGCTGATGCTATTCTCTACCTATATAAGAGCCAGGTACGTCCAAGGATGGAATACTGTTGCCACATCTGGGCAGGAGCTGCTAGAAAGGACTTGTCCTGCCTTGATAGAGTTCAAAATAGACTTCGTAGCCTCGTAGGAGATGTCCTTTTCTCCTCCTTGCAACCTCTATCTCACAGAAGAGATGTTGCGAGTTTGTCTCTGATGTATCGTTATTTTCATGGAAAGTGTTCAACTGAGCTTCAATCTTTGGTCCCCCCTCGCCAAACTTTCACAAGAAACACTCGTCTAGCTGTAAACACTATCAATAATTTCCCCCACTCTTTATCTGTGGCTAAACCTAAACGTAGATTCCATGAACAAAGCTTCTTTCTTAGAACTGCACGCCTGTGGAATTGTCTTCCGTTTTCCTGCTTTCCGTCTGACTACAATATGGTTGTGTTCAAGTCTAAAGTAAATAAGTTCTTGATGAGCCGTTCCATATAAGTTATTAAATTTACCAAATTTTCATTACTAATGATTACTATATTGACCAATTTCTACTGTACACTCTTTAACCCTTATCCTTGAGTGGCCTCTGGGCCTTGATAATGTGGTGATGCCTTTGTAAAAAAAAAAAAAAAAAAAAAAAAAAAAAAGTGAACACTTTCATACAGCCTAACATCACAAGTGCATTTGAAGTTTTATCACCGCACAAGCAGAAAGACCAAGCTTATAAAATAAACTGTAGATTCTTTTATCAGACATGAAAGCTTTCGAAATGAATTTGATAAGACAGAGGCGCGTTCGAAATGGATGTTTTCATTTAAAGCTCAATTTAACCCTAATACTTTTGCATGTTAATCTTTTAATGAAGCCATTATTTATAGATAATTTTATAAAAGCAGCAGAAGTTTCTATGCAGTGCAATATAGACTGTAATCTATTGGGAACTAAGCCAGTGCGATGAGGCAAGTAATGTTTCTGCCCCTGCACCGCTGTGGGTTCCCGACTAAAGAAAGAAATCAACCAATGTTCTTGAAATATGGCCGATTTTACCAATTTTAATGGCAATAAATGTATGGGAGATTGGAATACCTGTTAATCCTTTAATCATAATCGCTTATCACATCCCTAATTGAAATGAATGGAGTTCGTCTTGAGGAAGCTCCATATCTTAGCAAACTTCTGGGACTGACCTTCCCTCCTGACCTGAAATGGAACACATACAGCAAATCTGTTACCAAGATCGCTGGAAAAATGGTTGGATCACTATACCACTCCAACCGGTATCTCACATTCGATGCAATCCTTTATCTGTATAAGAGCAAGGTACGCCCTGAAATGGAGTATTGCTATCACATTTCGTCAAGAGCTGCTCGGCGCGCTTTATCCAGCCTTCATAGATTTCAAAACTGGCTTCGAAACCTAGTAGGTGATGCTCTTTTCTCTTCGCAAACTCTTTCTCACAGAAGTGACTTGCGAGCCTGTTTCTGCGCTAACGTTATTTTCATGGCAAGTTCTCGACGGAATTCCAAACAATGTTCCCTCATAGCCAAACTTTCACAAAAACACTTGACTAGCTACAACCACTATATACGATTTTCCACTATCTGTGCCTAAATCTAAACGCAGATTTCATGAACAAAATTTTTTTCCCAGAACTACCCGCCTGTGGAGCACTGTTCCGCTGTTCTACTTCCCGGTTGAATACAACATGGTAGCCTTCAAATCTAACAGGAATATGTCCTTCTTGAATCGTTCACATAAATAATCAAATGCTTCCCAATCTATACAATTAACGATTATTACACTATCACCGTACATTAATTAACCCTTATCCTCGAGTAGCTTTGATCCTTGATAAGTGCTGATACTCAAGTAAAAGATTTTTTTTTTAATCCCAGACAACTAGTTTCTAATAAAATCTATTTGATACATGATTAAAGCATCTTACTTCTTAAAACATATTTGATGCGCATAAAAACGCTTTGATGTTAATTGCACTTTTGATATTTACTATTTTTTATGGAACTGATACTCTACAGATGCGTCTATAATGTCTGTGAGCGTAGCGATGCAAATGACATATTTCAAATTAAAGCATAACAGAGAAACTATGGCAATTTTGTTTCCAACACAACCATGATCATCGACCTGACGGACTAAACACCTAAGACGAAAAGTAAGACCCAACTCCAGGCGAATTTTCTTCCAAGAATGTTGTTTTCATTTTTTTTTACAGTTGCGCCTTGTTATCGACAAATCTGATTGCAAATATTTACGTCTATAAATGTTTTTTCACAGCATCAGCAAAACTTATCTAGACAAAAAGTTATATATATATATATATATATATATGTGTGTGTGTATATATATGTATATATATATATATATATATATATATATATATATATAACTACTTCATTTACTCACATAAGTTTAATATACGAAAGTATAGATTTATGCGTAAACTTTAAGTATTTACTTCAAAAGTGCTCAATACGTAGGTAGAGCGAGTTAGTAATTTATCAAATATATATGGCGATTAAGCTACACTGAATATTCTGCGTTTCATCCACTATAGGATTCGTCAGGCTTATGCGCGAATTCTGTGGTTGCTTCTTGTTTTTATATATGTTGGGGATTTCTAGTTAGCCAATCAGCTTTCTAGTATCCACCGCGCCCCTTCCTATCAGCCAATGGGCATGCATTTTATCGAACAAAGGATCTGTTTTAGAACTAGGTTAGTGGTTTAAGGTAGATCTTTTCCCTCCTTTTTTTTTTCTTCAGATCTTGTGGGATTATTCATTCTATATACCCTCACAAGCATATTCGATACTACGGATATCGGCCTATATAGAGATGACGGACTAGCTATAATAAAAACTCCAACAAAGTCAAGGGAGAAAACTTTAAGAGAATCATACACAAAGAAATGAAAAAATTAGGCCTAAAAGCGGACGTATCAGCCAACATAAAAATAACAAACTTTCTGGACGTCACGTTCAACTTAGATAATGATATATTTTATAAATTACTATATATATATATATATATATATATATATATATATATATATATATATGAGAAAGTGGGCGAAATATGGTGTGAGCGATAGAAAAAGAGAGATATGAAAGATGGCGGTATAAATACACACGAATATACGCACGCATTTCTATAAGGTTATATATGTGTATATATTTATATACTTATGTGTACAAGCCTCACTTAAAACTAATTAGCTGATCATCATGGGTTTTGAAACACAGCTGCTCAGCGTAAGTGGTGGTAGTGGGGTCTGTATTAGATATTTTTATGCAAAGGGTAATAGTGGGAAGTCTGAATAAAAAGTCAGATAATTCCGATTTTCGTAAAATTTTAACGAGTCTTATTCAATTTCACTGCAAAATTATTCCTTGAATTTTTTTTTCGGGAATTAACTAGAAATAATTTTTGTATGCATAATATAAGGGCACAACTCACCATATAAAATGCAAATATTTCAGATGAGTATTAAATGCGATCTATAGTAATTAGATACCAATTAAGCAAGGTTACCTTAATTTCTTCTGATGAACAACCCTTAGATTTTAGACAGTTTTTAGAATCGTAAAAAATGTAGATTACATCGAATATATATATATATATATATATATATATATATATATATATATATATATATATGTATATATATATATATATATATATATATATATATATATATATATAAATGTAATTCTTGGTTTGTTGCAAGTGAATAAAACCATATTTCTACGTTACCAATTTATTTGAAATTTTCAGACAACCCATCTTTAGAGTCGAGGGATGTTTTTATGTTATTAAAATAATTTTACCTAGTGAATTATTAAACTATTAAATAAAATAAATATATTTTTCATAAATGCAGAACTATGTTCCATTTTATTTCCGGTTTGCAGGCAATTCACGACGATTTGACGATTTCGAATTTCGAATGAGAAATATAATTTTGGGTTCGTTCGTTATCAATAAAATCATATTTGTACATTACCAATTTTTTTAAAGCTTCAGACAGTCTATAAATTAACATCCCAAATTATAAAAATATATAAAATAAAATAAAAATATTTTTCTTAAATGCGAACCTGTGGTTAAATTTTATTTCCGGTAGAATGCACGTTGGAATGATTTCACTACGATTTGACGATTTGTCATGAGAACATTTTCAGTGTTACATCGCTAAGTATAATAGGCATCTCTTATTTTTACATTTTTTATTTCATTTGTTTATCCAAAATTTACATTTATAATTCATTTGTTTATTTCATCCATCAAAAAATAAGTTTTATTTGTTTTTTACGCCATCTCACATTCCAAAATTCCATTTTTTAAAATTTCAATTTCAAGTGTTTAGATTAAATCCAAGCCTACCTAAAATAAATTTGTTTAATTCTTAAAAATATTAATAAATAAAAAAATAGTATCCATTTGCTTCGATCGATTTCATTTGCTGTACCTTTTTATATATAACTTCATATTTGAACTCATCTCGAATTACAGGATTTAACCACTTTCCGGCGATTTGTGCTAATTCATTTGCTGTTTCTTTTTTTTTTTTACGGCATCTCGCATTCCAAAATTCCATTTTTTAAAAATTTAAATTACAAGTGTTTTGGTTAAAGCCAAGCCTACCTAAAATAAATTTAATTCTTAAAAATTGTTTTGATCGAATTCATTTGCGTTCTTCCTCACGTGTTTTTTTCCGTTTATTTTTTATTTATTTTTTTAATTTTTATTCTGATATTCAACAAATTCCTTGGTAAGTTTCTTTTTTTTCCATAAAAATTCATTTGCTGTCTTTTTTTCATTCAATCTTATTTCTACATTTTTTTACGGCATCTCGCATTCCAAAATTCCATTTTTTAAAATTTAAATTCCAAGATTAAATTAAAAAAAAAATTAAATTCCAAGTATTTTGATTAAAACCAAGCCTACCTAAAATAAATTTGTTTAATTCTTAAAAATATTAATAGCATCCATTTGCTTAGATCGATTTCATTTGCTGTAAAAACTTACCGCATTTTTTGCCCCCCCCTCCCATTTTTATTCTTCCCCGCGTGTTACAGGTTATTTTTGGTAAGTTTCTTTCGGTAAATCTGTCTAAATAACTTCATATTTGAACTTATCTCGAATTACAGGATGTTTATCTTACTAATTCATTTGCTGTTTCTTTTTTTTGCAGTCAATCTTATTTCTACATTTGTTTTTTAACGGCATCTCGCATTCCAAAATTCAATTTTTTTCATTTAAATTACAACAAGCCTAGCTAAAATACATTCATTTGCTGTAAAAAGTTACCGCATTTTTTTCCTCACATGTTTCTTTCCGTTTATTTTTTATTATTTTTAAAAATTTTTATTCTGATATTCAACAAATTCCTTGGTAAGTTTCTTTTTTTTTCCATAAAAATTCATTTGCTGTTTTTTTTTTCATTCAATCTTATTTCTACATTTTTTTACGGCATCTCGCATTCCAAAATTCCATTTTTTTAAATTTAAATTCCAAGAAGTGTTTTGATTAAAACCAAGCCTACCTAAAATAAATTTGTTTAATTCTTAAAAATATTAATAAATAAAAAAATAGCATCCATTTTTTTTCAATTGCATTCATTAAAACTTACCGCATTTTTTGCTCCCCCCCTGATTTCTTTCCTTCCTCACGTGTTACAGGCGTTTCTATCCGTTTATTTTTATATATTTTTTATTACGAATTATTACTGATTCTGGATATTCAACAAATCCCTTGGTAGGTTTCTTTTTTTTCCGTAAAAAATCATTTGCTGTTTTTTTTGCAGTCAATCTTATTTTTACATTTTTTTTTACAGCATCTCGCATTCCAAAATTCATGCATGCATGCATGCATGGATTCATTCAATTTAATCATTTCACCAAACGGAACCACAGCAACGCGTGGCCGGGTACAGCTAATATATATATATATATCCATATATATATACATATATATACATATATATATATACGTATATATACATATATATATGTATATATACATATATATATGTATATATATACATATATATATATATGTATATATATATATATATATATATATGGATATATATACATATATATAATGTTGGTGCAAAAATAATGTCTTTTTTATCAGGTACGTCAAAAAACGACATTTTTTTTGCAATAAACTAATATATATATATATATATATATATTTATATATATAAATGAGAATGTGTATTTGATGATTCTTCTCAACCTTAACGAATTTTTATCTACAGACTTGAAATTTATTATATAGGATATTTAGACACGTCGAAAACTTAATCGGTTTTAATCCAGAAAAATGGCTGCTAAGTAGTCAAAATGGAAGAATCGGTACGTGGGAATCAACGGATTATGTCAGATGTTTCACAAATGAGCATGCGCGGACGTGAAATTTTATTGCTTTTTATGTTAAGAATAAGTAAGTTTAAAAACAGTTTGTAAAGATCACGTGAAGCTAGTCTAATGGTTATCGTACTTGATTATCTTTTTGATTTTGGTTTCGATCTCAGCTCGAGGATTTTTTTTTCATTTACAAAGAAGTGAACAGGTTACAAAAACATAATATTCGCAGGGACTTGTCTTAGTTTATGTATTAATTAAAATATAATATTTATGCGTACTTTGCGACCGGGCAACGACGAGCGGCCTGCTAGTATTCTGATATTTGTGAATGCGAACCTGAAAGAAGGATTTTTGTTTAGAATGTTATGTTATTCGAATATTGAAAGTAAAGGTAGAGATGGTGGAACAAAGTGGGAAAGTTTGATGCCAAACTAATTTACACATATCCAAGGTAATGTCAGAAACCCTAGTAAAACGACCTTCAGTCTGTAGTGAAATGAAGCAGCAAATGGATGATTGCATTTAATGCTACTAAGATTAAGCTTAGGTCCTTTAAACATTACAAAACGCCTTTTAAACCATCGATTGCTATGTAAAATGATACGACCCCTGAGAGCTAATCGTCTAGAGACCTCGGTTTACCATTCACAGGCACATGAATTAAAACAAATACATTGAAGGCATTGTCAAGGTTGCTGCAAAGAAGGTGGCTCCCTCTAAAAATTTACTCACATCTGGAAAATATCCTATACCTCTTCAAAGCCATCTTCCTAAATATTTTTGCCACATCTGGGATTGTGTATGTACTATTAGTTTCTCCCTCTTAGACAGTCCAATAAAGAGTGAAAACATCAAAATGCCCTATCGCCACAATGTCACATTTCTCAAGCTGTTTTACAAGTAATTAAATTCTCTTTAATGAACTCAAAACGCTCGTTTCCTTACGGAGTCAATACTCCTAACTAGCCCGATAAATATTAATCTAATTTCTATTCTGTTGATGTCCATAGATGTAAAGATTTCTACTCTAATAGTTTCTTTCCTTGAACTACTGAACATTGGAATTTCATTCATGTTTTCTGTTAGTACCGGACTGTACTAACATGCAGACGTTTAAATGTAATGTAAACAAACATCTCGCTGCTCAACTTATCTCAGTCCATTGCTAAAAACAATCCCATTACGTTTCAAGTGGAAATATAATTTGTTTAGGTTAAAAATGAATCTGAAAAATATAAATAACATTTCTGAAATAACTGTTCATATTTCGCAAATAGACCCTGCAATGTATGTATTACGTGTCTAAAAATTATGACTGACGACCGGACAAATCGCTGTCTGTCTGCCTGCCCTATTCGCGATTCATCCTAGTAAGAAATTGTCAGGCTAGAATGCCATATATTTACATAAATTACTACCTAGCTCTCGTGGTTTGAGTTGTCCCCCTTTGCAAATTGGCTGTTTGGAGAAATGGAAAACTAGATGGCTCTGTGTGGTTTGAGCTGTCCCTCTTTGCAAATTGTCTGTTTGGAGAAATGGAAAACTAGATGGCTCTGGTTGATAGTCAATTTGCATAAGTTGAGAAATGGGCAGCATATAAACGGTACTTTTTTAAAAGCAGGGGTGAACAGCGTAGAGAGTGAAACGACGGTTGGAAGAAGTGACGATGAATTCTTTTTGTGACGGTGAATTATTTTTGGACGTTGAAGAGCTCGACCTTTTGGAAGAAACAGCTGTGTCTTATATATATATTTTAAATTTCTTTTTATTTCTACCTCACTACAAGCTATTTCGGCGGGAACTATCGAAGCAAAGAGGATCAGCAGTGAAATGCTTAAGACGTTCTCTGGAGAGGGAGATGTTATAACCTGGCTGACCAAGGTTAAACTTGTCGCTAAGTTGTGGGACATCGCGGATGTAGCCAGCTTGATACCGCTGTATCTTGATGGTGATGCTTTGGCCCTATATCTGGAGATGCGGGAGGAGGATCGACTGTCCGTTGACGCCATTGAGGAAAAGTTGAAGGAAGCATTTACCGAAGGACCGTTTGTGGCATATGGTAAACTAAGCCGTATGGTGTGGACCGGAGAGCTTGTCGATGTTTACGCCAACAATATCAGGAGGTTGACGGGACTAGCAGGATTCAATGGAGGAAGCCGTCGACAGATGGTTAAGATGGCCTTTATCAATGGCTTCCCAGACCATATTTCTATAGCTCTGCAGCAACTGCCCGGTGTAAATACTATGGATGTGGCGGATTTGATTACACAGGCTAGGATGCTGGCCAGGAAAAAAGAGAGTGAGCAGGGAATCGTAGCTGTCCCCAACAACGAACAGGGGAAGCCACTGCGCCGGTGGCTACCCCACTTATTCGATGAAGGCGCTTCAGTGTATGTCATCACAAGTAGAGGTGACCCTAAATGGACGAAGTGCAAAAGCCCTTGTCGACACGGGCTATGCTTCAACAATTCTCACCAAAGACATGGTTGACACATGCAATGGAACCAGCAGCATTACTGCAGTTGACGGCAGAGAGGTGAAGTGAAATGGCACAAGTATCGTTCGGTTGATGGTACGTGGGATGTCACTAACAATCCAGGCGATTGTTATTAACAAAATTGTCACGGGTGTCGATGTGGTGCTAGGGATGGACGCAATTGCTCGACTAGGGGGCGTTACGGTAAATAGGAACTCCGTGAGATTTGGAGGACATCAAGAGGCTGCAGGTGTGCAATTCGAAAAAGGTGTCACAGGAACGGCCGGGTCAGACAAAAGTTGCACGATAGAGGACCAAGATTTCTCTGCACACTTTGATGGTGAGAAATGGACAGTCAAGTGGGCATGGAAGGGAGAACCTCCCATACTGAACAACAGAGTGGAATGCTACGAGCATACGTTGCGAGGAGGCACAAGAGTTGAATTTGAGAAGGAGGTAGACCGATGGATCTCAGAAGGGATTTTAAGACCATGGACGGAGAAGGTGGAAGGTGTGCTGCCGTTAATGGCGGTTTTTCAGCCCACAAAACATAAAGTTCGGCCAGTACTGGACTTCAGGGAGCTGAACGTACACGTTGCGTGTCACACGGGAGGCGATGTGATGGACGTGTGCGGAGAGACCATGCGAGAGTGGAGGCAGATTCAGAAGGCTGCGACCATTGTGGATTTAAAATCTGCATACCTACAGATCCACATTTCACAGGAATTCTGGAAATACCAGCTAGTCAAATAAAAGGGCCGAACGTACTGCCTGACTAGGTTGGGTTTTGGCCTGAATTCTGCATGGCAGCGATCCTCAAAACGGTGCTAAGCAAGGAGGACGCAGTCAGAAGAGCCACCAGTTCCTACATTGATGATATTTTGGTGGATGAGACGGTAACAACTGCGGAGGACGTAGTAAAAAACCTCAACAGCTTTGGGCTAATTGCAAAACGCCCGGAATCGTTGGAGGGAGGAGCTGTGTTAGGGCTCCAACTAAGAAAGGACCAGACAGAACGGTTAGTGTTCCGGAGGGGAAATGAGATCCCGGAGGTGCCGGAAAAATTGAGCAGGCGAGAACTCTTCTCAATATGCGAAAGACTGGTGGTCATTACCCTATTGCAGGATGGCTACGGACTGCATGTAGTTATATCAAAAGGCTAGCTAGTGGAGCGAAGTGGGAGGATGGAGTTGATAAAGAGACTGTGGACATTATGAGAGAGATTATTGAAGAGGTGAAGAGGGAGGATCCAGTGAGAGGTGTTTGGCATGTACCCAACAGTGCAGAAGGTACTGTGTGGTGTGATGCAAGCTGTTTAGCAGTAGGGGTCACCTTGGAGATAGGTGGTATTACTACAGAAGATGCTGCTTGGTTGCGGAAGAAGGACGACGTGGCTCACATAAATGTGGCGGAACTGGATGCGGTTATGAAGGGCATCAACTTAGCCTTGAAATGGGGGCTACAGAATGTTGAGGTGAGGACCGACTCAACGAGTGTGTTCTCTTGGATCCAGTCCGAAGCTACAGGAGAAAGGGTGAAAACGAAAGGCGCTGCCAAGATGCTAGTAAAGCGTCGATTGATGATGTTAAGGGAGCTGATTAGGGAATTTGATCTTCAACTTAGTGTCACTATCGTTCCTTCAGCGAAGAACAGAGCAGATGTGATGACGAGGGCGCGGAAGACCATGCTAAAGGCGCCGAATGAGGCGGCTGTTGCAATATGTTGTTTGAATGAAGACACTCTGAAGGATTTACATGACATGCACCATTTTGGAGTGGATAGAACCTTGTTCTTGGCCAGGAAGGTGGAACCCAGAATCACAAAGGAGGCCGTTAGGACAGTGGTTGAGAGATGCAGCCGGTGTCAATCAATCGACCCTGTGCCGAGTAGACACGAAGCTGGTGAGGTTCAGGTTGCAGAGAACTGGAGCAGGTTGGCGATAGACGTAACGCACTATCGACAGAGGCCGTATCTGTCAATGGTCGACTGTGGACCAGGAAGAGTAGCCATTTGGAGGGAAATCAAGGCGGAAAATGCAGGTGAAATTGCAAAGGTCTTGGAAGACGTGTTTTTGGAGAGGGGTCCAGTGATGGAAGTGCTAATGGACAATGGAACTGCCTTTCGCTCAGCTGCCATGGAGAATGTGTTGGATAAGTGGGGAGTGCGGCGCTATTTCAGGGCTGCATATAGACCAGGCGGAAACGGAATTGTGGAGCGGCATCACAAGACCATTAAGGCTATAGCTGAAAGGGGCCAGATTTCGCCGCCAGAAGCTGTCTTGTGGTATAATATGGCTTCAAAGTCAGGGCAAAAAGTGGAGTCAGTGCCGCAGAGGGCAGTCTTTAAGTACGAGTGGCGGCATCCCCGAACTGCACAGGTACCCGCGGAGGAAGGCAAGAAGCGAGCGACTGTGCGAGTGGGAGAGGAAGTATGGATCAAACCGCCTGATGCTCGCTGTACCACACGCTGGGGGAGGGGCATTGTGACAAGTGTCCAGTCCCCGAACAATGTATCTATCGACGGCATCCCTCGACACATCCTTGATGTGCGGCCGGTAGTGGTGTCATCAGAGGAAGACAGCGACGTCGAGCCAAGTAGCAACGTTCACGAAGAGGCTCCGCGGAGATCGCAGCGAGAGAGACGGCCGCCATGTTGGTCGAGCGACTACGTGATGGGTTGACATGTGATGATCGTGTAGATCAAGGGGGCGTGTGATTTTAGTTGTCCCCCTTTGCAAATTGGCTGTTTGGAGAAATGGAAAACTAGATGGCTCCGTGTGGTTTGAGCTGTCCCCCTTTGCAAATTGGCTGTTTGGAGAAATGGAAAACTAGATGGCTCTGGTTGATAGTCAATTTGCATAAGTTGAGAAATGGGCAGCATATAAACGTTACTTTTTGGGCGAAGAGCGCAGAGAGTAAAACGACGGTTGGAAGAAGTGACGGGGAATTCTTTTTATGACGGTGAATTATTTTTTGGACGTTGAAGAGCTCGACCTTTTGGAAGGAACAGCTGTGTCTTATATATATATATTTTATTTCTTTTTTTTTCTACTTCACTACAGCTCTATACACGTATAGAAGTTACCACTGAAAATTGATACATAAAATTTTATATCTCCTCACAAAACTTACTATAGATATAGCAATATAAAGTAATAATAATTAGTAATTAGTGATATTTACAACGAAAAATAAAATAGGTTTAAGGTTCTCAAGATTCGTATGAGAACTACCCGCAACAACCCGTGGTGCAGTGGTTAAAGTACTTGGGGAAAAACAATTGTAACAGTGATATTTCCTGAAGTCTGAAGGTTCAATTCTCCGTATGATCGACCGAACAATACAAGTGCTAATTACTTATGACCTATATCCAATCATGGCTGACGGAACGAGAGCATTCTACCCGTGAAGTAAATAAAGAGTCCCATTCGAAAGTCCCGAATTCAGCCGAAACATTTCTGTGTGTGACAAAATACATTATAAAGGTTTACATTTACATCGATTGAAACGTTATGAAAATGACAATCAAGATGAGAATAGCAATCCGAAAGGATCTAAATAATGCGAATAATCAAACATTCAGAAACAATATTTTTTCGTTATATTAAATAGCAACACGGAGACTTTCTTGCGATAATTCTTTTTTACCAATATATGTATTATAAGAAGGTTAACGTCTTACCGTCCGCCGGAAAAAAGACAACACTTAACCTCAATAGATGTTCATGCACATTTTGCAAATTGAATTTTGTGTTTTTAAAGAAATATGACGTATTTAATATGATGAAAAGTCGAGGCGCATTTATCTACCTCTATCTATTCTTTTTATTTGTGCAGTAAATAGTCATCGATTTTTTTTAACTTGGAACGATCATAGGGTTGGTCGCCATGAACACCGATTTTACGAAGATAATTGTGCAGAATGTTTACCACTCCCACCATTGGCATTTCTCTCAGTCTTCTTACGGGGACTGCAAATTGAAAAGCGAGTTTCGCGAAAGTGTTATCGTCGACCCTCGGATGCCGTTATTGCTGACATGATCAAACTGTAACTCGCGGGATCTAGCGGAGCATTTTAATTCCCATGACGACGAATCTTTGACCCGATTCCCTCGTAATCATGAAGCACTATATCAAACAACGCTCTAACAATAGTACAATAAGATCATCAATTTTAGATAGCCGCTTATACTACGACCGTAGAATATACCTAATTAAAAAATATATGCATCGGCGTTTTCTAACGCAGACATAATTAGATCAAAAGAAAAAGAAAGAAAAAAAAACAGATGACTTACCTCAATTTCAACTTCCAAATAAAAAAATCGTAACCCTTTATCGTAGTCAAGTTTATCTTTGAGGTAAACATTGCCTTTGGAATCTACAGTAAACATGTGATCCACCCTGACTCTGGTGTCGTTCGCAGATATACTCTGAAGAAGAAAAACAGGCAGCCATATTAGACTATTATTTCATAAAACTGATATATATATATATATATATATATATATATATATATATATATATATATATATCGGATATGTCTAACATGAGACTAAATGAGGGCGAAACTCGAGTCTTGGACTTCCGGTTTGTTGGCTGTCATTGCTTTTATGAGGTGCGACGTTGTTTGGATGTGGAGCCAAACAACGTTGCAGCTCAACAAAGCCGTGACAGCCAACAAATTGGAAATCCAAGACTCGAGTTTCGAAATTTTTTAGGCTCATCAGTTAGACATATCCGAACCCGGGATTCGATACCCGAGCGTCCTGCATGCGAGGAAAGCAACCTGCCACCTGAGCAAACACCCCTCACACATAAAAGTCTATTAACTAACACAGATTAAGCAAACCGCGGCGAAATCCGAATGTGAAATGTACCTACTTCGTCTCGATAAGGTACGTGATCATCCAGCCAACTATGTTTTGCTGTGAAAATAATTATATAATCTCTCAGACACTGAAAAATTACACACACACACACACACACACACACACACACACGCACACACACACACACACACACATATATATATAATAAACATAAATAAATCAACGACTAGTTAATTAGAATAACATGAACAAACAAGTCTTAAATAGGTATAGCATTCAAAAAGGAAAAAGTATAACAACACACTAAGTAAGAAAATTCCCAATCACTTCCCATACAATGAATAACAATACTTTATTCTAATTACTACTAACACAACTCTTAGTCACGAGTTCAATTTCACACAATTTTCAAGAGATTTGAAACATCTGTTGTTTGATCTAGCTGAAAAATTTCACATGCAATGATTTATATCTCTATGTGTTATGTAACACATTACTAATTCTGATTTACAGGTCTTTGTAACTGAGTCAGTTATGAAATGGAACCTGAGGAGTGATCTAGTTTATGTATTTGAAAGGAGGCACTCTACAGAATACTTTTGATTAAATTAAAGAAGTGTATAATAATGATGCCGTATCATATGACTTTATAAGACGCTGGCATCCTAAATTCAAACACGTGAAAACATCTCTTAGATCATATTGGCTCCAATCTGCCATTGATAACGTATCTGCTAGTCAAATTGAGGTTACCGTTTGGAAGATCGACGCGTGATTATTCGTAAGATAGCCGAGCATATCAAGATACGTACAGGTCTTGCGAAAATTATCATTCCTGACAATCTGCTTATCGATAAAATATCTTTTTCAAAACCGTATACACATTATGAAATCTGGGTCTATCACAAGTTGACATGGCACTCTTTCTATCCTACTTTCCTGACCTTACACCCTTCAACCGTGAGGTTGCTTTCGAAAGAAAAGTGTTTCCAAGATGAAGCAACTTTGATTTCTAAGTCGTGTACTGGTATAAATACCAAAAAGTCTCTAAAGCTGTCGGCTTTCATTTATTCAGTAGCCTGGGTGCCTGGCGTTGTCCGGGCGCTTGGAGCTGGGTGTTAAGCAAAAAAACGTAGTAGTAGGCAGGCAGGTAGGCTTGAACCCGTACCGCGAAGAAGGGAAAAAACTTGAAAAAACGTGACGCATTTGCTGTTGCGCCCATCGCGAAACCGGAAGTGACGTAGTTTTAAATTAGGACGAGTCAATCGAAAAGAAGTGATGACATTTGAAAATATCGGCGAAAAAGGCGACTCCTCCCTGCAGAAAAGTGCCCAGTTGGGGGTGAAGGAATTAATGTTTTTAGCCAATTATTCGATATTCGTCATCTGAAAGGTCGAGCTTACAATTACAAATATTGTGAAAATCCGTCGCCTCTGTCGAAAGTATTAGGCATACATACATACATAATAAAATTTAAAAAAATAGAACTTGCACATTTTGTGTAAAATATAAATATTAATTTTATAACATCGTTTTCTATTTTGGCGTAAAATAGGAAAAAAGATTGATATGTAACTCTAAAGTAAGACGCATTGTAGTTTGAGGAATAAATGTAAAAACCTTAAAGTCTCCGATTAAGCGGAAATATCAAGAGTTGTTCCCCTTGAACTATCTTTGATATTATCTATTTTAATCACACAGTAAGAAGTAAAGCATTATTTAATGTTATAGCCTATTCTTTCTCGTATGGTTTACATCTGCTTGGTTCTTATTAGTTTGGTAAAAATGAAAGCGCTATCAAAATATAGCATCGTTTTGAATTGAACGAAATTCTCTTTCAGTCATCTCCATGGATACTCTACAGCTAAAAATTAAATAGAATCTTTGTCAATTAAAGGATCTCTGTCAATTAGAATGTCAGGGAAAAACGATGAGATTCTATAAATAGATTTTCTAAATGATTGATAAGACCCACCAGAAAATCATATACAGCGCAATTTAAATTTTAAATTTTTATCATTTATTTGAGATTTGACTGAATAGTTTGTTAGCCTCGAACCATATCTTTATAGCTAATTCGTACATTGTTTAATTGCTACCGTGTATGAATGCATACTCGTAGTTAATTTCTGGAACAAGTATAGTATTTAGAACTAGGCGAACTTGAAGAATCCATTTGTGATTAGAGAATTTGAAAATCGTTGCATAGAAAAATAATTATGAATTACAATTATTGGAGAGAGCAATCTTATTTAGAGTGAGATAGCAAGTACGATTGTTCAGCGCTAACTTTCGAGTACCTCATTAAAATATTCTGTAAACGAAATGCTGTAATTGACAACTTGGTTAATCTCATTAAACACAGTATGAAAATCACGTGACACCTTTTGTCGGGAAAAGAAATTGCATATGCAGAAAACATTGCGAATGAAACGTAAATAATCGTGCATAAAAAGTCTTAAGATCACATGTAGATGCATAGAGTAAAATATTACTACAAATTCTTTCACCATTAAAAAAGGAATCTGTATGAAAAATAGATTCTAATATTGTTGTTTTCAGTCAATAATTTACAAACTGAAAATCTTTTTTTATCTATTAGTACAATTAGTAGACGCCGTCATAAAAGCATCGAGACGAATGGTTTCAGATTTAGTTATTGGCATGAGTTGGTTATCAATACTTCTTTAATGCAGCTGCATTGTATCGTGCTATGAAGTGAGTACTTTATGTCATTATTCCGTTGATTAATAAATATATAACACACCGGTTGTCGAACAATTAAGCTTTAAGAATACACGCGTAGTAACATTACCTTCACCAATAGAAAGAGAATAAACCTTAAAGCGCGCATTTGGTGCACATGGGATGTTTAACGTTCTTGACTTAGGAGAATGTTAGTCGTTTTATTAATGGATAATTGAACACCTTTTAGGCACATTGTATGTTTGCGATATAATTCACAGTATAATAGACTAGAAGAACATAAAGTTAAAACACTGATCTCGAAACTAAGCTACTATGTTTCGTGAGCGCAATTCACTTGAACTACAAACTGAAATGGTAATGGATTGGGCATATTTTTAATTGCTTGACAGAACGTATTTCAACTGAACACTATGTTTCCTTATAAGCGACATATAAACATATTCTATTTGGGAGAAGTTGTTCAAGGGGGAAACTATAATGGAACATTGAGTTCCACAAAATCATTATGTTGGGAATCCTTTTCTGGACGTAAACACGGAACATCCTCTATTACAGCCCATCAGATACCAATGACCCGCCGGTACCAAAAGAGCCATATATTAAAAACTTGGCCGTCATTACACCATTGGCCTCGTGACAGTCTTTTTTGTTCAATCTGATGAGAACCTCCTTAAACATAGTGTGAAGGTGAGCGTCGTCAACAATGTCATCCAACCCAGTGGTAACGACAGATTCTCTCTGCTTGATGAAAGCTACGGCAATACGAAGCCAACTACTTACAGGAAGGCGCCCAACCAATTTACCACATAATGGAAATATATTCTGTCGCGTGACGACACAAACCATCTCTGAGATTTTGTTCCCTCTTCTCCAATACAGAGGATTATATTCTCCCAAACTTGTAAATCAAATATTCATGCACAATCCTGTAGCCTCTACAGTGCTTTGCTGAGGAAGCCGAAGCTCTAGAGATGTTCCTTTCGTCCACGTACACATTATCAATGTAAACAGATGTTAACTGGTGTATTCGCTTGTCCTTCATCAAAATAGCATCAGCATCATAATTGTGACGGCTGATCACCTGACTATTTCCATGACACCGTCCAGGACTTGGTGCATTGGTCGAACTTCGGGCGAAAGTCAGGCAAATTGTACCTTGACCCCTTCGTCGTATGCATACCGCCGAATTTTTTGATGACGTCACAGAAGCAGGTCGAATTCCAAAGGCTTTTTGTTTACCACTAGTACTAGAGTCTTCAGCGGATTTCTGTTGGTCATTTAAAATTATGCTGCCAATATTGTGGCATATTAGAAAAGTTCCCCAGTCTGCCGTGAAGAATTGTGGTACTTTTACATACTTTGGGTTGACATAGCAACCCACTCACAACGGATGAGCAGCAATCGGAATCCACCAATGCTATGCGATCTACCCCATTGATTTTTACCTTCATTACGGGGAGCACTTTTTCTAGTTTATTTGGAGAGGGAATAGTGCTGCCCTGTTGCCCCTTACTTTGTTTACCGAACATATAGGGGATTGAAGATGGGTTCACAGGAACATCAGGAAGAACTGTACGTCGTACGACCGCTGTAGCAACGGGCTCACCCACCTCTACCTCTGCTGTCATGACAGCTCAATCCCTACCAAAGATCTGTTTTAGAGTCATGTGCTCCATCATTGAGGCAAAACGCAACAAGTATCTAACCGAAGCTGGGAGCATTGATACGAAAGCACAACTGAAGGTTTATCTCTCGTCGTTTGCGCTTAGGGGAAACTGTGGACGAATACTTTGATGATCTATAAAACCAGATTCTTCTTATGCGCAAACGACGAGGGACTAACTTTTAAAATGCAATAAATGGAACTGGCGCAAAAGCCCCGATAAGGATTTGTTTAACCTGCCTTAAATCCTTCCTACTGTTGACGGGTACTAGCAGAGCCCCGCCTCTAAGTTAAAGCGGTAGAACATGTTCGACGTTGTAAACGTGGCATATTTCACACACCAACTCTAACTGTTCCAAACATTCGAACATTGTGTGATCGGGTGAAACACCATAAAATTCAGGAATCAGCTGAATGTCAAAAGCTTTGCCGACCATTTATTGGTATAAGGAGAATGAGATTATTCTGCAAGTTCGTGACTAATCGTAAGGTTTCCACCAACGCAAAACGCAAACGAAAAACAGCATTCTTTCCCTCAAAGCCGTTTTAAATCCCGCTTGAGGTTATCACGTTCTTCACTTCTTACAAAAAACTAGGAATACTTTTTGCATTTTATTTGTTTTCATGGGTTTTCTATGCGAGATTTAAAGAACTATTTCTTTTTAAAATGTGTTTTCTTCTTGGAGTTCCAGTAAAACGCCTATTTGAATTCTCTTCAAAATAATGTTTCTGCGAAATGTGCATTGATTGTCTATCTAGTCTTTTCTACTGTATTACAATAGAAAGATGCGAGCATGTAAAGTAACAAGGTTAAGCTTAAACATGGAAAAGTAAAGAACTAGTTGTTAGAACTGGAAAAGAAAAGGACAAGATATTCTAGTAAAAATGCTGCAATATTTTAAGTTATAAATTTATATTTTTTACTAGAATATCTTGTCCTTTTCTTTTCAAGTTTTAACAACTTGTCCTTTACTTTCAACATTTAAGCTTTACCATACTACTTTGCATGCTCGCATTTTTCTATTGTAATCCATAACTTTTCCAGGCTTCCAATAAATTCACTTGTTCTTTCTTTAATTTCAGTCTTATTTTTTGCCCCATAAACATTTTGAACACCCGTAAATTCATCATAACTTTTGTTTTACTAAATGAAAATTGAAATTTCTTTTCACAAAATAGCTGAGAAGGTCATCTGTAAAACTTTAATAGTTGTTTGAAATTTGGTCGAAAAATTGGTGAATCCTGAAGCTTTAAAACAGTACTAAATGACTAAAACCGCCACAACCATATATTCAAACACTACCGTATTTGAATGATATATATATTTACACACACACACATATGCACATACACCAGTTTTGTTTGAGTTGGTTACTTTTTTTACACTTGTTAAAATCTGCTATAACTCGAATACATTTACATAAAGACGTATTTCTCAGTATATTTATCTATTCCCTAAGTTGCGAAATATTTGATTTCCTTGTTATAAAAGAACACACAATCACATCGACAAAAATTGACGTGAAGATGATTGTGTCACAATTCTACTTAAGGCGTGTGTTTCTCATTTTCTGAGACAAAAGAATCCCAAATACTATGCACAATCAAAACAACCACATAGAAACGTATTTCAAGGTTACAAAACCAAATTACTGCCGGCTATTTCGCAGCCACGTGTTGTTTGTTTCTTTTTTTCTTTTTTTACTTCTAAATATAAATGTGTCTGCATCTTTTTTATTTTTTCATTTTTTTTTTACTTCTAAATATAAATGAGTCTGCGTTTTTTTTTTCATTTTTTTTACTTCTAAATATAAATGTGTCTGTGTCTTTTTTTTATTTTTTATTTTTTTTACTTCTAAATATAAATGTTGTCTTTAAAGCAGTTCTAAATGACTAAAACTGCCACTTAACCATGTAGTAAAACACTACGGTGTTTGAATGGTATGATACAACAACCATTTAATGTGTTGGCTAGCATTCATTTAATCTGTTTGCTATTGATGTGTTTAATAGCATTCAAGGTGCATTCAGATGAAAGTTGTTGTCACATATTTTCGTTGTTTCGTGTGTGTATTGATTTACTATGAATATCTACTATTAGGAAAACACACTTGTCTATGTTCAGGCATATTAAGTATTGAGTTTCTACAACTAAGGGGGACTGAGGGATGGTGTCGGTCAACAAACGAACCATCTTAGTCTTATGAGCAATTTGGGTTTAATTATACGTTTTTATTCATCTCTTATAAAGTTATTATATTATGTATTCGTTCTGCTAGACATGTACTAAACATATTTGTTCAGTTCTCAATACATTCAGACTTTAAAATCGTATACTTTCTGGTGTATTAGCCATAGATAAAACATGAATTTCGTACATAATGTTGTTTTTGAAATACTATATGGATCCATACGTATGGGAAAAGAAAGGAGAGAAAATCGGAAAGTTTACATCAATGAAATAAAATACTTTTTCCTCTTACGGAAAGTAGCTGATTTGTTGATTAAAAAATGTAAAATATCAGCCGTTAACTCACATTTTCTTTTTAGAAAATTATCTTGTAGTTTTATTGGGTGGCGGATACATTTCTCTAACAATTGTTTCTTTTCTAAAGAAAATGCTATTATAGAAGAATAATATGCAAATGATGAACTAAAAAAAGGCATTTGCCATCTGGACAATGTCATTACCGAAAGTAGAGTTGTCGAAAAAAGAAGATTATTACTCTAGTTAGAAAATCTGTGCTTCTGAATTATTCATAAGAAATTTCCTTTTCGAAAGTAACCATTCCTGTCTCAATAATATTGCTGTCTTTTCTATATAGATGTAAGATGCTGGAGACATCTTACTGTTAATGACTAAAACTTACTTAGTAAGAAGACATAGAGTTTTTATACTTTCTTACGATATTTAGAAAAAATATTCGTCCAGATTATATATAAGTACTTCCGGGGAAGTGCTACAGAATGTACAATTATAATAAATTAGGTTTTTTAGATTTGATTCACCAAACGAATGTCGTTCACGTGTTTGATGAGAGTATTCTGCATTTCTGCAAGGCCACAGTTCGCCCATGCATGGAGTGTAGTTGCAACATCTAGGTTGGTGCGTCTGCCACTAATCTTCCACTTCGAGACAAGATTAAAAAAGAGTCGCTGACTAAAAAGGTTCTGAACGATATATTAAACTCCAATCTCTGTCCCATCGCCGAAATGTGGCGCCCTTGTGCTTTTTATACAAGTATTTCGATGGCAAATTCTCTAACGAACCCGAGTACTCCCTCGACGACAATACGCTCAACAAACCGGACAAGCAGCAAAAACTCGCCTCTACACTGTACAAATCTCTGTAAAGCCTTCTACTCGAAAAGCTTTTTTCTCCAGACTACTGCACTTTGGAATTTCCTCCCGGGTCTCTGCTTTTCTGACTGTACTGACATGCAGAAATTGAACTGTAATGTGAACAAACATCTTGCTGCCCATATCAATAAATAGTATTCCTTCAAATCTAGTCTGAAATAGTAAGCCCTCATGAATAAGTGGCCCTGTGCTTTATTTGGAGTGAAACGATAATTAAAAAGAAAATACACTTAAACTATTTATTTATACAAAATTTGTGTTGAATTGCTGAAAGGATTTTGAATTTTAATTATGATAATAGACATGTTATAAGAATCAGTCGGTTAAACATTCTTATATTAAAACAAGCTTCTCTGTACATGTATACTTTTCTGTAAAATTCATATGAATTGTATTTCTCAGCCAACAAGTGGTTGATGACAAATAGCTTTTAAATCCTTAAGCACTTTGATTTGCTTCCAATTGTAAAAGCCTTAAAATATTTATGTACGATTAAAATATTTGCTGTAAACATTAAAAATAATTCATAGCTCAGACAAGTGGAAAAAATCCACCAAAATATTATTTCGTTTTTTTTTTCTAAAACAAATATGACTTTATTAATAAGATATCTTCATACATACAAACAAGGAATTTAAAATCTATTTTATGTAATGGACCGTGATAATTTCACGGGTCGCGAGTGTTTGTATAGATTTTCATTAAGCATTACAGCTTTTGTCTGTAAAGCTGGGAAACTCTTGTTTTAAGTAAGTTTTAAAGGAAAGTTACAAAGTTGCAAATAACTTTAGAAACAACCACTTAATAAATGTATACTTACCAACAATTTGTAGGTTATATTCGATCGGTTTACATCGAACGAATCTTCACCTTTTACTTGGAAAATTACTTCGTCAATTTTGGTTTTCTGAAAAAAATAAAAAAAGAATAGAAATCAAAACTATAAATGTTGTCAGCATGAATCAAATCAGAGAATCAAATAGGGTGTATGCAGTTGAATGTCAACATGTAACGATATTGTTTGTAGTTGAAGAACACATGGAAAATGAAGAGCTCTAAGAGATAGGTGGTCGAAATGTAACCCAGTCATAAACATCCCATGCACATGGTCATAACCATCGAATGAACATCTCTTTGTCTTGGAGTATCGAACCGGTTAACTTGACAGAAATGTAATTTCTTGACTTACAGTGCAAAAGATATTCGGGCTGGGACACAAGCTATTCTTTACAAAGGGTTTGAGATATCTTAATAACTGCCCTTTGTTTTTCATTCTCCCACCTCCATTACACTTCAATGAATTTTGGTATATATATAATCATATATAGGAAAAATAATGCTTTTCAAACAATTGCGATATCTTAAGTAGGGCGGCCGTTAGAATAAATGTAGTATTGTGGTGATTGATACGATTCTAATGAAGAGTAAGATAGGTAATCTCTTCTCTTCTATCTATCTATCTATCTATCTATATAAATAAAATGAACTCATTTTTCACGTCTGACTTTGACTTTAATAGGATTAAGAATCTAGACATTTTATGCAGATGTACTATGCACAAACTGCATCACGATATCTGAGATTTGTTATAGGCATATCAGCTATCCACTTACTCGCAGATCGGAGCTTCCTATATTATATCTGGTGAGAGTTCACTGCCAATACCGGTTACGATCAATGGAAGTAGTAACGTCATCTATCTCTTAAAAATTACTACTTCCACCGCCACTCATTTACACCGTCCATGACCATTCACAGGAGACAAATAAGGACGAACGCCGGTTTGGGTTTTCATAAAAACTGGACTGCAATTTAGGTGAAACGCACGACGCTAACTTTTATGTTGATTAAAAATAAAAAACAAACCAAAAAACTTTAAATTTCCTTACAGTGCATTAAAACTTATGATACTTCAATTCCGTTTTATTTCGCATTCTTCTTTTTTTGGGGGTGGGGTCCATGTATCTTCCCTCTGTTTTTTTTCGTTTTCCCGCTCTTTCCCTTTCTCAAATTTATTTCTTCTCTCTTTCCGTGTTTCCTCTTTTTTCGGCAACTCCATCATCGTTTCTTTTCATTTGTATTTATTTATTTACTCATTTATTTGTATTTTTATAAACTTTCCTCTGTTTCTGTTTCTACGAACTTTACATTTTGTTTATTTCTCTCTTTCCTTTTTTTCCTCTTCATTCCGCAAGCTTAACATCGTTTCTATCTTTGTAATACAGCCGGATTTTTTTAATAAATAAAACAAAAAACAAAAATAAATTACATGGATTATATATATGTTGTTCACATTTATACACTAGAAAATATGAATACATTACTTATACGTTTTCCACATTTTTAAACTAATTCAAACAAATTACAAATACATTCTTTCCATTTTATTTCTTTCTTTATTTTTTTCTGGAAACCATACATTACATAATTTTCGTTAGATTTCGTTTCGTTCCATTCTATTTTTCTCTTTACATTTTTCTTTCTGGAAAGTTTCACATCGTTATTTTTATATATTTATTTCCGATGTATTTGGTTTCGTCCAGTTCGATTTTTTTTTTCTGTTTACGTTGTTACGAACTTTTTGGTAAGTTTGACATCGTTCTTTTCTGTTTTTTCTCTTTCTTCTCCCACAGTTAGATAGTACTTTTCCGGTCAAATTAATTATACCATCGTGATTATCGCATTTCATAATCTAAAATATCAATTTTACACCTAAAACCGCGCTTAGTTTTACGTGGGCCACATTTTTACACTACTTTTTTCGCAGTTTCACACTCTTTCCATTTTTTTTATAAACCATACATTATATCGTTTCCGTTTTATTTCGTTTCGTTTCGTTCCATAAGATTTTTCTTTTTTCTGTTTACACTTTTTCGAACTTTGTGGACAGTTTGACATCGTTATTTCTTCCATTTTTTGTACAATTTACTAATTCACTTCCATTTTATTTCGTTTCTTTACGTTCGATTCTTCTTTTTTCTGTTTACATTTTTCCGAGCGTTCTTGAAAGTTTGACATCGTTCTTTTATTTTCAGTTTTTTTTGGAGGGGGGCACAGCACAGGTGAAAGTCAGGGGGTGCAAGGTCAGGAGAGTAGGGAGGATGGGGAAGGATTTCATAACCACACGCCCGTGCTTCTGATCTGGCGATATGCGAGTTGTGGACCGGAGCGTTGTCTTGCAGGAGGAGAGTACCTTTGCTGATCTTGCCCCGCCTCTTGATTTCGATAGATTCCCTTAATTTCCTCAAAAGTGCAGCATAATAGGCTCCTGTAATTGTGGTACCCTTTGCCAGGAAATCTGTCATAACTACTCCGCCCTGATCCCAGAAGACTGTGAGCATGACCTTGCCAGCGGAGGGCTGCACCCTTGCCTCCTTTGGAGGTGGTAAGTCAAAGTTCTTCCACTGCATTGACAAGGCTTTGGTCTCTGGATCATAGTGATGATGGATCATAGTGATGATGGATCATAGTGATGATGGATCATAGTGATGATGGACCCAGGTTTCATCATGTCTAATCAGTCTTTTGAAAAACTTTGACCCATCTTCTTGGCACATCTCCAAATTCATCCTCGAACACTCGACGTGTTCTCGCTTCTGGAATGGTGTGAGCAACCTGGGAATCCATCTGGCAGACACCTTATGCATATACAAATGGTTATGAATGATAGTTTCCACAGACCCTGTACTAATCTTTAAATCTTGGGCTATTTGACGACTAGTAATGCACCGAATTTCCAAAATGGCAGCCTCAACTTGACTTCATAAATAGCAGAAGGGGGGCGACCAGGTCTGGCAGCTGTTTCCACAGAATTCCGGCCATGTTTGAATTCACGATGTCAGCGTTTTACAAGGACATATGATGGGGCATTATTACACATGTTTCTTTCATTTCATCAAAAGTCTCCTGTGGTGTGCGTCCTTTCAAATACAAAAACCGGATCACTGCTCGACATTCAACAAGCTCTATTTCACACCTGACTCAGTTCAAACACCTTTAAAACAGAAACCACAATGAGTTCAGAGCTGTAATTTGCCAAATAATCCGTAGAGATATAAATCATTGGACATGCAAAATTTCAGCTAGATCAGACAACTGGAAGTGGGTTAGGGGCATTACGTATTGCACGCCCCTCGTAATATTTTCAACTATATGTCGCGCGTTTGGATAGCTTTTGCGATTAAGAAAAACATTTATTCAAAATACCTGTATTATTATATAAAAGGAATATTGTCTGTGTGTGTGGGTTTATTTCCTATGAACTTCTAAACGACTAGGCTGATTTTTCTTAATTTCACATAAATATACTTTATGCGCCTAGCAGTTTTCTTAGGTTTTGTATAGAGGAGTCTTCGATAAGTATCGATACTCGAAAATATACGATGAACTAGGGAACAGGCGATTTTGAATAGAGTTAACGCCATATATAAATGTATTTGAGAAGCTTTATTACCGCAGAAGCAAAAAGACCTTGCATATAAAATCAACAGAAAGTTCTTTGATATGACAGAGGCGCGTTCAAAATTGAACCATGAACATTGATTTTTATATTTTAAATGTTAATCTAAGCCATTAAGTAAAAATGATTTTATGTAATGAACAATAGGTTCTCTACAGTGCAATGTAGATTACAATGTATTATGGATTAAGCCACTGCGGGGAGGCATGTCAAACTTTATCTCAGTGCACGGCGGTGTGTCCCTAAAAAAGCAGGAATTAATCAATTTGATTGAAAAATGACGATTTAACTCATTTCGATCTCAATAAAAGAGGGAAGATTGAAACATTGGTTAATCCTTATTCAATCCCGGAAAACGTCAAGTCTCCCTACTAGTAATTTAAATTTTGGATAGCTATGGCCAATAATAATGCTATTAAGACGATTTGATAAGAATTGTTTCTAAAATTCACTCTCATTTGTTTTTCAAAATATTTTCATTCCAAACAAGGCATATTTCAAGACGCTGAAAGGTGCCGAATCGCTAGGCGCCTTTGCTCCATAATCAAACTTATAAAAAAGTAACATTTGTTTGCTAACATTGGTTCATTAGTAAAAAAAACTGCATCTACTGATTTCAACAAAAAGTCATTAAAAAACTATAAAAAGAAAATAATCATATGAAAATATCGTTTACTATCAGTTTTTTTGTTATTCAAAAAATAAATATTTTTTCATGCAATTTATCTTATACTGAATATTTTTCCTTGATTTAAATTTTAATTTCCTAAAAACTTCGCAAAAATTGTCCAATAATTAATTGAGAATATTGTTTTCATTTTTCTATTAATTTTCCCTCGAATTAGTTTCGTATTTCCAGGAATAATATGTATTTCATTGACAAAGTTGGTCAGCGTTTTATCGAAAAAAGAAACAACCTCGACACTTTTGTTCAGTAACTTCCGGCGTTCCCCGTAAACCGCATAGACGATTCCGACGGGAGCAGGGTCATTATACTGCAGCTTGAAAGGTATTGTAGAATAAACAATAATATATAGGACTACATAAAAAGGGGATAAACTGTCGTATTACATGCAAAAAGCGGCAGGGACCTATTTTTTTTATTTTTTTATTATTTTTTAAATTACATTTTCAACCCAAACAAGGCAAAAAAAAAAAATTATAGTAAACGGGCAGACTCCAACCCATGACGTAAACGCGGAGATGAATGTGGAAGTGTGTGTTAGAGTGTTGATTAAGCAAAAAAAAAAAAAAAGAAAAAAAAAAAGAAAAAGAAAAAAAAAGAAAAGGAAAATTGTCAGTGCTTAAAAAAGTATATATAAAAATAAAGTGATAGTAGACAGGCAGGCTCGAATCCGTACTGCAAATTAAGAAAAGAAAGTGAAAAGAAAAAAATATGACGCGTTCTGTGTCGCCTATCACCAAACCGGAAGTGACGTAAGTTTAAATTAAGTCTAGACAATTTAAAAGAGGCGATAATTTCGATAATATCGACGAAAAAAAAACGACCCCTCCCTGTAGAAAAGTGTCCAGTTAGTGGTGAAGAAATTAATGTTTTTAGCCAATTTTTTTGATATTTGTCGTCCGAAGGATCGAGCTTAAAAACGATTTCGATCTCATGGAAATCCTCTTTGGCGAAAGTTTTGGCGAGACATGCAAACAAACATACATACATACATACATACATATATACATACATGTAAACAGACAGGTGAAATTTATATTATAGACTAGCCTGGGTGCCCGGCGTTGCATGAGTGTTCGGATGTGTCTGTTGAGCAAAACAAAAAGTGGTAGTAGGCAGGCAGGCAGGTTCGAACCCTACCGCGAAGGAGGAAAAGAATGGGGAAAAAGTGATGTCTTTGTTGTTGCGTTTATCGCCAAACCGGAAGTGCCGAAGGTTTAGGAAATCCAAAAGAGGGGATTACTTTTTAAAATATCGGCGAAAAAAAAAACGACCCCTGTTTGTAGAAAAGTGCCCAGTTAAGGTTGACGGAATTAACGTTTTAAGCCAATTTTTCAATATTTGTTGTCTGAAGGGTCGAGCTTCAATGCAATACCAATCCTGTGAAAATCCGCACCCTCTATCGAAAGTTTTAGACATACATACATACAAACATACATACATACATACAGATGATATTTATATAATAGATAATTTTACCTGTACATATTTGACTTAAAGCAGTTACATTCAATTTTAATTTAATTTGCGGTTTTTTGAAAAACTGATAAGTGCGAGCTTTATTTTTGGCGCCACTATATATATAAGATATAGTCATTACTCACCTCCGGAACTTCATGAACTGTTGGTAGATTGAGAAACTGTGGTGGGTCGCTAAATTCGATCACACGGACGTAGAATGTAACCGTCAAGTTGAAGAGATACTGCAAGTGGAGAAAAATAATAAATACTTTAGATAATATAAAAAAGAAAAAAAAACTCAATCAACTAAAGTTAATAAGTCTGTTTTTTTCTATGCTTTTACCCTTAGACCGCGGACGAAAGCGCAAGCAAAGATGAGGCGTGCGTCGTCCCGCCAACTTCGAAGAAGCACCTGGGGAGGCGACCACTACCTCTGTGCCATTGCTGTGATCATAATATCAGAGGCGAGTGTGGGGAAAATAGAGAAGGCTTACCGCAAAAACGTGTTCGGCTCTGTCTTTTGTGCCGGCTGAGAAGGAAAAATGAAAAGATTCAACATGGCGATTTTGTTCTTTCAATGTCGATGGTCTAGGACTGTTCTCGAAAAATCGCGTCTCACACGTGATTTTGAGGTGTGCCCGGGCACCATAAAAGCAGGTTGCTGGGGAGAGTGCGCAGAAACGTTCAGACCTGTGTATAGTGAACATCCTTGTGCGGCTGGTCGGATTTGTTGATAAAACCTGTGCGTAGTGAACTTTGTTGTGCAACTCGTCGAATTCCTTGATACAACCTGTGTGTAGAGTGAACTTAATTGAACGACTCTTCAGACTTTTCCTATTCTCTCCTGATCTTCAGGTTTTCTCTTGAGCCAATAGAAAGAATATGCCTAAATCTTCAATAACGTTTAAGCTAAGAAACGTGCGTAATTAGCGAATACGCCCGTCTTTTTCTGTCAAAGCACAGACAGTGTTAGTTAGAATTAAAGTAATGGCTTCAGTTTTTACGCTTTATGAAATTTGTCTCGGCATGATTCCTTTTGTGGTATGAATTCGAGTCTCGTTCTAATTTGAAAATAGTGAAATCTTATATTATTATTATTTTTTTTGATTGAAAGAATCATTTTTGGCAGAATCGTTCTTAATGAAAGATTCTGCCAACTCTGATCCTTGTGTCTCTCCCTTAAGGAACTGACGATTACTCGATCCACATGTAGCCGCGAGAAAAAAAATTATCGTTAAAAAATTAGATATCAATTTAGTAAATTGAATACATTCTAGTTATGAATCAACATGGCCGTCGTATTCTTCCTCGAGGTAACGACGACTCCATTACTCCATGTGACGAGATAACGCATTAAACTATATAAAACATGTCATTCATTCGAGGCTATACAACAAAATATGAAAAAACATTACTTACGTTATAAGATGTTACATTGTGTGTACACACCCCCTTCAGTTCCAGCACAGAATTCTGAAAAAAAGGAGAAATATAGACACACAAGTCAATTGTTGTTTCCGTATGACCGAAATCGATATGTTAACAGGTAAAATATATAAATAAGCTTCAATACTGGTTAAAATTTTCATAAAATCTAAATATAACATCTTTGATTCTTTGAAGTTATTATTGGTTAAAAGCATTCTATAATTGAAATATATTAGTTTTTAAAAGCATTCTATAATTGGAATAAATTAGTTCTTAAAAGCGTTTATAATTGAAATAAATTAGTTCTTAACACACTACATTGATAATTTAAAAGAATATATCATAACGAATGCGTTTCAAATGATATTAGTGTTTACTTAAATAATTATTTTTATAATTATTTTTAAGATGTAAATAATTAAAACGAAACTTGATCCGTTAAAGTCATTTGACGTTTTGCAACAATAAGTTCTTTTTTAATTTTCCAAAAATCACTTCGAACGCGTACTAGAATTGCCCGCAATGATTCATGGCGCAGTTGTTAGATCACTTGGAGAAATCAATTGTAAACTGATTTTGTCATGAATGTTAAACGTTCAATTCTCAGTGTGAGCGACCAAAAATTACAATTGTGAATTACTTAGGACATCTATCCGGTTATGGCTGACGGAACAAGAGCATGCCACGGCTTCTCCAACTGTACTGACATGCAGAAGTTCAAGTGTAACGTGAATCGACATCTTGCTGCCAAAATCCCAACATAGTACCCCAGTAGTTGTTGCCCCTGATAGTCGCCCCCTACACCAAAGTTGCAATGTGCCTTGTTTGGGGGTGAAAATGTAAAAAAAAAAAAAAGAAGCTACCTGCGTAAAGGAAATAAAGAATTCCGTTTAAAATTCTGTCCAAATTCCTGAGTTCGACAGAAATATTCCCGAGTTTGACAAGACATATCTGTAGAAGGTCGGAGGTTACATCGACCGAAACGTTGTGAAAATAACACCCAAGATGAGCACAGTAGTCTGAGTAATCACTTATACTGAACTTTTTAATCAAAACAAGATGTCTAACACTTTATGTACTTGTTGCTTTATTCGTAACGTAACACATGGTTCGCGCTGATAACAAAACAAATCGATTTTCGCTGTTAAATAGAAATTGACAAAATAGCAGGACCTATTTCAAATTAAAACTTCGGGCGCGTTAATATTTGTTGTTTTATTAGTTTTAGTAATACATTCTTCACAATAATTGCATTAACAAATCGACTGTTACTGATGAAATTAAATTCAAGCAACTACCAGGATTTTTATCTAAATTACGCATTCGCACGTATTCATGCGACATTTGTAAAAGTAACTCGTAAATAAGCCAGTAAAATATGAACTCGGTCTTTTTTTTTAGTTATGCATAACTCGCAATGTTGTTGGACACAGGAAATCGATTCTTCCTGTTGTGATTTAGACGCTATTCTCTTCTGAAAACCATGAATAAGGTCGGGTGTCTCGAATATAATTATCCGTGTTATGTACTTGGTTTTAATATATGTGTGTGCGTATATCGATGGGAAAAACTAAGAGTTATAATTCTGTATATATTTTAAACGAAATGAAACATCAGCAAATTAGTAAGCGTATTTTAAGCATAACAACTATTTATTCCAAGTGAAATTAATTATGAAAAATGTAAGTTGTGAAAACATCTCTACAAATAAAACACAAACGTGCAAATTCAACATGTTTGCCTTTTTATTGGAACATTTAATTCAAGTACGATTAAAAAGGTGATATGTTGGGTGTGCAAAGCAAGTGAAATGTAAATAAAATTAAAAATGTGACTTTTGTTTAACTTTATCTGCATTGTTTCGTTTTCCACCGTTCACTCTTTAACTCCCTTCTGATTTATAACTAATGATTGATCAATATTGTGTATATAGTATACCTTTTTTTACAAAAGACTCACCACTTATCAAGGCCCGGATGCCACTCGAGGATACGGTATTCAATGGTACAATATCGTAGTAATCATTAGTGGTGGGAATTGGGTAAATGTGATCACTTAAGGGGAAAGATCATCAAGAACTTGTTCACGTGTGACTTGAAGACAACCACATTGTAGTCAGTTGGAAAGAAGGGAAACGGAACAGAGTTCCACAGGCGCGCATTTCTAAAAAAGAAGCTTTGTTCATAAAATCAACGTTTAGGTTTAGACACAGATATCCGATAGTTATAATAGTTTTATTATTGATACTCCCCACTGATGTTGTTACTGTTTATAAAGGACGATTTCAAGTCTCCTGCTATATTTCCCTTCTTTTGATTGACTGCTTTTAATCACACACACGAAAGGAGAAAACAGATTTTCTAGCAAGGAAGCGAATAATTGAAGTTGCAAATAAATAAATAAATAAATTATGATTTTGTAGCAACTGATGTTTACACCTCGGCGTCCAAAATGTGCGCACATTATTTGCGCATGCACTATCCTGACTAAAAACAAATAATTTTATTTTGGACCAATCAAGGACCTTTCTGAATTTATTCGAAATAATATTTCTGGAAGTCACTTCGAGTCTTTAAAAATTCAGGTGTTTCTTCAATAAACCAGTAGAACTCAGTTGAGCTGAAATTTATGGACCGCAATCCTTGGCGCCCCTCCGTTGTGTTTCGAGTCTACTTTCATGTCAATTCACGCATACTCACACTTGCAAAGTGACATACACACACACGCACACATATCAATTGCTGGAATCCCTTTATTATCGTCTGCTCATGAAAAACAACTTAATCACCGAAATATTTCCAACTTTACTCACTGAACTTATTTTCTAATATATAAAAACAAATGGATATTGACTCTTATTACCTACTTTAATAAAATGTAATTAATATAATTAAACGGAGAAGTTTTGATCATGATTTTCTAACACTTTTAACACACGGCTCTTAAACTATCTAATCGGGCTTCTTCGATATCTCAACTAATGATTTCCACTCTTGTTTTTACAAGAACTCTAAAAATATTCAGGGATATTCCATGTTTCTCGTATTACTGGAAACTTCTATTCAGAAGGTGTTGTAACATATTTTTAAGTGTTAGTTTTACTTATTTAGAACTGCATTAAAGCTTTACGGCTCATTTATTTTGCGATCAAATTTCAAACAATTTTTACAGTTCATTATTAGCTATATTTTGAAATAACAATTTTCAATTTTTGTTGATTAAAACAAAAGTTATAATAAAATTACTGATGTTCAAAAGTCCTCAAAATTAGTAAAAAAAACATGAGAGATGGTTTCTTCTGATTGGCTGTTGGTTACCATAGCAACTTTTTCGTCGTCAACACCTTAATAAATCATAGCGGGAATATCGCTCGCATGTCATCTTATTTAAGTTATGTAGAGAGAGTTAACAAATGAGATGATCTTTGCTGTGTTAGGGCTGATAATATTTCGCTTACTATGTCACCCGTTGATTCTGTTTTTCTCTTTTTTTGTCCCTTCTATTTACTTAATTTTATCTTTTATGTGATTTTTTATTTAGTAAATTTAAAAAGTTGGTAATGAATTTTATGGATTGTTGAAAATGCTGTTTAGCAGTTTTGCATGGTGATGAATTTAAATTAAAATATGTTAAGGCCTTGGGGACTTTTGGGGCTAAATAGGGGGGACAACTGATAGACTTAGTCATTTCTTTTCATGCATCGTGCGGAACTCAAATTTACATATGTTAAGGCCTAAAATTGCACGGTTGTTCATTTTCACAAGGATTTGGCGTCCTCCCGGAGACGTTTGAGGCTAAATAGAGGGGCACAAATGCTGGACTTCAAATTTTTTATATACTCACTGACCGTCTATAAAGTTAAGTTATAACGACGTTGCAAAAACATAAACTCTTCCCAATTTGACAGTCACATTACTCCGTAACGTGACAGTAACATACTATGTTATCCTGATATCAACATTGATTCGTACCAATAATATTACATAGTAAGGTTGAAAGTACCTTGTTTTATAACACCAGATTGTCATTGCTGTTTTGGCTCTCTATTATATAAGGAGAAAGTAAAGTGAAGAAACCGCCGAAACACATATTAAAACGAATAAATATACTAGGCGTTATATATAGGACAAAGGTTATAAATCCCTCCAAAATACTGCAAAGAAAAACTAGCATCTTTATCTTCCCCGGTTAAATCCTGTTAATAAGTCATGTACTTTCTCGTCTTCTCATTTTTCGTTCTATCGCATTTTTGTGGTGTCCAGTTTCGCTGATCCCTGCGTTGCTTATTTTTCTCGATGTCTCTTGATACAATGGTCTGCATTCTTATGTTCCGCATGAATGCGTGTGTGAGTTTGTTTTATTTAGCGCCATTTACACATCTGGCGTGATTTCGTGCCAAGAAAAGGTTTAATTGTTTTTATTGTGAATTACTTGAAAAGTTTTTTTTCTAAAGTAAAATATTGTCAGTCTCTTAAATCGTTTGTTTTCAAAAGTAAAATGTCAATTTATTGAATAGTTTCTTTTCAAAAGTGAAATTTTGCCGATGTCCCGAATAGTTTGTTTAAGAAAATGTCAATTACTTGAAAAATTTGTTTTCGAAAGTAAAATGTCAATTTCTCGAATAGTTAATTTACACAAGTAAAATGCTGTCAATTACTTGAAAATAATTTTTACAAAGTAGAATGTCGAATTCCTAAGACGTAAAATATTTCCAAAAATGTGTCAAAGTAAAATTGTATGTGTTTACCTTAGAGCAGTTGGAATAATTTTGATTCTTTAAAGTACTTTACAATTTTGCTGGGGTTCCATATCTTGAATCAATGAACAAAATGTATCTCAGTTAATCAAGTTGCCTTTAAATATACCCTCAAATTAAAAGAACCCAACCTTATACTCACTTAAATAAGTAACCCTCCAAGCATTCCAAAAATTCAGACCATGACTCATCTCTATCTCCACCTCACCCACTCAACCATCAGCACAGCAAGAACAGAACGCCCACCCCATATTATTTCGGGTGTATTTATGCTTTATACACTATGAGTAAATGTTTAATTGTTATTTGTTGGTTGCAGATGTGCATTTTGGTGCTTCATCAGCTTTAATGAGGCCTTTTTGAATATTTTGATTTTTGATTTTCGGTGTTCATGTAATTTGTTCTTTGTGCGTCGTTCTTCTTGTTACTTGTTCTTCCAATTGTTCCTTAATTCTTCTTCACAGGTCTGTATGTGTAGTGTTTATTTTTTTAATGTTTAGCCGTTTTATTTCCTGTGATATCAACATGGCTTGGTATCCAAGCTATTGCAATTATTTTATTCTTTTCTGTTATTTCATTGTATTTTTTTGTTATTTTGTAATAAAGGGCTGTTTGCTTTTTCTCTCTTCAAGAGCCAGAATACAAAATAGGAGATCTGTATATATAATGAATTGTTGTTTGTTGTTGTCCTTGATGAATTTCTGTGCCATTTTGATGGCTTGTAGTTCAGTTGTATATATTGAGGAATCGCGGGGCAGTCGTATTCTGCATTGACTTTGCCCATCTCTATAGGCAGCGCCTCTTCTATTCGTTGCGTTAGATCCGTTTGTATATATTCCTATGTATTTTAGATATTTTGAATGACTAAATTAAATACCAAATTTTAGAGTAACAATTTAATAAACAGAATCAACTATGGATAGTTGATTCTGTTTATTAAATCGTTATTCTAAAATTTGATAAATGTTAAGTGAATATTTGGTTTGTTTAATGTTAATAGTTCGTCTGTCTTTTTTTTAAGTATCACTATGCTGTTCTGTTTTTCGTTGATTTGGGCTTTTTTAATTCTGTGTCCGAAAGAATGTACGCTTTTGGGTTTTTATGAATAGAAATTTTGAATTGTGGATTGAAGTTAGTCTCATATGTTGGCTTTCAGGATTGCTTTGCAGTTTTGTTATGTTCTTTTTGTTTTTCCTATCTTAAATGTAAGGGTGTTTCATGGCTTCTACATACAGGCTTTACATTGGAGAGGTCTGATAGGCTTTCACGCTTAGTCTCGAACCTTGACTATGTATGGTTAGTATTTTTAAAGTAGAATTGCAAATCAAACATAATCGCAGTCCAGTTTAGATCTGATGTGTTTAGGATATATTTTGAGCATTGCAACCTGGTTTTACTGCCAGTCTAGTTTAGATATTATGTTTTAAGATGTTTAGTGATCATTTTTTATTTCAGGTTATCGTTGTACTCTTTTAAGTTCAGTTCATTGTCCAAACTGATTCATAAGAATTTGTACTACTAACATTAATTATCCGTCTAGTTTTACGCGTGGGCTAAGATTGCATTTTTGATTTTCCATCAAAAGTGGACGCAGGTGGTTTTGCTTTTGGATAGACAACATCCATTTTGATTTATCCAGTTATCTGAAGGCAATGTTTCGTTTGTTCTTTTTTCTATTAGGTTGGTGCAAAAAAACAGTATCGTTTTCTCACATATGTTACTTTTATATATGATTTCTGAATTAATTTATTGATAAATATAGCCATATTATATAAAATTTTAAAGCGCGTTTTCAACTATATGGAATCGTGTTAATAGTTATCGTTGTCAATCTAGTACTTAACTTTTTGGAGGCTTTTCCACAGCATGGAAAAAATTCAAGCCCGCACGATTTTAGGCCGAAAAGCTGCCGAGACAGCTCGTAGTATCACTGATGCATTTGACTTAGGAGCCGCTTAAGAATGTGTGGCACAACACTGTTTCAAAAAATGGTGACAAGAACCTCGAAGATAAAGATGGTTGCGGCCGGCCGACTGCGGTTGGTAACGGACATTTGAAAACCTTAATTGAAGTCGATCCTCGCAAAACCACACGAGAAGTCGTTGTCTAATTCGAGGTCGACCACTCAACAGTCATTCGTCATTTAAAGCAAATAGGGAATATAAAACAGTTGGATAAATGGGTGCCGCATGAATTGAACGATAATAAAAAAAATCGTCGTTTTGAGGTGTGTTCTGTGCTCCTTCTGCGCAACAAAAAACGACCCATTTCTTGAGTGGATTGTGATGTATGATGAGAAGTGGATCCTCTACGACAACCGGCGACGTTCGACATAATGGTTGGATGCCGGAGAAGTTCCACAACAATTCCCGAAGCCGAAATTGCACCCAAAAAGGTTACAGTGACTGTTTGGTGGTCTGCGGCTGTCTCATCCATGACAGGTTCTTGGATCGGAGCGAAATGATTACGGCGGAGAACTACTGTTGACAAATTGACGAAATGCACCAGAACCTTCAGCGTATGTGCCCTAGATAGGTCAATGTGAAGGGATCAATTCTCCCCCATGACAACGCTCGCCCGCATGTTGCTCAACTTATCCGGCAGAAGTTATATCCTCCATATTCACCCTACCTCGATTATCGCTTTTTCAAGCATTCCCGTGCGAAAAATGCTTCAAAAACCTAGATGATGCCGAATCGGCTTTCATGGAGTTCGTAGCTCCCAACACTCCGGATTTCTATGCTAATGGGATCAATAAACTTGTTTCTCGTTTGCAAATAATGTGTCGATTCTAATGGTTCTTATTTCAATTAATAAAGTTTATTATGAAAGGTATTATGATCTTTTGAAGTTGAACCATATAAAACGACATTATTTTTGTATAAATTGGAACTGCGTTGCAGGACATTGGTGGATGTTCGAGCTAGTCAGATAATTAGTTGCTAGTGGCTTAGTTTTATCTGAATCCACTTTGATGTTTGAATATGGTGTCATATTTTTCTAGATGCTATATAAGCTTGTTCATTATTTTACAGATACAACTATAGCAATACTTGGTAGGATTGGAGTGTGTTGTATTATTGCTACACCTTTTTTTGATAGCCGTCTAATCTATAAATTCTTTTAGTTCTAATGCAGAAGTCCGTGCGAATATATATATATATATATATATATATGACTACTTCATTTACTCACATAAATTATTATACGAAAATATGATTTTATGCGTAAATGTTCAGTATTTACTTCAACAGTGCTCCATACATAGGTATACTCTCTCTCTCTCTCTCTCTCTCTCTCTATATATATATATATATATATATATATATATATATATATATAGTAAGTTATAAAATATACATGGCAATATAGCTACGCAGAATATTCCGCGTTTCATCCACGCTAGGATTCAGCAAGCTTATGGGAGGAGTTGTGGTTGTTTCGCGTTTTTATATACGCACATTCTATGGAGTTATTAGTTAGCTAATCTGCTTTCTAGTTTACACCGCACCTTTCCTAAACAGCCAATGAGCAGGCTCTAACAATACAAAAGCCCCGTCGATCCCCGCTTACCGCTTCCTTTGTGTGTGCTATTTTAGCGGGGAGCGTAGATATCTAGTGTTCTGACCTATTTTAAAGTAGGTTAAATATGTTTTCATGTTAGTTTTATATATATATATATATATATATATATATATATATATGATAATTTATGTATATATATGTTTATTTTATTCATTTATTTTCTATTGTTATTGTTAATTTTAAAGTTATTTTGTATCGCTATCTTAGAGTAAAGTTTATTCTGTGAATACAGTTGTTCGCCTTTTCTCTCTTACAGTTTAATAGGTCTTGGGGTTCTTTAAAGTATAGGATAGCAAATTTTTCATGAAGGCACAATATACATTGATCGTCTAGGTCTCTACTTGTGTTTGCTTGTCTTATTATTTTCCATTCGACTACCGGCGAACGTCCGCTTTCCTTGAGTTCCCAGTATTTGTTTGCTAGAGTTGTTTTCATTCGGTGATTTTATTTTTGAATATACCTTTGTGGTCATAATATCGGGTTTAACCTGGAAGGAGGGAGTTACGGAGAGCTAAATCAGAGGTATGCTAGAAATTTTCCCTAAAAATAGCCAGAAGGAGCAGCGGAAGAGAAATTAAAGCCTTTTTATTTTAATGGGAGGCCTGGAAAACAGCAGATAACCCTTCAAGTTAGAAAGAGATATAGCGTGGTCGCCAAATGTGAAATATGTTTTTCTTCAAATAGAAACAACAAAGTCGAATTTATGAAACAATAAAGTGTAAAGGTGATTATTTGGAAATATCTAGCGAATCGTATAGGCTACAGTTTTGACTCGAGGTGCAGGGGCTAATTGTAGATGAGAAGTCTGTTCTGTGGAAAGTTACCTGATTCCGATGTAGGGGAAGAGGTAGCTGATTATCCAATCAGGAAAAACCAGGCTGTGATGGATTAGAGGATTATTGGTTAACTGGAACACCCAGGTATGCTGCGATGCATACCAACTTTGTATACATAAGTCGCTGCACAGCATGGAAATCAATTCTAAAGTAAATCTGAATCGAGTTTTGAACTCCAAATAAACAAATTCTTCATAAACCGCCCCTTAAGTAATCCAATTTATCAAATCTCCATTACTAATGATTACTACGATATTATCCCATTCATTACTGTACACACAATGACCCTTATCCTCGAATGGCCTTCAGACATTGATAAGTGTAAAAAAAAAAGAAAGTTGATTGATGTCCCTTTTCAGCGGGACCTTGCTGGATAATCGAGCCGAACCACCTAGGACTGGGCTTGTAACTGTGTTGACACTACGGTTATCTTAGTGTTTCATCTTAACTGAAGGAGGTCGGGCCAACACGAAAACGTTATAACGTGTATGATAGAACAAGTAATGTTGTCTTTTATTTTGTACTTTTCAGAATCATTTCTCTTCCTTTGTGAGTAATTCACAATTATTAAAAACATATCAAATATCTTCTATCGGTTATTTCATTAGGGTTTTTCATATAGCTGGTGGGCAGTGTGTGATTACTTAGAATTTTATTCATTTCTATTTATTGCAGTAATTCTTCCTGGTGTATATTTTTCATCTAAATATTTCAGGTTAGGCGTTCTCAAATTTTGAACACCTGTATGCAGGCATTAATTTCTTTGCAATTTTTTGTCAAGTCAGCTTGCGTATTTTTTCATTGTTGCTTCTGTTTCTCAGTCAATTTTATTAAGATGTTCTCTTTTGTTTTCAGGTATTTAGCATTTTTATTATCGCTTTTCTTATAAATCTTCACATAAGAGTTTTGTTTCAAACAAGTGTTGTTTTTCTCTTCTTGTTCTTTCCCCTGTTTGCATTTATTTTAAAACTAGCTTTTAATGTTTTCGAAAGCCCATTTTAGTTTCTATTGTTCGAAGTTGGATTTTTATTGTCTCAATCTTCAATGTTTTGAAAATATTTTTTTTTTAGTTCTTCGCGTTTCTCGCTTTGTATTTTTTTCTTTGTCGATTATATTTCTCATTTTTCATCGTTTTTGTTCTATTTTGCATGTTACTACTTGTAAATTATTGATCTGAGTTAACGATCTGGTTTCCCATCATGCTTTGTTAATCCATTTTTAACGAGGTTCTAGTCTCCTATTAACTCATTTCCTGCATTATTAAGTTGTTTAGTTTTGTAAAAGTCTCTGTTAAGAAACATAATGAAATTTGTTTCTGATTATTATTCTTATTATTATTCTTATTATTGTTATTCCCTAGGAATTCTTATGCAGGTCACTATCAGAGATTACTCACTGACAACAATATGTGGTTTTTCCTGAAGTCTGGGTAACAATAAGTCAATCTAGATATCTAATATTATCCATCTCGAAAATTTTGATACAAATAAATTTGCGTTATCGCAACATATGTTTACCATTCATTTCTCACTACCAGGCTACGAAGTCTATTTTAAACTCTATCAAGGCAGGATAAGTTCTTTCTATCAGATCTTTCCCAGGTATGGCAACTGTACTTCATCTTTTGACGTATCTGGCTCTCATTGTAGGTAGAGAATAGCATCATCAGTGTGATAGCTATTGGAGCGGTAGAATGATCCCAACATTTTTCCACGACGTTGGCAATGGATTTGATGTACGTGTTTCATTTCAGATCATGAGTAAAGAATTTGACCCAGAAGCTTCCCAAAACATGGAACCTCCCCAAAATAGGAGCCATCAATTTCAATTGATGCCAGACGGGGATCAGAGTGTTGATGATGTATAGAATCTTGGTTTTAGATGCATTAAAATTAACCAGCTGTTTTCTCACATTGTATCACGTGCTCAGATAAGAAGGACGTGAATTAGAGAAAATTTGGCCATTTACCTGCTTGTAAGTGTTGCTATAGATGGTAGTGTCGTCAGCACAAATATCTACGAATGATCTTAGGGTGTGACTTGGGAGATCATTGATGTAGACCAAGAATAGAGTTAGGCCCAGGATGGACATAACTGTTAGTACATCTGTTGTAGATCTAGCAGAACAGAAACCATTTTATATTCACTAAGGAGGTTATTTTTTGAGGTAGTAAGCTACTTCTCGATTTAACACAGATTTCAGCAACTTACTCGTGACACACAGGAGACTTATTGGTTTGTACTAAGAGAAAGTTGACCGATCACCTGAATTCTTAAATACAGGTATACTAATGTGGTTTTTCCAGGTGATGGGAAGCAATTTTCCTAAAGACAACGGTTGAATAGTTTTGTAAGTATTGGGGCTAGTTTAGGTTGAAGCTATAACACTATAATTGGAATGCCATCAGGTTCAGTTGCCTTATTAGAATAATAGTTTCTGATTAGCTTAGCAGCATCACGCAAAGATATTTGTATGCCACATAGTGTGATCTCAAGTACAGGAGGAAATACTGGGGGGGCGGCCTTGATTGCATAGGGTAGAATTAGCTGCAAAGTTCTTGGCAAAAAGTTTAGCTTTGTCTGATTCTGACGAGATTACCTCAAGTCTATTGATGATTGATGGGATAGAGCACAAACTTCTGTTTAGGATCCTATTTTCTATACTGCTGGGAATTAGGTCGCTTCTCAGCTACTTGTGACTTAACGGACTGAGAATACAACCCTCTCGCGTATTTTATTATTTTTTACAGACGTTGCTGACAGTCCTGAAAGCGGTTTTAGTCTCAGTACATATACAACGTGGGAAGCAATGGAAAAAGTTATGGCAGCAGCACATTCTGAGGAAAACCACGACCGGCTGTTAGGTTTTTGCTGGATTATTGCGAAGGGTATAAAACAGTCTCTACTTATAAGTAACCATTCCATCAGGTCTGACACTATAGAGGACACATTCTTTTTAAACATCTTTTACTTTCTCTACTGCTCTCCCTCGACCCAAGACTGCACCATAATAAAAAAGTATCTGACAGCATAGACACAGCACTCTCCTTCGACGCTAGCGCCCAAGTACATGTATTTGGTGACTTTAATGTCCATCACAAAAACTGGCTTGGATTCTCTACTCACACAGATGCAGCGGGCAGCGCAACTCATAGCTTCTCTATATCTCACTCCCTATCACAAATTGTTACTTTTCCAACCCGTTTCCCTGATCAGGAAGAACCACACGCATCACTTTTAGATCTGTTTTTGACCACAGTTCCTGATGATTATGCAACGAAAGCCGACAGCCCACTTGGGAACGCTGATCATGCAGTGATAATGGTTGAAATCGCCCTAAACATTAGACCCAAAACTGAAGTGCCAGTGCTCAAAACAACGAGATATTATAAAAAGGCTGACTGGGAAGCCATCAGAGATCTTATCAGAGACGCCCCATGGGGAAATATTTTTTCTCTTCCTGCTGAACAGTGTGCAAACGAGACCACTGACTGGTTCAAAACTGCAATCTAAGCGCATGTTCCCATGCGGAAATTCTATAGTAAGCCCCACTCTCCCCAATGGTTTACGTCGACTTGCGCAACTGCCATTGCTAAAAGGCAGCATGCATACCGCAGGTTTAACCGACATAAGTCCAGTTCAAACAGGCAGAAGTACATAGAAGCTAGAAGTAACGTTAAGAAAGAAATAGCAACAGCTAAGAAGGAATTTACGGAAACCACTAAAAAACGCATCGAAGCACAAAAACTAGGAACTCGTGACTTCTGGAAAATCTACAACAGTGTAGTAAATAATGGGCAATCAACAATTCCCCCACTAACCAACAATCACGAGGTTGTCTCCTCAGCAACCAAAAAGGCTAATATGCTTGCCAGTCGGTTTGCCTCAAACTCCACACTGGACCCTTCCAACTACCCCCTACCTCAATTTCCTCTGCGGGCAGACGCCACGCTAGACGATCTGAAAATCACCCCTGCTCAGGTGCATGCTATCATAAAAAACCTTGACACTTCAAAAGCATGTGTACCCGATCTCATCCCAGCTGTGCTATTAAAAAAGTGCTCAGCCGAAGTAGCTCCAGTTCTCTCCAAACTCTACAACAAATGCCTTAATGACTCTTGCTTTCCGGGCTGTTGGAAAACTGCTTCTGTGGTACCAGTATTCAGGAATTCTGGCGAAAGAACTGACCCATTAAATTATCCCCCTATTAGCCTCCTCCCACTTTTTTCCAAAATATTTTAGACCTTAATTAACCATGCTCTAGTCCAGCACCTTACAGATGCTAAACTTCTGACCGACCAACAATATGGATTTAGACAAGCCCTTTCCACAGCAGACATCCTCACTGTAATCTCTGATCGCATATACCATTCACTGGACAAAGCGGGAGAGGACAGAGCGGTAGCTCTAGATATATCTAAGGCTTTTGACAGCGTATGGCATGAGGGTCTCCTCAGGAAGATTAGATCATACGGTATCACTGGTAGAATACTTAACATAATTAAATCCTTCTTAGATAAGAGAAAAATCCAGCTTGTCCTCGACGGTCGTACATCTAAACAATATGATATAAATGCGGGAGTGCCCCAGGGATCTATCCTTGGACCTCTGCTATTCCTGATCTTCATAAATGACCTCCCCGACAAAATTGCCTCTGAGATGGATATATATGCTGATGACACCACAATCTATAGCAGGCACGACAGGAAAACAAATGAACATATATCTAAAGTAATGGCAGAAACACTAGAGGATGACCTCCAATCAGTAGTGGAATGGGGACAAAAATGGATGGCCACGTTCAATGCCGCCAAGACTAAACTGGTTTCATTCAATAATTACAAGAAACCTTCTCTACCACCTATAGCAATGGCCAACGACTCTTTATCTGAGAGTACATCTTTCAAGCTCCTTGGCCTAACGTTCACAGGAAACATGAGTTGGAACAATTACATCGAGGGCATTGCCAGGGCCGCTGCAAGGAAGGTGGGCTCTCTCTACCGTGCTAGAAAACTACTAACACCCGAAAGTATCCTGTACCGCTATAAGGCAACCATTCGCCCATGTATGGAGTATTGCTGTCATATTTGGGCTGGTGCATCTGCTACTAGTCTCTCGCTCCTTGACAGGGTTCAAAAGAGAGTCGCAAATCTGATAGGCCCTAAACTGGCATCTAAGCTTCAGCCTCTGTCCCATCGACGAAACGTTGCATCCCTCTGCCTTTTCTACAAGCATTTTAATTGCTCTGACGAACTGCAAGCACTTGTGCCTCCACGACGTGAACACCCTCGACAGACACAAGAAGCTACAAAATCCCACCCCCACACAGTAGAGATCCCTAGATGTAAAAGATCTTTCTACTTCGTTAGTTTCTTCCCCAGAACCGCTAGACTTTGGAATTCCATTCCAGGTCACTGCTTCCCCAACTATACTGACATGCAAAAGTTCAAGTGCAACGTGAACCAACATCTTGCTGCCCAAATCTCTACATAGTACCCCAGTAGTTGTTGCCCCTGATAGTAGCCCCCTACACCAAAGTTGCAATGTGCCTTGTTTGGGGCGAAAATGTAATAAAAAAAACAACAAAAAACATGTAATGCATTTATATATATATATATATATATATATATATATATATATATATATAAATCTATTGAAATGATCCTTGTCAGCCATGTGCATCGATATACTGTACAATGGAGAGGTACGTCTGAGGACTTATTACATTTCGTTTTATCTTAACGGATACAACTGAGTGGGCGGAAGATCCCAGTTGAGACAGAACGGAGGATGAAAATAGATCAGGGCAAGTTGTAAAAAAAGGTCTAGGATACTTACATACTGACCGTAAGTGTTGGGTACACGGGTCATAATCTCCTTAACATTCACTCTGTGGTCTGCTGGAACGGCGAAATATACGATGTAACAGGATGTTTCCTTTTTGTTTACTATCTGGACATTCATTATTCTTGCTTGGATAGGTTTATCTGTTTGTTATCCATGTTCTCAAAGATTCTGTGACTTCCGTTTTCAAGTATTACTGTCGATTTGTGCTTGTACTATTTATTGTTACTCGATATTAATATATATATATATATATATATATATATATATATATATATATATATATATATATACATTGTTATTGTTTTACTTATTGCTATATGTATTACCTATTATTTATAAATAACGGTTCCCATATCGTGTTAAATTTTATACTAGGTAATTGATTGTCGTCCATTATATGTGCTGCTTCTTTGAGTCGTCTTATTCTCTACCGTTCTTTCGTTTTTTTTATTTCGTCCCATAATAGTAGATGGTTTTCTTTCCCCGTCCAGATATGATCAGCCATACCCGACTTTTCAATCTCAGACGCATTACGGCTTCACGATGTTCTTCTAACCGTACTTTTAGTGGATGACATGTGCATAGTTTTCCACATTTAGATAGGATCTCATATACACAGATCTTAGTCATGATTTTTTTCTTTTACACGTTACTTTGTTAAAATAACACTCAAGATGAGAATTGTATATGACCTTCACCTTCACCAAGGTGCACGACTTATATGATCTTCATCGAGGTGCGCGACTTGACACACAAAAAACCCAGCCTCTTAATCACCTGCTAACGCACGCGTCACTGTAACATCCAATGACAACAACAACAACAACAACCGTCTCACTCGACCTGCCTTTTATACCACTATCTCAATCTCTTCTCTTGCGCATGCGCCTGTAGATTCCTGACAACCTCGAGACTTCCGCTTATAAAAATCCAAGTTTTGTTGTCGCGCATGCCTATACAAGGCACAAACACGTGGGCGTTTGTTTTGTTGGTAAGTACTACATTGTATTGTTAACATTTCAAATAATACGAATAAGCAATCCTCATCTAAAAAAAATTCAAAAACGATATTTTATTTTATTCCCAAAATACCATTGATTAATAACTGAACATTTCTTTCGACTGATATAATTGAACGTAAATGTATGCAACAAAGTTGTGTATCATGAATTTGTTTAATAATTAATAAATAATTCGATATAATCATTTATTTTTAAATATAATATGAGCTGGTATCAGGCTGAACCTGTTCGGATGTCTTTATTTTGGAGGCAGTCACGTGATTTCCGTTAATAGTAACGGTGTATAATCTAAAAGGAGAAAATATCGGAAACCGATTTCAGAATGAGTCACAATGCGTTGCTTGTACAAAATGTGAAAATAGGCGGATAAACAATGTCAAACGAGAAACATGAGATTTTATATCCAGACTCATCAGCTTCCCACATGAATGCTGTATTTACTCGGTCTGAAACTAAAAACACGATTACAAAACCGTTTACGTCATACAAAATAACTTTAATACGCATACGTGCAAAAGCAGGTATTATACTTGTATCCGATGTATAAATTTAAGTGGGCCTTTTCTCAAACCCGTATTAAAAAATTGAGTCGTCAGTTTTCTCATAGAATCTTTGGTACATGTTTTTATCATAGTCTTCTTCAAATAACGTTTTTTCAATTATCCAAATAGAAACACTCTGGATTAGATAACAGCAACGATGATACTTTATAGGATAATATGTAATATCAACACTACATATCAAGAAAAGATAGCAAATGTAATAACAATCCTCCGCAGAAATAACTACCTAGAGAGCATGACGTCAGATCCATAAAATCCTGATCAAAACCCAAAGGACACCAGCTAAAAACCTACTAGAATCTGCACACCATACTCGAAAGACCTATCTGAAAGATATAAAAAATATGCAGTCAATATGATATTAGGACAGTATTTAGGAGCAAGTGAATACTCCGAAAGAATTTTGTGCGAGTACCCCCCTCGAAAAACTTATGAAAAAACAACTGCGTTTTTTAAATTCCATGTAAATGTGGAAAACTCTTTAAAGTTGAAACATGCCGCCACCTCGAACTAAGACGATAAGAACACCGAAAAGCTGTCATACGCGAAGAAATCGAAACATCAGCCCTAGCAGACCATATATGGAGAGAAGATGAGATGATGTTAAAATACTAGATATAGAAGAAAGATAGAGGATTAGGAACCTCAAGGAAGCAGCACATATGATGAATAGCAACAACATCTTAAGCCGTCCAAGTATTGGATTTAACCACACTTTGAATCGATTAATTACAAATTTATATTGGGGAAAAAGAGAAAATAACAAAAAAATACACCCAACCCAAGAGAAATAATTACCCCCGAAACAAACGATTTTTTTTTAACCGTCTCTCTTGCAAAAATACGAAAACATAGCTAAGTTGTCTATCCACGGTATCGTAAAATATATTTTTCACTAATATTGACAATTTACATAGGATTAAGCTAAAAGTTGGAATCATAAGAAAGTCTTAAGAGGTGCCCTAGTGATCTCTGAGAATTGTCGGTTTTTATAATTTACGGACACACCCCCAAAACTACGGTCATATTTCTTTCCATACAGAATTTAACCCTTTTCCTTAATTGGAAATAAAAAAAAACATGGATTTAACATCCGATGAAGGTTGTAGGTTTCAACGGCCAAAACCTTGTGCTAATAACACCCAAGATTAGAATAATTACCCGAACAAGCCAAATAATATAAACAGACTCTTGTAATAAAAATCCCGAGTTTGATACTCTAGTGGGTATTTATCGCGACTGTGACGTCAAAAGGTTCCCGCAAAAACTGGCTCATTTCTATAGCTTTTTTGCTGTCAGACTGATACACTGATCTTGGTATCCCTAGACGGTCCACTTACGCACGGCTTGGCTTTCGGGAGGGGCAAGTTTATCGCTTTGTGTTTGCGGCGCCCTCACCGAAGAATGCCTACAGAGTTATTCAGACTTATTTTTTGCAGGGCTAGCGTTACTTGTTTTGGGTGTTGAGCCATTTTCCCACCTTCCGACCTTGTGTCACATCCACTCTCGATGGAGGAGAGGTAAATACCAGAAATATCCCGACCTAACGCGAGGCTAGAAACTGTCAATCAGAAAATGCCGACAACTTTTTTTTTTGTATTCACTTTCTTTTACAATATATTCTTTTTTACCGAACCCGATTGTTCAGATTATTCTTGTTGGATTTTCCTAGGGCCAATACAGTAATCCTTAACAGGATTTTACTAAATCTTTGACGCCGTTTAAAAATATTTAGCGTTCCATCACTATTTACGAACCGTACTTTATTTTTTTCTGTCTGTATCTGTTTGTTTCATAACTTTCGCAGCGTGCAGTTCATCGTAAAGCAATGGAAATAAAATAGTTCGAAATCTTCTGATAATTATCATCTACGACACTGTTCTGGTCTTCCACAGCAGACTTGCTTCAAAATTGTAGTCCTTAACAAGTCCAAGTGGCGAATTGCTTTATTAGGGGGCGAACAATAATAAAAACAGGCTAGTATTACCGGTACGAGAAAAAGTCTATCTCGTGAATAAATGATAATTCCCTATAGATTCAACAAGACGCTCGTAAAGAAGGTCGGAGATTACACCGGCCAAAATGTCGTACCAATAACATCCACAACAGTGACAATAGTTATAATAATCTAAATACTAAAAACGATTTAATATAAAAAAGGTCAACGAAACACAAAATAAATATAATGTTGTGCTGTGGAGTTCTTTACAACATCGGCGGATGTAAATCATGTATGAACGTTTGTGTATGGTTATATGCGTGTGTATATGACGTGTATATATCCATGTGTTCGTCTATAACCATACAACATTTTGATTGTATAATCTAGAGTTTAAATACAGTTCATGACGAGACAAGTATATAAATAAGTACTTAAACAACGCAAATAACGAATAATACTCATTTGGAGTTTCAACATTTGGTTAATCGGAAACATATCTGGTCAATATTTGGTCTTGTCTGACAGGAAACTGCAAAACTGATTCATCCTAACAACAGAGCCTTACGTTTTATTATCGGCTATTTTTTATTCCAGAGTCTTACCCCTCTTGGAAAGTTGTAACGCTGATTTTGACTATCGCCACTTCTGACCACTTCTACTCGGAGCCATCACGATCTGTAGGACCGTCACTGTTCATTTCTTTCAAACTCTGAACACTAACTAATTTCCACGTATATCAAAAAGATCAATCTTTCTAAATAACCTCATTAGTATACGTTATAAAGCTACTCACTTGGTCTTTTTTTACATGCCATTATTTCTAAGTTGTTAAGTATATGATTGTGGTTTGAGTTGTCCCCCTTTGCAAATTGGCTGTTTGGAGAAATGGAAAACTAGATGGCTCTGGTTGATAGTCAATTTGCATAAGTGGAGAAATGGGCAGCATATAAACGGTACTTTTTTAAAAGCAGGGGTGAAGAGCGTAGAGAGTGAAACGACGGTTGGAAGAAGTGACGGGGAATTCTTTTTATGGCGGTGAATTATTTTTGGACGTTGAAGAGCTCGACCTTTTGGAAGGAACAGCTGTGGCTTATATATATATTTTTTATTTCCTTTTTTTCTACTTCACTACAAGCTATTTGGGCGGGGACTATGGAAGCAAAGAGGATCAGCAGTGAAATGCTTAAGACGTTCTCTGGAGAGGGAGATGTTATAACCTGGCTGACCAAGGTTAAACTTGTCGCTAAATTGCGGGACATCGCGGATATAGCAAGCTTGATACCGCTGTATCTTGATGGTAATGCTCTGGCCCTATATCTGGATTCAATGGAGGAGACCGTCGACAAATGGTTAAGATGGCCTTTATCACTGGCTTCCCGAACCATATTTCTATAGCTCTGCAGCAACTGCCCGGTGTAAATACTATGGAGGTGGCGGAGTTGATTACACAGGCTAGGGTGCTGGCCAGGAAAAAAGAGAGTGAGCAGGGAAACGTAGCTGTCGCTCAACGAAGTAAACTGCAGCAGGAGGTTGTGAAGGACGAAAAGCAGAGAGGACTGTGGCAGAGACTCAGGTTCTCTGGCAGATGCTACCGATGCCAAGGCCCCCATATGCGAGGGAGTGCAGGGAGCCAAAGCCAGAAGTCACGTGTTATCGCTGTGGGGAAGTCGGCCACATCAGCAGATTCTGTCCCCAGGGAAACCACTGCGCCAGTGGCTACCCCACTTATTCAATGAAGGCGCTTCAGGGTATGTCACCACAAGTATTGGTGACCCTTAATGGACGAAGTGCAAAAGCTCTTGTCAACACGGGCTGTACTTCAACAATTGTCACCAAAGACATGATTGACACATGCAAGGGAACCAGCAGCATTACGGCAGTTGACGGCAGAGAGGTGAAGTGCAATGGCACAAGTATCGTTCGGTTGATGGTACGTGGGATGTCCCTAACAATCCAGGCGATTGTTATTAGCAAAATTGTCACGGGTGTCGATGTGGTGCTAGGGATGGACGCAATTGCTCGACTAGGGGGTGTTACGGTACATAGGAACTCCGTGAGATTTGGAGGACATCAAGGGGCTGCAGGTGTGCAATTCGAAAAAGGTGTCACAGGAACGGCCAGGTTAGACAAAAGTTTCACGATAGAGGACCGAGATTTCTCTGCACACTTTGATGTTAAGAAATGGACAGTCAAGTGGGCATGGAAGGGAGAACCTCCCATACTGAACAACATAGTGGAATGCTACGAGCATACGTTGCGAGGAGGCACAAGAGTTGAATTTGAGAAGGAGGTGGACCGATGGATCTCAGAGGGGATTTTAAGACCATGGACGGAGAAGGTGGAAGGTGTGTTGCAGTTAATGTTGTTCAGCCCACAAAACAAAAAGTTCGGCCAGTACTGGACTTCAGGGAGCTGAACGTACACGTTGCATGTCACACGGGAGGCGATGTGATGGACGTGTGCGGAGAGACCATGCGAGAGTGGAGGCAGATTCAGAAGGCTGCGACCATTGTGGATTTAAAATCTGCATACCTGCAGATCCACATTTCACAGGAATTCTGGAAATACCAGCTAGTCAGATACAAGGGCCAAACGTACTGCCTGACTAGGTTGGGTTTTGGGCCTGAATTCTGCACCAAAAATCATGGCAGCGATCCTCAGAACGGTGCTAAGCAAGGAGGACGCAGTCAGAAGAGCCACCAGTTCCTACATTGATGATATTTTGGTGGATGAGACGGTAACAACTGCGGAGGACGTAGTAACAAACCTCAACAGCTTTGGGCTAATTGCAAAACACCCGGAATCGTTGGAGGGAGGAGCTGTGTTAGGGCTCCAACTAAGAAAGGACCAGACAGAACGGTTAGTGTTCCGGAGGGGAAATGAGATCCCGGAGGTGTCGGAAAAATTGAGCAGGCGAGAACTCTTCTCAATATGCGGAAGACTGGTGGGTCATTACCCTATTGCAGGATGGCTACGGACTGCATTTAGTTATATCAAAAGGCTAGCTAGTGGAGCGAAGTGGGAGGATGGAGTTGATAAAGAGACTGTGGACATTATGAGAGAGATTATTGAAGAGGTGAAGAGGGAGGATCCAGTGAGAGGTGTTTGCCATGTACCCAACAGTGCAGAAGGTGTTGTGTGGCGTGATGCAAGCTGTATAGCAGTGGGGGTCACCTTGGAGATAGGTGGTGTTACTGCAGAAGATGCTGCTTGGTTGCGGAAGAAGGACGACGTGGCTCACATAAATGTGGCGGAACTGGATGCGGTTATGAAGGGCATCAACTTAGCCTTAAATGGGGGCTACAGAATGTTGAGGTGAGGACCGACTCAGCCACTGTGTTCTCTTGGATCCAGTCCGAAGCTACAGGAGAAAGGAGGGTGAAGACGAAAGGCGCTGCCGAGATGCTAGTAAAGCGTCGATTGATGATGTTAAGGGAGCTGATTAGGGAATTTGATCTTACACTTAGGGTCACTATCGTTCTTTCAGCGAAGAACAGAGCAGATGTGATGACGAGGGTGCCAAAGGCGCCGAATGAGGCGGCTGTTGCAATATGTTGTTTGAATGAAGACACTCTGAAGGATTTGCATGACATGCACCATTTTGGAGTGGATAGAACCTTATACTTGGCCAGGAAGGTGGAACCCAGAATCACAAAGGAGGCCGTTAGGACAGTGGTTGAGAGATGAAGCCGGTGTCAATCAATCGACCCTGCACCGAGTAGACACGAAGCTGGTGAGGTTCAGGTCGCAGAGAACTGGGGCAGGTTGGCGATAGACGTAACGCACTATCGACAGAGGCCGTATCTGTCAATGGTCGACTGTGGACCAGGAAGAGTAGCCATTTGGAGGGAAATCAAGGCGGAAAATGCAGGTGAAATTGCAAAGGTCTTGGAAGAGGTGTTTTTGGAGAGGGGTCCAGTGACGGAAGTGCTAATGGACAATGGAACTGCCTTTCGCTCAGCTGCCATGGAGAATGTGTTGGATAAGTGGGGAGTGCGGCGCTATTTCAGGGCTGCATATAGACCAGGCGGAAACGGAATTGTGGAGCGGCATCACAGGACCATTAAGGCTATAGCTGAAAGGGGCCAGATTTTGCCGAGAGAAGCTGTCTTGTGGTATAATATGGCTCCAAAGTCAGGGCAAAAAGTGGAGCCAGTGCCGCAGAGGGCAGTCTTCAAATACGAGTGCCGACATCCCCGAACTGCACAGGTACCCGCGGAGGAAGGCGAGAAGCGAGCGACTGTGCGAGTGGGAGAGGAAGTATGGATCAAACCGCCTGATGCTCGCTTTACCACACGCTGGGGGAGGGGCATTGTAACAAGTGTCCAGTCTTCGAACAATGTATCTATCGACGGCATCCCTCGACACATCCTTGATGTGCGACCGGTAGTGGTGTCATCAGAGGAAGACAGCGACGTTTAGCCAAGTAGCGACGTTCACGAAGAGGCTCCGCGGAGATCGCAGCGAGAGAGACGGCCGCCATGTTGGTCGAGCGACTACGTGATGGGTTGACATGTGATGATCGTGTAGATCAAGGGGGCGTGTGGTTTGAGTTGCCCCCTTTTGCAAATTGGCTGTTTGGAGAAATGGAAAACTAGATGGCTCTGGTTGATAGTCAATTTGCATAAGTGGAGCAATGGGCAGCATATAAACGGTACTTTTTAAAGCAGGTGTGAAGAGCGCAGAGAGTGAAACGACAGTTGGAAGAAGTGACGGTGAATTCTTTTTATGACGGTGAATTATTTTTGGACGTTGAAGAGCTCGACCTTTTGGAAGGAACAGCTGTGGCTTATATATATTTTTTATTTCTTTTTTTTTCTACTTCACTACAATGATATTATTTTTAAAGTGTATGTTTCATTCCTAAATTTATGTAAATAAGAAGTTATTCTAAATATTTTGATTATTTTAAAACGTATTTTAGCTAAAAAAACATTTAGGTTTTAATAATCGTAAAAATCGTCGACTAGCACACCTTCGGCATTGCCCAGTAAATATTTAGCAATAAGATCAGAGTAAAACTTACCAGTCGAGTCTTGAGCACTTCATTAACAAGAAGCACTTGTTTTTTGTTGTCGTATTTCAGATATTGCGTATCACCCTCATCGAGAACGATGCGTAGGTTGTCTTCTTTTGGAACTTCGAATCGACGTATCACCGTTCCTACGAAGTAAAGATAATATCAAATTAGACATAGATATTCACACAAAAGATAAAACACAATCTACGAATACTTATTCATATATTTTGAATAAAACAGATAATAAGAGAAACCAAGTTTGCCTTCTTTTTCCCGATATCTTTCTGGTAAGAAGTCTTTTTGAAAGCCATCAAACACTTACAAGGAGGAACAACAGAATGTTGCCACAGTCCTAAGTGAATGAGTTACTTTGGAATGGACTTCATTCGAACTTAACACATCCAAGTTTCAGGGGAAATCGTTATTCAGAAAGCCACCATCATCTCCCCACAATCACGAATATTTTGATGCATTAAAATACATCTTTAGATTAAAATAGTTTAGCGGCCTCGTGAAATGCAAAGTTTTATCCTTTCGGTGTTAAGTACATTTCAATAATATATGTCATTCTGTTTCACTAATATTTTAATTTAAAACGTGAATTCTATTGTTTTTTTATTAGTTTTTAGAATGGATTTTAATAGCGTTGTTTCCCGTTGAATAAAGCACGACACCCTTGATTGGGTCTGTCACGATTCGTTGGCCGTCTTTCTTGACCTCTGATTGCCAACTCCTATAACAAACTGATTTAAGTAAATTCCTACGTGTAAATCCAAAATTCATTACGTCATCACTCACGTAACCAAACAATCAAAACGCATTACCTACTGTTTTCCCCTAAATCCATGTGTTATTATTTTTGTCTGCTAGATACCTAAACTGCTTAATAACATTCTGAGTGAAAACTATCAGAATGGCATATCATCCACTAAGAAAAAAATATTTACGCATAACTATGTAAGGGAAAGATTATTTTCAAATATTCTCCTAAACTGAGAACAGACTTATATAAGCTAAAATGCTCGAGGTAGTTAAAGCCAACAAAAACAAAATAAAACAAAAGCATTGTTTAATTAAAAATAAAATAAATAAAAATACAGAACCCAAGATGCCACCCCCTACCCCTCAACACTACCCCTTAAGTAACCCGGCATAAACCAGTTAGAACGACTAGCTCCTCCCTCTTCCTCGATATGAAGTCGAGACCTCGCGGTCAAACTCTTCCAAAGCTAAGTTATGCCATTTTCTATCTATAATTTTGAAATCCACCTGTCTTGATATCGCAAAACCTTATGTATTGCAGACATTATTTTCTATTCATTTTTTTTTCTCAATGTTTGACTAAATTTCTGAAAATTTCAACTGCACTTGTCTTTCTTTTGCTCTTTTTGTCTTTTTTTTTCCAAATTATATTCTGCACTATTAACTAAACACTGGAAAATGTTTTTTCTCAGCAGTATGCATTATTTCTTAACCAGTCTAAATTTAGTACACAAGCCAAATTGCTCTACTCTTAACCAGCTTTTAAACGGGTTTTTCTAAAGTAAATAAATACAACAAAAAAAACCGACCTCACAAATTAAAAGTTCCATTACGGTATCGTATAAAGGTAAAGCTAGAATGACCAAATCATTCTCTATTGAGGTTAGATGAAGCCTAAAAGGGGGAAAATATATTTACGCATAATTATGTAAGTGAAGATTATTTTTAAATATTCTCCTAAACTGAGAACGGAGTAACAGACTTATATTAAGTAGATATTAATAAGTCCTTACATTTTTATTTTATTTTTTTCTCTATTTATTTATTGCTTTTTTTTAATGGAGAGTAGATAATACACTGTGGTTGTGTTATCGGTAGCTCCAGTAACTCTCGCTTCTCCTTTTTTGTCCCTCAGTCCTCATTTCCAATGAGTGATTTTTCTGACAAAGGGTGGAGAAAAAGCCGCTTTCCAGGTCGGTAATACTTCGTGAACAATAGCCGGAGATGTCGGAAATTTTTCTGTTTCTATGTCTATCCTTATGGCTACGTCACTAGTAAGGGTGCTGGAGGTAAACTTTTCATCTGGGCTGACGTTACCCACCTGATAGTCAGGGATCCGAACCTTGGTTAACCACTAAGGAGGCTGTCCTATTAGCAGGTGTAAAGTACTGGGACTGCTGTATTGCTATTTGGTGAATGGAGTCTCGACCATGCAGTAGTTTCTGGTGAGGCCTCTCGATGCCATACTAGTGGGTAATTGTTACGGCTTTACCTTATCATGTGCTACAAAAAATCCTCGCTTTCTCTCTCTTACTTTCCCTCTCTGACCTACTCTAACCAAGTCTGTCGACCTGTTCCACAAACCGAAAAAACTCAACCTGAAATTTCTAAAAAAAAACCAAACGAATAAACCTAGAACCCCATCCTTCAACGTAGACCTATACTACCATGTATCCTTCTCCAACATCAGCGGTCTATGTTTCAACATTCCAGAGGTTGAAACACAATTACAGGAGACGAAACCAGACTTACTCTTTTTAAGCGAAACTAGCATAGGGCCGACCACTTCCCTAGATGAGTTCATAATAAAAGGATACTCTAACTTAATATCTAAATCTGACCCCCAAGATCGCCATGGGCATAGAATATGCGCCTATATTCAAGATGGCTTCCCGTGTGGTAGAGATATCTCCAGAGAAGACCCTAATTTACCTTATATGTGCTTCCGGGTTGCACTTGCTTACACCACCGCATTCATATTTGCCCTCTATCGCCCCCACAACAGCCGGGTTACTGTCCTTAAAAGTGTATCTGAGAAAATTGACCTCATCCTTCGGCTACCATTCACATTTGCGGTGACTTCAATGTCCATAATGTGGAATGGCTGACCCACTCAAATAAGACAGATGATGAGGGGAGGTTCTGTCATGATTTTTCCAGTGCCTATGACTTCACTCAGATTGTTCATGAACCCACCCGTGTGCCCGATACTACTGGTCAGTATGCAAGCCTTCTAGACCTTTTTCTCACAACTTCTCCTGAGCTATGTTCATGTTCCGTCCGATCTCCTCTGGAATCCTCCGATCACAAAGTTGTATCAGTTAAGAGTTAAGATAAAAATGAAATGTAATAAGTCTTCAGATATACCTCTCCACCGTACTGTATATCGATACTCTATGGCTGACTGGGATAGCTTCCATACATTCATATCTGATCTACCTCTTCATTCCATGTTTAAAAAGGATGTAAGCTCTATAGTATCAGATCTTACCGAATGGTTAACTGTAGGCATAGACCGATTCATACCATCCAAAAATTCCAACAAAAACCTAACAGCCAGCTATGGTTCTCGCCAGAATGTGCCGCTGCCATTGCTCACAGAAATCACTTTTTCCATAGCTACCAACGTAATAGATGTAATGAGCCTAAAGCTGCCTTCAGGACCGCCAGCAACCACTGTAAAAGAGTAATAAAAATGCAAGAGAGCTATATGCTCAGTCCGTCAAATCCAAAGTAGCTGAGCAGCGGCTTGTTTTCCAACAGTTTTGGCAAATAGCAAACAGGATCCTGAACAGAAGCGTGCGTTCCATCCCAACCATCATCAATGGACCTGAGCTCATCTCATCAGCATCAGACCAGGCCAAACTATTCGCCAAGAACTTTGCAGCTAACTATACCCTCTACGACGAAGGGCATCAACTCTCCGTATTTCCTCCTACAACAGACAAAACCCTATCCAAAATACAAATATCTGCTCACGAGGTCGCCAAACTAATAAAAAACCTTGATTCTAGTAAAGCAACTGGCCCAGACGGCATTCCAATTATAGTGTTGAAAAAGCTTCGACCAGAACTTGCCCCCATACTTACAAAACTGTTTAAACGTTGCCTTAAGGAGAAGTGCTTTCCAACACTCTGGAAATCCTCGTCAGTATGTCCTGTATTTAAGAACTCAGGTGATAAATCATCCCCCTCTCAGTACAGACAAATAAGTCTCTTGTGTGTTATAAGTAAGTTACTGGAATTCATATTAAATAAAGAAGTAGTCAACCACCTCAGCAGAAATAACCTCCTTATTGCCATGCAATATGGTTTCCGTTCTGCTAGATCTACAGCTGATGTGCTAACAGTTATATCTCATAGGATTAGTGAGTCATTCGACAAAGGCTTCCTTTCTAGGGCAATTGCTCTTGACATATGAAATGCCTTCGATAAGGTTTGGCATAAGGGCCTACGTCACAAGATTTCCAGCTACGGTATAACTGGAAATGTTTTCTCAATAATTAAATAATTTCTCTCGTATAGGTTCATAAGTATAGTGGTTGATGGGCAGAAATCAGGGGCCAACAGTATTAATGCTGAAGTCCCCCAGGGGTCCATGTTGGACCCAACTCTCTTCCTGAACTACATCAATGATCTCCCAAAACACATACTAAATTCATTCGTTGACATCTATGCTGATGACACGACCATCTACGGCAACACATCAAAGGCTGTAAATGACTAAGCTCTCTCTGATCCCCTCTTCTCTGATCTTGAGCGCGTGGTTCAGTGGGGGAAGAGATGGCTGGTTACTTCTAATGCATCTAAAACCAAGCTCCTAACTTTACATCATCAACGCTCTGTTCTTCATCTAGCATCAATTGAAATGGATGGCTCTCGTCTTGGGGAGGCTTCATGTTTTGACAAGCTCCTGTGTTTGACCTTTACCCCTGATCTGAAATGGAACACGTATATAAAGTCTGTTGCCCAGGCCGCTGGGAAAATGGTAGGATCCTTCTACCGCTCCAGAAAATATCTCACTACTGATGCAATTCTCTATCTGTATAAAAGCCAAGTACGTCCAAAGATGGAGTACTGCTGCCACAACTGGGCTGGAGCTTCAAAAACAGCCTATACTGCATTGACAAAGTACAAAATAGACTTCGTGGCTTAGTGGGGGATGCTCTCTTCTCTTCCCTGCAACCTCTCTCCTACAGCAGAGACGTTGCGAGCCTGTCTTTGTTTTATCGTTATTTCCATGGCAAGTGCTCATCCGAGCTCCAATCCCTGGTCCCCCCTCGCCAATCCTTCATGATAAACACCGGTCTAGCTTAAACCACTGTTAATAATTTCCCCCACTCCTTATCTGTGCCTAAATCAAAATGTAGATTCCATGAACATAGCTTTTTTCTGAGAAGTGCACGCCTGTGGAATTCTCTTCCATTTGCTTGTTTCCAACCTGACTACAACATTGATGTCTTTAAGTCCAACATAAACAAATTCCTAATCAATCGTCCGCCTTAAGTAAGACGCTTTATCAAATCTCCAATACCAACTATTACTACGATATTATCCCATTGATTATTGTACACAAAATAACCCTTATCCCCGAGTGGCTTACGGGTCTTGATAAGTGGTGATCCCCATGTAAAAAAAAGTTACATTCCTGAAATCTGTGTAAAGCAAATATTTTTATTTTTTTAAAACAGAACTTTACGTATCGATAAAATTTTTCTGTCTAAACAACCTAATTACTACCGTAATGTTACTATATCAATTCTTTGTTTATTTTCTTCTCTTTTGACATCGGCTGCTTTTTTGTAGGATTCTTAAATATCTTACTCACTAATGTCAATGGAGGTGGTATCATTTCATAGATTCCCATCTTTAAAACACCGAGCACGTGCTGCACTGTTACATATAAAATCTATTACAACAACTTGTTTCGTCAGATCATAGAGTCCTCTTCATACATTCACACGACAGCCAATCCTTCGATGTGTTTAGCATACACAACCACTTGATCATCATTTTTTAAAACGCTTATAGGACTTTATTAGTGAAAAACTTCTTTACTCTGAGATATGTAAGAAAAAAATGTAAGGAAAAATTCAAGATGGCGCCCGACTCTCTCTTTAACACGGTAAGATATCCTCAACACGGCACAAGAAGCAACAGCCACACGATTCCCCAGCCAACTCAATCGTCACTCCCCCACGTCTTTCCCCTCACCCGCTTTTATCGTCGTTCTAGGCCGGCTAAATTTGCATATTCCGAGAATTCGTGTGACTTTGCGAGACATCATACTTTACAAAAGACGGCGGTCGCCATCTTGGTCCTCTTTTCTATTTTTGGTCGGTAACGCTGAGCTGGTCTCGAGGTAAGTCTTTTTCCCCTCATCCGTCTCTCCCACGTACCCACACAACACGCAAACACGCGGGCGCTTATCTCCTGGATGCACGTTACACTCCCCCCTGATCTGATGATCACATAGAGAGCACTGGGGGGGTGGCCTTTTAGTGCGCGTGCTTCTGCGAAGAGGTACATTCACTGTTTCAGATTCGGGCTCTGGATCTGGTTCCGCCTCATCAGATGAAGTATCGCTATCAGTCTCTGGAAGGGGCTCACTGAATCCGTGCATCGGCAGCTCATCGCTAGACGCTTCACTGCTTTCTTCTGTAGTTGTATGACGCACCTCGGTAGCTGGGCGAAGATCTCGCACATGTCGTGGGGTTCCATCGACCAAAACAGACTGCTGGCTAATCACTCCAGATATGTGTCCTCGCTTAAACTTGTCGGTGCACCGATTTCCTGGAGGCCGCACCCACACTGGATCTCCCACTTCATATCTGTTATATGTTCCCTTGTCGGTTGTCTGCGTAGTGTTGATTCCCTTCACTCCGACTCGGTACGTGTAAATAGCATTCGCAGGTGCGGTTGAAGGGGACGTCCCGTCCTTTGGCGTAATGTTGTACCAATATGTTGCTTCCGCAATAGTACATCGCTTCCTGGCAGCAATTTTCTTGATGCTGCGATGGCTTCTTTCAGCAATGCCATTTCCTGATGGCACATGCGCACATCGCAACCGTAGACGGACGCCCCACTCATCTAACAACTGCCGGACTTGCTGGCTACAAAACGCTGCATCATTGTCAGTCAGGAGCTCTTCCGGCGCACCTCGCTCAAAAAAAATGGATGATAGGTGGCGAACAACATTTGCTGAATCCTGTCTGGTCATCTGCCGCCACACCGCAAATCTCGTAGGCCCGCAATCAATGAGAGTTAGACAGGGCTTGCCACTGTAATGGGTAATATCCATGGCCAGCCGCTGCCACACACTCTCAACTTCCAAGCGACCCTTCTGCCATCGCTCTGGTGCAGGATCAATAGACTGGCAAGCCTCACAATTTCTGACGATCTGTCTGACATCCATCTTGGTCACTGCTGGGTATGCACGCCTCACAAAATAAAGGGTCCTCTTGATACCCGGATGTCCGCTCTGTGCATGAATTTTTTGTATTTGACATGGGTCGATTGCAACTGCACAAGATCGAGCAGTAATCTCCATTCCCATCTTCGCGGCTTCATACCATTTGTGAGGTACACGGGTCAGTTGGTCAGCACGATTACAATGTGATGGCACCAGAGTGACGCTCAGTGATAGCCCATACTCAGATACCAGGTTTTTTAGCGTGTCTAGCCTTCTCCGTATTAACATTTCGCTTGCTGCCTTGGTACGGATTCGTGTCCGTCCTGAAAGTGTGTCAGACACCCAGTGGTAGACACAGAGAGAATCTGTGTACAAGGTCAACTTTTTAGACTGCCACTGCAGGGCCAGATTTACCCCCTTTACAACAGCGTCCAGCTCTGCCAGGTTGATATGCTGAGAATCTGTTACGGGCCGCAGCCAACACGCATCCTCGAACACGTTTCCTCCTTGCTCCAACGATACTCCCAACGCCAAAGAACTGGCATCAACCCACACACCTACGTTGTCTCCGTTAACACACCACCGCCCACAGGCAGGGTCCTTCTTGTTCACTCTCTCCAGTGTCTCTTTAATCATCAGAGTTAGTAGGACATCATCGGATATGTCATCCCAACCCGTGGTTGTTAAATTTGCTCTGCGTTTAATCACACCAACAGCTGCGCGGAGCCAGCCACAGACCGGTAAGTGACCAACAAGTTTTCCACACCAAGAAAAAACGGTCCGCCTTGTAACGAGGTTGGGGATGCTTGGAATTTCACTGCCACGCCTCCATTGTAGGGTGCCATCCTCTTCATAAACATCCAATCCCAATACACGTGCTCCTTCCCTTAAACGTTCGGGATTCTTGCATTCCAGACCAAACTGAGCCAACTTTTCTTTGACACACGACGCAGACTGTACATCTTCATTGACGTATACGTCATCAATGTAAGCTGACGTTGAGTCCCTCATGGGCTTTTCTTGGGACAATACTGTGTTGACAATAGTCTTCATGATCTGTGGTGCCACATTTAGGCCGAAGCCAAGGCGTGTAAGGCAGTACCTCTGCCCCTGGAACCAAACTGTCTGGAACGGCCACAACGTCTCATCAACTCGCACCTGTAAATAGGCTTTTCGTAGATTACAAAGTCAGCGCCATCGCATCTGATTGAATGAAAAAGAGAGGTAAGAGACACTCTGAAGCTTAGCCAAAATTCAATTTTAACCACGCGACTACGTCCCTTTACACACGAAATGATTTTTTACCTCTTACGTTGACTTTGTCACACTCCCCTGTTCGGAAATAGATTCTGATTAAAATGAATAAAAATAAAAGCTAGTGTACTCGAAGACCTGACAAAGTCGGAGAAAAATATTAATACAGCAAATGAAAACGACGAGAAAAATCTCCCACTGGGGTCGGTTGGCGAGGCTGTCATCACTTTAGGACTGATATTGCTTTCATGGTTTATGTCTAGGCACTTTTCTCGTTAGGGAAGAGCTACTTTTATTCGGTCTAAAACAATATCAGTTTGTTTGCGTCTTCTGTTTGGCTTTTCGTGGCCTGGGACAAGAAAAATTTATTTTTAATTTGTTTTTCAAGCCATCGACATCTGTTGAACTTATTTTTGTTTTGCAAAAATTATTGATCAGCTGGTTCCATGATTAAAAATTTATGAATCCATTCCGAGCCCAGTAGGTTAGTGCTATTCCTTAATACCTAAGCTTCTAATTTTTTCGTGTTTCCCAATAGTGTGACGTTTGCTCAATATTCATGTTCGAAGATAATTTGCGTAGGTTAACAGCGTTTGCTGTCTTGCATGTTCTCACTATCGTGGGTTTATTCAATTTTTCCAGGTCTTCAAATTTAATATCGAAAGGTCTGAACAAGAATTTAGTTTATTTTTTATTTCTTTATCATGAATTTTCATAGTCACATATTTTTGCAACGCTTCTTTAATATTTCCAGTCTCCGCCAAGCACACTCGGGCTTTGTATTTAATTTTATTTCATGTCGTATTATGTGCATATAAAAAAATTGCTTGTAAATATTTAATACGAAACATTTGAAATGATCTTCGTCATTCTTCTGCAAATCCAGACATGGCCAACGCTTATGGAATAAAGGATTTTTGGGCTAAATAGTGCTGTAAGAAGTTCCATCGTCTCGGCGAAAGATAATTCCTATATTTTACGTAGTAATAGAAAATCCCCAAACTTGTTATTCTTGGCTGTCTCTAGTTTCCGTAATAGTAAACGAACCTTTTTCTGGTTCAACAACTATTTTCAGTCATTACTAAAAAAATCGTCATTCCGACGAAAAAAAGCTTCACATAATTTACCATCCTCAGACCTTGGCCGAAATTGTCAGTTGCATTCCATATTGAGTCTTGTAAAAATAGGGTATTACAATATTATATTATATTCAATACGCTTTTAAAGCAAACGTCTTTTCATAGCACAAGATAAATGCAGACCGAAAAGAAAAAGCCCGAAAACCGTATGTATTTTGTAATAAGCCCTCTCCCCCCATATTCAGTAACACACTTATTTAAGGACGCAAATAATTCGTATTTCTCTTTTTTATTTACTTAAATTGTATTTTCGGGTGGGTTAGTTAAAGCAAGTTAGAAACTAAAAATTGTGTTTTTTGGTTGGTTACCCCAAGGAAATTTATCAACTAAAAACTTTATATATTGAATACACTAGTTTAGGTATATTAGAAACCGAAAACTTCATATATTATAAACATTAGTTTAGGTATATTAGAAACAAAAAAAAATACATATTTAAAAATTAGTTTAGGTATATTAAGAAAGTGAAAAATGTATATATTGGATACATTAGTTTAGGCATATTAGAAATTGAAAAAATTATATATTGAATATATTAGTTTAGATGTATTAGAAACTGAACAATTTATATATTGAATACATTAGTTTAGGTATATTAAAAACCCCGAAAATATTTTGAATACATTAGTTTAGGTATATTAGAAAATGAAAATTTCATATATTGAATACATTAGTTAAGATATATTAGAAACTGAAAAAAATATATATTGAATGCATTAATTTAGGTATATTAGGAAATGAAATATTTGTATATTGAATGCATTAGTTTAGATATATTAGAAACTGAGAAATTTATATATTAGATACATTAGTTTAGGTATATTAGATACTGAAAATTTTATATATTGAATATATTAGGTTAGGCATATTAAAAACTGAAACATGTACATATTGAATACATTATTTTAAGTATATTACAAACTGCAAAATTTATATATTGAATACATTAGTTTAGGTATATTACAAACTGAAAATTTATGTATTGCATACTTAGTTAAGGTATATTAGCTAACAAAAAATATATATTCAATACATAAGTTTAGGTATATCAGAAACTGCAAACATATATTGAATGCATTAGTTTAGATATATTAGACATTGAAAATTTTATATATTGCTTATATTAGGTTATTTATATTAAAAACTAAAAAAATGATATATTGAATACATTAGTTTAAGTATATTAGAAACTGAAAAATTTATGTATTGAATACATTAGTTTAGGTGTATTAGAAACTGAAAAATTTATATATTGCATAAATTAGTTTAGGTATAATAAAACTTAAAACATGTGTTTATTGAATAAATTAGGTCAGGTATATCAGAAACTGAAAAATTCATATATTGAATCCATCTGTTTAGGTATATTAGAAAAATAATAATTTATATATTAAATACAATAGTTTAGGTATATTAGACACTGAAAATATTATATATTGAATATATTAGGTTAGGTATATTAGAAACTGAAAGGTTTATATATTGAATACATTAATTTTGGTATATTAGAAACTGAAAACTTTATATATTGAATACATTAGATTAGGTGTATTAGAAACTGAAAAAATTATTCATTGAATACATACGTTTAGGTATATTAGAAACTGAAATATTATATATTGAATACATTAGTTTAGATGTATTATAAACTGAAAAAAATTAAATAGTGAATACATTATTTTAGGTATATTAGAAAAAAAATATATTGAATTCATTAGTTTAGGTGTATTAGAAACTGAAAAATTTATATATTGAATATATTAGTTTAGGTGTATTAGATACTGAACAATTTATATATTGAATGCATTAGTTTAGGTATATTATAAACTGAAATATTTATATATTGAATACATTAATTTAGGTATATTAGAAACTGAAAACTTTATATATTGAATACATCAGTTTAGTTGTATTAGAAACTGAAAAATTTATATATGTAAGGCATTAGTTTAGGTATATGATAAAATAAACATTTATATATTGAATACATTAGTTTAGGTCTATTAGAAACTGAAAACTTTATATATTGAATACATCAGTTTAGTTGTATTAGAAACTGAAAAATTTATATATGTAATGCATTAGTTTAGGTATATGATAAAATAAACATTTATATATCAAATACATTAGTTTAGGTCTATTAGAAACTGAGAAATTTATACGTTGAATACATCAGTCTAGGTATACGATAAAATAAACATTTATACATTGAATACATTAATTTAGGTGTATTAGAAGCTGAACAAATTATATATTGAATACATTAATTTAGGTATATTAACAACTGAAAAATTATATTTTGAATACATTAAGTATATTAGACCCTAAAAAATTCATATATTGAATACATCAGCGTAAGTATATGATAAAATAAACATTTATATATTGAATACATTAGTTTAGGTATATTAGAAACGTCAAAATTTATATATTGAATACATCAGTTCAGATGTATTAGAAACTGAAAAAATTAAATATTGAATACATTAATTTAGGTATATTAAAAACTGAAAACATTATATTTTGAATACATTAAGTATATTAGACACTAAAAAATTTATATATTGAATACATTAGTTAAGGTATATTAGAAACTGCAGAAAATTATATATTTAATATATTTATTTAGATATATAAGAACCTGACAAATTTATATATTGAATACATTAGTTTAGTTGTATTAGAATCTAAAAATTCTATATTGAATACATTTCTTAAGTATATTTCAAACTGTATATATTTAATAGATTAATTTAGGTATATAAGGCACTGAAACTTTTATATATTGAATACAGTAGTTTAGGTATATTAGAAATTGAAAAAATTATATATTGAATACATTAGTTTAGTTGTATTAGAATCTAAAAATTCTATATTGAATACATTTCTTAAGTATACTTCAAACTGTATATATTTAATAGATTAATTTAGGTATATAAGCACTGAAACTTTTATATATTGAATACAGTAGTTTAGGTATATTAGAAATTGAAAAAATTATATATTGAATACATTAGTTTAGTTGTATTAGAATCTAAAAATTCTATATTGAATACATTTCTTATGTATACTTCAAACTGTATATATTTAATAGATTAATTTAGGTATATAAGGCACTGAAACTTTTATATATTGAATACAGTAGTTTAGGTATATTAGAAATTGAAAAAATTATATATTGAATACATTAGTTTAGTTGTATTAGAATCTAAAAATTCTATATTGAATACATTTCTTAAGTATACTTCAAACTGTATATATTTAATAGATTAATTTAGGTATATAAGGCACTGAAACTTTTATATATTGAATACAGTAGTTTAGGTATATTAGAAATTGAAAAAATTATATATTGAATACATTAGTTTAGTTGTATTAGAATCTAAAAATTCTATATTGAATACATTTCTTAAGTATACTTCAAACTGTATATATTTAATAGATTAATTTAGGTATATAAGACACTGAAACTTTTATATATTGAATACAGTAGTTTAGGTATATTAGAAATTGAAAAAATTATATATTGAATACATTAGTTTAGTTGTATTAGAATCTAAAAATTCTATATTGAATACATTTCTTAAGTATACTTCAAACTGTATATATTTAATAGATTAATTTAGGTATATAAGGCACTGAAACTTTTATATATTGAATACAGTAGTTTAGGTATATTAGAAATTGAAAAAAATATATATTGAATACATTAGTTTAGTTGTATTAGAATCTAAAAATTCTATATTGAATACATTTCTTAAGTATACTTCAAACTATATATTTAATAGATTAATTTAGGTATATAAGGCACTGAAACTTTTATATATTGAATACAGTAGTTTAGGTATATTAGAAATTGAAAAAAATATATATTGAATACAGTAGTTTAGGTATATTAGAAATTGAAAAAATTATATATTGAATACAGTAGTTTAGGTATATTAGAAACTGAAACTTTTATATATTGAATACATTAGTGTAGGGAGGCGCAAGGTTCACCATCATTGACTTTCAGCACAGCGGCGCAGACGGAGGCACGACGTCCTCATCAGGTAGCTCCTACAATGATGGCTGGTTTCACTTACCACACATGTACGTGTCGTAACACTTCAGCGATCCCACCATCACTAGGAACGAAATGTCTCTCATGTCCCTCCGGGAAAGCCTCAGAGAAGCGAGTTCCATACTACTAGACGGGTAGAGCAGGCGTCGATAGGTTAGTACCACCGGGGAATGCTTCACCTGGTAAGCGGGTCCACGGACCATCAAGAGATTGATGGAGGACTGAGGCCCACTCCGTTTCAGCTTCTCTCTTATCTCTCACCACCTTCCCGCATACTTTCACAGGGCGGTTAACCAGATTGAGCACTGTTCGAAAAGACAGACTCCGGACAGATTCTCTGACAACTCCCGAGGTCGCCGCGGCGAACAGCTTCTCGTACCTGCGCTACCTCATCAGGGGGACCGACACTGCCAATGCAGGCAGGCTAAGCCCTCAGTCCGAGGTGGCAGCATGAAAAAAGCCGACCGGACAGTCTTTCGGAAGCCTGAGCCATCGACGTATTCCACCCCTAATTATAATGTCTATGGCTTTTATGACGTTGCCGTGAATGTTCCCCAACACGAAGCCGTGGAGAAGTTTCGGGATTACATGGTTGCGCAGCAGGTCGATTCGCTGGTGCGGCTTGAGGGGAGCGGCGGAAAGCTCCTCAATTCAGCCGTGAACTTTTTCTTTATAATG
>NC_136486.1:173642939-173670658 GCF_053919585.1 Euprymna scolopes | reverse complement strand
ATATGGTGTATAGTACAGGTATGATTCGGAAGTAAAATTATAAGCTATGTCGTGTTCAGTGTGTATAATAGAGTAAATAGGTATATGGGCAGATTTCCTGCAGATGCGAATATATGGAGCTTGTAGGTATTAATATGTTCCACTTCTAACAGATATATCTTCAGCTTTTCGTTTGAAAATCATGAAGTTATATTTTGCATTACAGAGTATCGGTTCAGTTTTTGTATTTATTGACAAACCTAAGGAATAGATAGCTATTGCTATGTAATGTGGATAGATATAAATCTAAGTACAGACAGTGACTATGTGACTGGGTAAGAATAAACTAATGCATGTTTTAGCGGTAGCAATGTATAGATGTTTAGTTATAATGCCTTCCAGTCGGTCAGCACGCGAAGGTAAAGGACTGGAAGCTAAGAAACACCCTCAACAGCGTGTGTAATGTAAGTGTAGGTGGCAGCGATGGAAGTAGATTGGACTGTTAGTTTAGGAGAGGATTAACTTACAGAATACAGTAGAACGAATTATTAGAATTTATTATAAAGTAGAGTTTAGTTAGAGAAGGTAGTCTATAAAATATATAAATGGTAACATTGCACGTTTTCACTTCGATTCCTCTCTAGGATGATAGATTAATTCACCCATTTATTTCAAATGTCAGCAGGTGGATTTATCAAGTTTGTTTTGATAAAAGTAAAAAAAAAAAAAAAAAACGAAATCTTCGATGCAGATGATTGTGCACTGAGCATTATAAAATAAGTCGTATCCAGATTTCAAAAGTAAACTTTAAGAAAGTATTACTGTTAAATATAAATACTACTAGACTACCCGTGACCCGTTGGGTCAGCATGTTATATTAGCTATAGAATTCATGTATGAGCGTAACACTTGTGATGTAAAGAAAATAGTTTTTGTTACATAACAGAAACATTTCTATGGAAGTATATTAAAATGAAAAAAGAATATATATAGATTTCTATGAGTCGTTCTGTTTATAATTGTTTAATCTTGAAAAAAAAACTTACAGCCATTGAATTATAAGTGGTTTGCCATACTTGTAGGTAAATGTGCACTGAACAGATACCATAATATTAAAAGTTAAATTAAAATTTTGAAATATCTATTAATTTAAACGTGGAAAAATAAAAAAAAATGGGTCGCTGAAAACGTACACAGTAAAACAATACATTGTAAAATAGTAGATTTATTTGTAAGAAAATTGCGTTAAAATAACTTAAACGTAATACGGAAATGAACGATGTAAAAAAACGCAGAATGCATTAAAAATTGTTTATTTGGATGATTTAAAACTAAAAAAAAAAATTAGGCCGCTGAAAACGTACACAGTAAAAAAAAATACGTTGTCAACAGGTTAAAGTTGATTTATTTGTGAGAAAATTGCGACAGTATAGTTCTAATACAGAATAGTTGCAAAACATCCCGTAAGGGGTCAGTATGTTATATTAGCTATGGAATTAATGTATGAGCATGACACTTGTGACGTAAAGAAAATAGTTTTTTGTGACATAACAGAAACATTTCTATGAAAGTATATTAAAATGAAAAAAAGAATATAGATAGATTTCTATGAATCATTCTGTTTATAATTGTTTATTTTTGAAAAAAAAAAACTTACAGCCATTGAATTATAAGTTGCATTAAAATAACTTAAACGTAATACGGAAATGAACGATGTAAAAATATGCAGAACGTATTAACAATTGTTTATTTGGATAATTTAAAACGGAAAAAAATAGGCCGCTGAAAACGTACACAGTAAAAAAAAATACGTTGTCAACAGGTCAAAGTTGATTTATTTGTGAGAAAAATGTCACAGTATAGTTGTAATATAGGATAGTTGCAAAACATCCCGTAAGGGGTCAGTATGTTATATTAGCCATGGAATTAATGTATGAGCATGACACTTGTGACGTAAAGAAAATAGTTTTTTGTGACATAACAGAAGCATTTCTATGAAAGTATATTAAAATGAAAAAAAGAATATAGATAGATTTCTATGAGTCATTCTGCTTAGAGTAGTAGTAGGGAAAATACATGTCCACCAGTAGTAGTAATAGTAGGATCAGGAAGAGGAGTAGTAGTAGTAGTAGTAAGAGGAGGAAGAGGAGGCGTAGTAGTAGTTGTAAAGAGGAGAAGTAATAGTAGTAGCAAGAAGATGAGGCATAGTAGTAGTAGCAGTAGAAGGAGGAGGAGCATATTGCGCAAGCAAACAAGCAAACAACCAAGAAAGACAGAGTTTTAGTATTATATTGATTGCTAATGTTGCTGGAAACATGTTTGGTTTATTCTAGTTCTTCAGAAAATACTGGATGAAGTAATGTTATCGAATCTACTTCTTTAGTGCACTGATGATGGCCTCATCGATGAATTATTTATTTCATAGATTTAAACATAAGAATCCATAAAACAATGTTTCATGGTAAACAATTGGTGATCCCTGTAATAACGTTAGGATTTTTGTGAATTCGAGAACCAAGTTAATCAAATGGTTGCAGGAGATTAAATGATTTACTGAAGAATAATTTTCCAAATAAGGACAAAAAATTACAGAAATATTTTTATTTAGTTTGAAAGGTTAAAAAATTTCCACGAAAACACACACACATATGTTTCTTCAATTATATTTCACCTTTTAATTTATAACAATCTATCAATTTATAAAGCTCAATGTAATTACAGCACATATAACTAATAAATTACCAAAGTCTATATTTCAAATTTCAAGATGTTGTCTACATTATCATTTATTCCTTTAAGTATGTTTGCCACCCACAATTTTAACAGCACCTGTGTCGTAGCACAGAATAATTCATTTAATTATTATATTAATCAATACATGAGTTTTGCCCTAAACTTATCAGAAGAAAAGCACATACCAATTTTAAAAGAAAATAAATATCCATGGACATGAAATCTGAAAAGAATTGTGCATGTCAAACATACTAAAAAAATAAATAGTAAGATGATCAACATCTTGAAATTTGGAATAAAGACTTTCGCCATTTATTTGTTATATATATATTTTTTTTTACACAGTGATCACCACTTATCAAGGCCCGGAAGCCACTCAGGGATAAGGGTTATTGCAAGTACATTACGTTAGTGTGGAGATTTGATGAAGTGTTTAATTAAGGGGGTGGTTCATTAGGAATTTGTTAACATTGGACTTGAAGACATCCAAGTTGTAGTCCGGAGGGAAGCGGGCAGACGGAACAGAGTTCCACACGCGTGCAGTTCTAAGAAAGATATATACATCTATATATACATCTATATACATATATATATATGTGTGTGTGTGTGTATATATATATATGTACATATATATATATGTGTGTATATATATATATATGTACATATATATATATATATATATATTAAATGAAAGATGTGGAATAAAAGTTACAAATAACTTTATTATATCATTAAATCAATAAGGAAACAGGAATAGATAGAAACCTCTTTAGGTCATAGTATTTTGATGTTAAATTCTTATCATCAGCTTCACAATTCTATGGCTTAACGACGCTTTTATTTATTACTCTTTCCTGGTTGATATGATGATATAATAAATTTATTTTTTTACCTTCATTCATCACCTAATATTTAATATATTTAATTGCTCCTCTCAACAGTTTTTAGCTTTCTCTATCTTGATAAGTGCGCTGTGTTAAAGATGTATTATTTGATAACTTCATTACAGTGTATATATATATGAGAGAGCAAGAGAGAGATTGGGATTTAACAGGCGCGTTTACTTAATATATATCCTCCCCACATGCAAAATTATAGGATTATCTGCATTAAGTTTCAATGTTTTGATGTGTCCTTAGGCTACATAGAAGCGAATATCGCGAGAGAGCTAAACATTTAGGTTTCGATTCTAGTTGCCGACACCCAAGCCATATATACATTTTTTTAATTTTGAAGTAGAAATGCGCCATTAAATTCTTTCACGCAGAAAAGTTGTAAGCGATCAACATTCAGCAGCGCCTGTTTAAGATTTATGAAGTTTATGCAGTTGATGTCAACCCAGATAGGAGAGGGATTCGTCGATTTAAGAGTGGCGACAGAGATGTAAACGGCAAAGCGACTTTTACGAACGAGGCATCAAAAGAAGCTTAGCAAAAGCGCATTGAGAATAGTTTTAATGATAGCACGCTCGTCTTCACGGCTCGTCAACGTTTTATGTTTTTGTCAAAACATAGGATTAAACGACACTCGTATCCACACACACACACACACAGACACAGACACACACACACACATATACATATACGCACACGTATATATATATATATATATATATATATATATATATATGCTGCTTATCTCTCCCTCTTTTACACTGTATTTAACAAGTAACATAATTCCAAACAGCAGTAGCTAACTTGAAGTATTGGTACTGTTTATAAATAGCATGACATCTATCGGTCGTTAGAACACACTCTACTTTACTGCTATGCCCGCATTTGGCATCTTTAGGTATTTAATTTCCATTATTTCTCGTGTTAAATTATGCTGGCCCAGAGGTAACATCATAACAAATGGAGTCAATAGTGATTTTGTAGTTGGGTTTGAATATTTGGACCAGCAGCAGTAATCACTTCCTGCACTGATGATTGCAAAAGCATGAAACTCTAATGTCCGTAAGTATAAAAATAATTATCTATCGTTATAATAATTCTAACAATGTGTGTCTCTGTGTGTTTGATATACGAAACTCAGTTCACCATAAACATATGAAGACAATAATATGAATTGAAAAATAAACTTTCTGTTAACATCAGTTTATTGAATTACGCACAAACAACACTACAAATACGAAAATCAAATGAACAAAAATGTAGTTATAATTTCATCTGAAATATTTCGCGATTCTGTCACAACCGGTTCTCTTTAGATACGTCTACTTAATGTTCACATTCAACTATGAAAGTGCTATTTCATACTTGAGCTTATGAGTCTACTAACGGACAAAGCCGATCATCAAGTTGCAGTGACGCATCTAACAAAAATAAAGTGTGAAATATATCGCGCTTCATCAAGAATACTCAACGAGACTACATTTTGCGATAAATAAAAATTATGTGAAGTGCATTTATTATTCAATTAATGTTATTAGATTAGTTTGTACGAAACTTGTTCACAATGTTCTTGAATTTCTTATCGAATTAAAACTACTTATTTTAATTAAAAATATAAAAATATAAACATCCATTGGACATTATCAGTTGACGTCGAGAAAATGATGATTGTTATTAAGGCAAATGCAGGATTGTCATACGATGTTGGAATTCAGGTGGAGACATTGTTCTGTTTCTGTATGACTTGTTAGTAAATTTTGAAATAAAAGCCACACACAGCAGTTCGTAAGATCACACCAAGTAAGCAACATCAACATACAGAAATAACGTGGTACATATCGAGAACTTCCCCTCAGAATTTTATTTACATAGGCATAACCACATCAAGCCCGAGAAACCACTTGAGGATAAGGGTTAAGAGAGCACAGAAGTCAATTGGACAATATAGTGATCGTTAGTAATGAAAATTCGGTAAATTTGTAAACAACTGGAACGTCTCATCAAGAACTTTTTTACGTTGGACTTGAAGACAACCATATTGTAGTCAGCTGGAAAGCAGGAAAACGGCAGACAGTTCCACAGGCGTGCAGTTCTTAGAAAGAAGCTTTCTTTCATGGAATCTACGTTTAGGTTTAGGCACAGATAAAGAGTGGGGGAATTATTGATAGTGTTTTCAGCTAGACGAGTGTTTCTTGTGAAAGTTTGGGGAGGGGTTACCATAGATTGAAGCTCTGTCGAACACTTTCCATGAAAATAACGATAAATCAGAGACAAACTCGCAACATCTCTTCTGTGAGAAACAGGTTGCATGGAAGAGACTGAAACACAAAAATATTCTTCCTTCTTTTGAACCCGACCGACAAACTGAGCGCTGAATCATTTCTGTCCATTCGTACCGCCGACAAAACATGCACGTAACGTATGCACTAAATTCTAAGTATATGAGAGCAGTTCCATCATATTTTTCACATATGCACAGACTTGTGTTCAAAGTTTCCTGGATTCATGTGTGTGTGTGTATTTACGTAGACAATTCCAGTGTAAGCGAACCTATCTGTACTCACAACTAAATATAGTTTTAAACTTGTGTCTTTGTTTTGTTATTTGTTTTATGTGTTGCTTATACAATTATCAGGTGCCCTAGGTTCGGAAACTGTCGTACTGTTAAACCGGCTGTGCGCACCTGGAAAAGTTTGAATTGGTGATAAAAAACTCGCAACATCTCTTCTGTAAGATAGAGGTTGCAGGGAAGAGAAAAGGACATTTCCTACGAGGTTACGAAGTCTATTTTGAACCCTATCAAGGCAGGAGAAGTCCTTTCTAGCAGCTCCTGCCCAGATGTGGCAACAGTACTCCATCCTTGGACGTGCCTGGCTCTTATATAGATAAAGAATTGCATAAGCAGTGATATATCTACTGGATCGATAGAAGGATCCCACCATTTTTCCAGCGGCCTTGGCAACAGATTTGATGTACGTGTTTCATTAAAGATCAGGGGTAAAGGTCAAGCGCAGAAGCTTGTCAAAACCTGAGGCCTCCTCAAGACGACGGCCATTCATTTCAATAGATGCCAGATGGGGATCAGAGCGTTGATTATGTAAAGATAGAAGCTTGGTTTTAGATGCATTAAAAGTAACCAGCCACTCCTTTCCCTATTGTACCACGTGCTCAAGACCAGAGGAGAGAATTAGAGAGAACTTAGTTGTTTACAGTCTTAGATGTGCCACCATAGATGATAGTGTCATTAGAATAAATGTCTACAAATGCATTGTTATATCTACAAACTGCATTGTTATATAAGGCCACAGGCGCCATCTTGGACCCTTTTCAGCATCATGACGCTGCGTCGGCAAAGTGCACACCGAAGCCGTTTAAGAAGTAAGCCTGCGTTCCCACAATTTTCGCCACACTCCACCCTGATATCATCATCACAGAGACGGCAGGGACGCGGTGGCCTTTTTCTTCGGGTGCTTCTTCGGAGAGGGGGACCGGGAGCTTCGTCCTCGCCTGTGCTTTCGTCCTTGGTTTCAGGGTCGGTGAACCTAAGGCTGCTAATCTCAGGGGCGCTGTCCGACGAAGTACGTGTACAGTAATCCATGGGATAGTATCGTAGTAATCGTTAGTATTGGAGATTTGATAATGTGTCTTACTTTAGGCGGCGGTTCATCAGGAATTTGTTTATGTTGGACTTGAAGACATCTAAGTTGTAGTCAGGTGGGAAACAGGAAGACGGAAGAGAGTTCCACTGGCGTGCACTTCCAAGATAGAAGCTTTGTTCATGGAATCTACGTTTTGGTTTGGAAGTGTTAAAGAGTGGGGAATACTTTTGACGGTGGTTTCAGCTAGACGGGTGTTTATTGTGAAAGATTGACGAGGGGGACAAGGGATTGGAGTTCAGACGAGCACTTGCGATGAAAGTAACGATAAAACAAAGAGAGGCTCGCGATGTCTCTTCTGTAGGAGAGAAGTTACAGGAAAGAGAAAAGGGCATCCCCCACTAAGCTACGAAATCTATTTTGTACTCTGTCAAGGCAGGATAGGACGTTTTAGCAGATCTTTCCCAGGTGTGACAGCAGTATTCCATCCTTGGACGTACTTGGCTTTTATAGAGATAGATTGCATTTTTTATTACTCTTTTATAGTGGTTGCTGGCAGTCCTGAAAGTAGCTTTAGTCTCAGAACATCTGTTACGTTAGTAGCTATGGAAAATGTGATTTCTGTGCGCAGTAGCAGCAGCACATTCAGGGGAGAACCATGGTTGGTTGTTAGGTTTTTGTTAGAAATTTGTGGATGGTATTGATCGGTCTATGCCTACAATTAAACATTCGGTCAGGTCTGATACTATAGAGGACACATCCTGTTTAAACATGAAATGCAGAGGTATATCAGATACAAATGCACGGAAGCTATCCCAGTACGCTGTAGAGTATCGATATACAGTAAGGTGGAAAGGTACGTCTGAAGACTTATTACATTTCATTTTTATCTTAACTGATACAACCGAGTGGTCGGAAGATCCTAGAGGAGACAGGACGGAACATGACCATAGCTCGGGCGAAGTTGTGAGAAAAAGGTCTAGAAGGATTGCGTACTGACCGGAAGTATCGGGCACACGCGTGGGTTCGTGAACAATCTGGGTGAGGTCATAGGCAATGGTGAAATCATGACAGAACCCCTGCATCTTGTTCGAGTGGGTCAGCCATTCCACATTGTGGATATTGAAGTCACCAGAAATGTGGATGTTAGCCAAAGGATGAGCAGACAGGATGTGGTCAATTTTCTCAGCTATACTCTTAAAGATAGTAACTCCGCTGTCGTGGGGGTGATAGAGGGCAAATATAAATGCGGTAGTGTAAGCAAGTGCAACCCGGAAGCACATATAAGGTGATTTAGGTCTTCTCTGGAGATATCCCTACCACACGGAAAGCCATCCTTAGTGTATGCACATATTCTATGCCTATGGCGATCTTGGGGGTCAGATTTAGATGTTAAATTAGAGTATCCTTTAATTATGAACTCGCCTAGGGAAGTGGTCGGCCCTACGCCAGTTTCACTTAGGAAGAATATGTTCGGTTTCATCTCCTGTAATTGTGTTTCAACCTCTGGAAGGTTGGAACGTAGACCCCTGATGTTGGAGAAGGAGACATGGTAGTATGTGTCTACGTTGGAGGATAGGGTTCTAATTTATTCGCATTTTTTTCTGGAGATATTTCATGTTGAGATTGTTGTGATTTGTGGAACAGGTCGATAGACTTGGTTAGAGCAGGACAGAGAGAGAACCAAGAGAGACAAAGACATAATTTTTTCTTTTTTTTGAGCACATGATAATGTAAAGCCGTAACAATTACCGACTAGTATTGCATCGAGAGGCCCCGCCAGAAACTACTGCATGGTCCAGAATCCATTCACCAAATGGCAATACAGCAGCCCCAGTACTTTGCATCTGCTGATAGGATAGCCTGCTTAGTCGTTTATCCAAGGTTTGGATTCCTGACTATTAGGCGGATAATATCAGCCCAGATGAAACGTTTTCCTCCAGCACAGTTACTAGTGACATGGCCACATAGGAACAGAGGATTTCCGACATCTCAGGCTTCTGTTTTCGGAAGTACTGTCGACCTAGCAAGCAGCTTTTTCTTTACCCTTTGTCAGAAAAAATCACTCATTGGAAATGAGGACTGAGGGACAAATAAGGAGAAGCGCGCATAACGAGAGCTGTCGATAGCACATCCACAATGCGTTGCCTATTTCCATTAAAAAAAGTATGTAAAGGACTTATTAATATTTTCTTAGTATAAGTCCGTAGCTCTAATTCGAAATTAAAGATATCTTAAGATAAATTCCCCTCCCCTATTTACGAATGATATGAAAATGGAATACGTTGCTGGATTGCCGTTTAAACGTATTAAACTTTTTTCTTCTTATCCGACACCTCGGACGCATTGAAGGCTTTACATTTCATCAACACTTGCGTGCTTTCGGGATTTTCGGTGCTTAAGGCTTATGAATCTTAGTAGAGAGACGGAAGGGGTTGTGGTGGGAGGGAAGATTTCGTTTATATTTATATAGAAAATAGAACAATAATCCTAAGTCAAATTTGTAATGTCGATCGAAGCTCCTTCATGTGACGGGGCATCCCGTCAACCCGCACCGATTGTGGGCTGATCACATCAGTAACACGCCCGGTTTCGTAGCGTGTGGTGCACTTACCGCGACATCTTCTCTTTGATACTCTCTCACGTCGCCTCCGGCTCAGGCAGTGGGCTGGTCTCCATGCCTCTCATCCGGACGTGGTACCTGCGCAGTGCTTCAGCTGGCGCGTTAGAGGGTAAAATGTTGTCCTTAGGGGTGACGTTATACCAATACACCGCCTCAGGCACCGTACACCCGTTCCTAGTTGCGATGGTTTTGACGGTCCTGTGGTTTCTCTCAATAATTCCATTCCCGCTAGGCACATGGGAGAACCGAAATCACAGACGTATACCCTAGCTGTCTGCGAACTGTTTGGACTGCTCTCTAACAAAGGTAGTGCCATTGTCGGTCAGTATCTTAGAAGGGAGATGACGCTCGAGGAATACACTTTCCAGCTCACGGACAACGGCGACCGAGTCCTTCCGGTGAAGGGGCCGCCACAATGCAAATCTAGACGGTCCGCAATCGATGAGCGTCAAGAAATGTCCGCCGTTGTGGTGAGTTACGTAATATTGCGAGCCTGTTCCAATTTTCTCTCACACTCAGTGATCGTTTCTTCCACCGGACGGGTACTGGGTCGATCGACAGGTTTCGCAGCTCCTCATAACAGATTTCACGTCCTTCTTTGTCACATAGGAGTCGGCGAAGTAAAGGGTGGCGAAGTAAAGGGTTCGGTTTATACAGGGGTGCCCGCTTTGGCAATGAACATCAGCAACACGACCCTGGCTTAGCCAACGCCCGACTGCGGCGTATTCACAGGTGCCGGTTCGTCAACTTCTTTTGGCAGATCCAGCCAACGGCGTGGTACTCTAGTCAGGCGATCCGCGCGATTCTTAGAGGACTGCACCAGTGTCATATCTACGGTCAGGTTGAATTCCTTGATGATCTCTGTCATGGTAGCAAGTCGTCTCCGTATTAGCATGGCAACAGTTTCCACCAGCAGACTTTGCAGGGAGGGATCGCGCACTTCATAGTCCCATCCTGTTAATATGGAAGTCGCACGTCGCTTTGTGGCCGCCTCTGCCACCCGGAGCCACCAACACACGGGGAAGTGGTCCACCAGTTTTCCGCAGACGGGAAAAAACGCTCCAATACGTGATGTTGGATAGAACTTCCGGAATGTAACCACCTCTTCCTCGGAGGAGTCCGTCTGCACTGCCGATCACATGCAAGCCAAGAACTTTCGCCCCATCTTGTAGGCGCTCGGGCTCCTTACATGACAGCCCGAAGCTCTCAAAGTGTTCTTTCACCGCCTGGGCAGAAATGAGGCTCTCGTCCACAAAAATGTCGTCAATATACGACGACGTCGCCTGTTGCACGGCTTCATCTTGATGCCGGATCGCCTGCATAATCGCTGTCATAATGTTCAGGGCCACATTCAGGCCGAACCCAGTCTAGTCAAACAATAGCGAGTCCTTTTGATCTCAATCGTCTGGAACGGCCACATCGATTTCTCGATGTATATCTGCAGGTAGGCTCTTCGCAGGTCCAGGATTGCTGTGTACGCACCCCTGCTGCCGCCACTCCGTCAGTTTATGTGCGCAGAAATCAGCCCCCGCCGTGTGTGGGTCGACGTGTTCATTGAGGTCCCGGTAATCCATGACGGGTCGAAATTTCTGTTTATTCTCTTGCCTTACGGCCATGGTGGCCCGGGCTCATCCTTTGGGTACGGAACCAGCCAGCCATTATCCATCCAAACCTGGAGTTCTGCCTCCTACGGCTCCCCTAAGCAACACAGGAGGGGAATACTTCGTCAGCCGATTCCGCAAGGACACTGGTGGCTGGTCGCCCGACCACTTCCAGGACGCGGTCCACGCGTTGTGCCCTGTCGTAGTCCGCGTGGAAGTCGGGTTAATGAAGAGTGATTGCTGCGCAGACCTGTTCCTTGTGTTGGGAAAACCTCACATCACCAGCGCCGTCCAAGGTGATTCCACCCAGCTGTCAATTTCAAGGAGAAGGTCGTATCCAAGCAGCTCTCTCTCGACTACCTACGCCTTCACAACCACCGGGGGGGGGGGCATCGCCAACGCTTATATGGAAATGCTTACCTCATAACACACCAGCGATCCTCCGCCAACGATTAATACTGGGACTTTCTGTTTCGTCCATGCGGTGCAACATTTCTTGTGTATGAGGGTTTGGGTGCATCCGGTGTCAACCAGCGCTGAGCGCTTACACCCATCAACTCGCACTGTCACTACAGGAAGCACCTTGTTCAGTGTTGCTTTGGGGAGGGTGCTGGCGCCGCGGCTTTCTCCCCTAGCTCGTTTACCGGACAATTCTGTGCTACGTGGCCTGGCTTGTTGCATCAGTGACAGCGTCCTAGTTTCCGTGCTCCATAGTCCGGGGTGCGCTTCGCACCGCTTCTGCAGTCTCTGGTGAAGTGTTGGGGCCGCCACATTTGTAGCACCATGGGCTCTCTGTAGGCGACTCCAGTGCGTCAACCGCTGCCGAGACCTGCTCCACATTGTCCTTTAGGATGTTTCGGGCTGTAGCCAACAACTCCTTTAACCCAAGCTCATTGAGCTTCGTCGATGCTCGCAGCAGCCGGCTGGCGTCATCCGGGAGCCCAGACAAAAAGGTGCATGCCAATATTCGGTTGCTTGTACTGCCAAAGTGAGCAGCAAGCTTCTTCAGGTCGCCCAGGTAGATGTCCACAGTCTCCCCTGACCCAAGCAGACGTTCAAAGAATTGCCTCCAGGCAACAAAAGGGTCCGAACCGAATGCTCCGAACAGCGCTTGTTTTATTTGCTCCAGTGTCGCCTCATCCCCGAGTTGCTGGTACATGGCATAAGCGCCTTAGTGAGCCTCAATGGGATGCCCATAGGTGGATCCTTAATTTGCATAACCGGCAAACGCGCTCGACCTTCTCCAGCCATTCAACCACCGAAGGTCCAGCTGGGGACCCGTAAAACTCTGGTATCAGCTTTAGGTCGAATCTGTCCATGGTTAAAAAATGTACATCGAGACAGCTTGTTGTTGCAAAGAAAAAAAAAGAGTACACAAAATCTCAACTCACTGCTAGAGTGTCGTCCGTCAGTACTTTCCGTAGACTCGTTTTCACGTCTGTTCCATCTGCTCTAGTGGCCTGTAAAAAGACAGAGTCCTCCAAATTTGCATATTTGCATATGTGCGCGAGAGCACACGAGAGTCTGCGAGACTATTGTTATATAAGGCCGCAGGCACCATCTAGGACCCTTTTCACCATCATGATGCTGCGTCGGCAAAGCGCACACCGAGGACGTTTAAGAGGTAAGCCTGCGTTCCCACAATTTTCGCCACAGAGTGCCATTTACATACACTCAGCCACAGCAGTGCGTAGTGGGGTAGGTTCTCGTATAATAAAAAATACGAAACCTGCATTAATCAAAGTATTATATTTAAGCGTATTTTATGATCGGGCAATGCTGTGGCAATTAATCGAAATCGGAGATCGGAACACTTTGAGGTATCGGAATCTGAAAAGTTTGTACGTATTTTCCGATGCCCAAAACGACCCATTTAATTATTTATTTATTTATTTTTTTTGTTTAATACAAAATTTTGCACTGCTGGCAGTAATGATAAAATAATAAATATTTATTTATTTAAAGGTAGAGTAAAACTAAAATCGATAGATCCCGCCCTTCCAATTGTATGTTTTACGTTAGAAAAATATATATGCATATTAAACATATGCTTTAACAGTAATCGGGACTAAATAACAACTTTATAGTTAAATATTTAGAGATTTATATAGAATTAGAATCGAAATCGGTAATTGTATCGTCCATCACTAATATATATATATATATATATATATATATATATATATATATATATATATATATGTGTGTGTGTGTGTGTGTGTGTGTGTTAGTACATAGTGTAATAAAATATAATAAGAAACACTTTAGCAAGAGTTAAACAGGCATTTATCTTTTGGAAAAGTAACACAAATATGTCCTTAATCCGAGAAGATTCGAAGAAATACGTTCCTTCTCGTCAGAGGGGAGAAATTAGCAAACTGTATAAAGAAATTTTGTCTGTACAATATTTGAAGAAACTATGAAAAGGATCATATTAGCGTGAAAGTGGGATGTAGAAAAAAACCCAGAGTGGATAAAAAAACATGATTTTATATGAAAGTGTATTCCCATAGTGGTTGAGTTCAAAATCAGGTGTATCCGAGAAAGTGCTATGGAATAAATATCCATGTTTATAGTATTCCGAGAGCATGTTGTTGGTTTGGTTTTTTTTTTTTTTTTTACGGCATATCAACCCTTTTCAGGTTTTTTTAAATGCCGAATCCAAAGATTTTGAAGACAAATTTTTTAATAGAATATATTTTTTTTTCAAGTCGGCTTCTATTCAACCCATAGTTGGGACCCTAACAGGTACTACAACTCCGGGTCAGAGTGAACCTGGGAGCAATGGCAATTAAAGGGTGGCTCCACACTCCCCAAAGCCCGCAAGCTGAGCCTCACCATCGGATATAGTTTTAGGTCATATCCAGGACCAGCATGTTGTTGGAGATTATAAATCGTCCACGGAATAAATACCTTAATGGATAGGCACACATGAATGGGGCCGGTTTGTGAAGTTATCCCCCAAAAAGTGATTTAAAGAATAAATGTGGAATATTATCACGCGATGGATTGCATTCATTTAAAGGTGAGGGAAGATATTAACGTGAAGGCAGTTCAAACGATGTATAATAAGACGAAACGTGTAGATATATATTAATAGGCATGCGCCCACGCTTCCCTATAAATCTTACTGTCTTTTTAACACTCTTTATCTTTATAGATCAGTTTATTTAATTTTAGACTATCATTACTGTTCTCCAACTTTTGTAGAGATTTACATTCCTATTTCATCTCCATCACCAATTTGTTTCAAACTTGTTGAATCTAATATAAAAATAATCAATCTAAAATTAAAGTATTCCGACGTTCGTAGCACCTATTTACAAATAAACTCTGTAGTTTACACGTGTTATTCAAATCTTGTGTTATTCCAATCTTTTATGCCACAAAGAAATTCTATTTACTACATCGAATTCCGGCTCAGTTCAAAAGCAATAATGATAATTTTTTGTCATTCTGATTATTTTTAAGTGGGAAACATATTCAAATTTTCCATCAATCCTCAATATTTATTGTTTGTGTATTCAATTGGTGTTTAAAAAAATAAAGACATGTAAAATAATTACTTTGCTCCACAGAAACATTTATTGTTTGTGTATTCAATTGGTGTTAAAAAAATAAAGACATGTCAAATAATTACTTTGCTCCACAAAAATATTTATTGTTTGTGTATTCAATTGGTGTTAAAAAAAATGTCAAATAATTACTTTGCTCCACAGAAATATTTATTGTTTGTGTATTCAATTGGTGTTAAAATAAATAAAGACATGTCAAATAATTACTTTATCTTAAAATGTTGTCAGCATTCACCTAGTCGCTCCAGTAAGAAATCTATGTCTTTCTATTTATCGTTATTTTTATGGCAAGTGTTCGACCGAGCTCCAATCTTTGGTCCTCATTTACCCAACTTTCAGAAAATCACTCAACTAGCTACGACCATTATATACGATTTTCCCCACTCTGTGCCTAAATCTAAAACTCAGATTGAATGAACCAAGTTTCTTTCCCAACACTGCTCGCCTTTGGAACACTGTTCCGCTGGATGACTTCGCAGTTGAATACAACATTGTAGCCTTCAAATCCAATGCGAACAAGTTCTTGTTGAACCGTCCTCATAAATAATCAAATTCTACCTAATCTAAACACCTGACGATTACTACACTACCCCCTTACAGTCATTAACCCTTATCCTCCAGTGGTTTTCGGGCCTTGGTGAGTGGTTACTCCAAAGTAAAAAAAAAATATTTCCAAGTAGAACGATATGGGAAGTAATGCCAATAAAGATAATCTTATACAGATTGAATGAATAAATCTAAAATACATATATTTAATTTTAATACATTATTTTATAATTACAACTTAATTTTAATACATTATTTTATAATTACATCTTAATTTTAATACATTATTTTATAATTACATCTTAATTTAAATACATTATCTTTTAATTACAACAAAATCCTGATTCGCGTAAAGTATCTGACTTATAATGCAGTCCTTTACTTCAATATAAATAAAATACGATGGAGCATTGGCTTTCAATCCGGAAACGATAACAGATAACACGTTCTTGTAAAAAATCTAATGATGAACAATCTTCTTTTCACGAGAGAAGCGTTGCTAGCTTTACTTTATTTCCATGCAAGGTTCCTGACTGAATTCTAATCCATGATCCCACTTTGTAAAAGATCCACATCAGTTGCATTTCTTTCTGCAACCATTGTACAGATCATTTATTTATCTCTGTACCTACAATTAACAACACTCCCATATATGGAAGAATTTACAACGGAAAATATTCCTTGTAGATTACGACTATTTAAAGGCTACTTTTAATAAGTACTTGTCTATTCGTTTGTTTTTGCATAATCAATTTCACATTTTGCAATATTTTCGTAACATTGTAAAGCATTAGCTTTTGATTCTGGTAAGTAATAAGCTATTACTATAAAACATACTACGGCTATATGATATTTTTATTTCTTTTAAATTTAGTTTTATTTATTTATTCATATTTTTACATAAGAGTCACTACTTATCAGTCCTAGAAGCCACTCGAGGGTAAGGATGAATGATCGTACAGTAGTAAATGGGATAATATCATAGTAATCTTTAGTCGTGTCAATTTGGTAAATCGGATTGCTTAAATGGAACGGCTCATCAAGAACTTGTTTATGTTGGACTTGAAGACGACCATATTGTAGTCAGCTGGAAAGCAGGCAAACGGAAGACAGTTTCGCAAATTTGCAGTTCTAAGGAAGAAGCTTTGTTCATGGAATCTACGTTTAGGTTAAGGCACAGATAAAGAGTGGGGGACATTATTGTTATTTTTTTCAGCTATACGAGTGTTTCTTATGAAAGTTTGGCATGGAGGGACCATAGATTGGAGCTCAGACGAGCACTTGCCATGAAAAAAACGATAAAGAGGAGACATGCGCGCAACGTCCCTTCTATGGGGAAAAGGTTGCAGGGGAGAGAAAAGGGCATTCTCTACGAGGCTACGAAGTCTATCTTGAACTCTGTCAAAGTAGGATAAGTTCTTTCTAGCAACTCCTGGACAGATGTTGTAACAATATTCCATCCTTGGACGTACCTGGCTCTTATATAGATAGAGAATTGCATCAGCAGTAAGATATTTACTTGATTAATAGAAGGATCCCTCCATTTTTCCGCTACCTTGGCAATAGATTTGATGTACGCGTTCCATTTTAGTAAAAGTCAAGTTCAGAAGGTCGTCAAAACATGGAGCCTCCCTAAGAGGAGGGCCATTTATTTCAGTTGATGCCAGATGGGGATCAGAGCGTTGCGCATGTAAAGATAGAAGTTTGGTTTTAGATGTATTAAAAGTAAACAGCAAGTTCTTTCCCCATTGTACCACGTGCTCAAGATCAGAGGAAAGGGAATCGAAGCGAACTTGGTTGTTTCTGGCCTTTTATGTTCTGCCATTGATGATATTGTCGTAAGCATAAATGTTAACGATTTGGTTTTGAATTGCTTGTTTCAATTCTACAACGACAATCTCACCAAACGCTCTAAAAACAAAACAATAACAGTGTATTATTATGCATTTTCTACTTTCTTTTAGTAAAATAACTAAATTACATAAATAGCAATGAAGTTTGACTGAGAATGCAAAACCATCAACCGTAAGTTATTATTTGCATATGTTAAATAAAATATTTGGTACTTATTTAAAATTGCACTTATAATGAAGATTTTAAATAAAGAAAATTCCTTATGATGTCAAGAAACGAAGATAACATTCTTTAAAAATCATGTGATTTGATCAATTTTTTTTTCATTTAAGAATATCAAATTTTATGACTTGCTCAATGCAAGAGAAACCAGTCGCCATATTTGATTAAATTCGAAATTCATCCCTGGTTATCTGTCTGTCTCGTTCTCATTCTCTCTCTCTATCTATCTATCTCCACACACACACACACACACACACACACACACACACACACACACACACACACACACATATATATATAATGTGTGTATATGTATTCGTGTTTATAAAAACTGATTAATAATCAACTTCTTAATATTAACACATTTGCTGGTTTTCAGAGTTTCCTTTCCAGTAATAAATAACAAACTCTGAAAACCAACAAACGTGTTCCAATATTATTACATGTTTAGTTGTGTAAACATAAAACGTGTTTAACAACCTTGCCAGAAGCAAACGCTCATCAATAGCTGTTACAACTACGTAAAATTTTACTTTCTTTGAAAAAGAAATACTTGATTAATTTTTGTGATTTTTTGCAATATGACATATTTTCCTTTAATTGTTTTCATAAATAAGCGCACTTCTAAATAAACAGCGTCTATTTTACTGATTTCATATAAAAAACCTCACATTGTCAGGCGAATGGTGCATTATTTTATTACAAACAAAATAACTACGTTTTCTACGATATTGCTACTTTAGCTTTTATATTTTACTAAACCAAATTTATGACTTTAAAAATTTATATTGTAGATTATGTTTTTGTATTTTTATTTTTCCTGAGAAATCTTCATGTGGTTTCACTCTGAGGTACCAAGCACAAGAAGAAACATATCAAATTATTATGATCCACGTCGAATACTTTGGAACCTGTCAGGCAGTAAGCATATCCCTTTTTCAATGCATCCATATTCAGACCAAATGAACTCACTTGTAATATACAAGAATTTTCTTCTATATGTGTACAGACGAACGGGGAGAACGTTATTATTCGTACGAATTTCTCACTTTTCGTAATTCTATAATGTTTTCACACTTAATAAGCAGTTTACACCTTTTGTTTTGTTCTTCGTTCTTCTCCTGCATGAATCTTATCTATTTTCAAAGATGTATAAACATTACAGTAGATGCACTAAACGCGCACTTAAATGACGCATATAACGGGAAATATTTAATGACCACTAGATGAATTCATAAATGAAAACAGACAAAATATATTCACAAGTAGAAATAGCGGAAAATTATTTTTCCTGGTGGAGGATTCATACGAGTTGATCGTCATGCATTTTTAGGGACAATTTTGCATTTAATTTAGTGCATAAATGTGGCTTTCGTAATTACTTAGTTAATGCTTAAAGTAAAAAGAAAAACAGAACGTATATCAGTATTTAAAGCGAGGGTCGTTTTACTTAATAAAGCGAATCTCATAGTTTAATCAGAGAATAGTGCATCTTGAGAAGAATTGAGCATATACCTATAAGAGATTATATACAGCTTAGAGAGATAAAAACGATTCGTGAAGTTTTTGTAATTTTCTGGAAAACGCAACTTCGATGAAAACAACAAAGCTAAGAGCTACACTGTCTTTACAATCACGAATCTATCCTACCGCTTTGCCATTAAACTCCACTCCAATTTATCGGTATTCACAAAAACATAAAAGCCATCATCAACTCTTCGAGACAATTTTGTTAATAACACGAAAATAATACTTCTAAAAACAATTTTAATTTAAAACTCTTGCTCTCTTTATTAAAACCCAGCAGCCTACAATTAATAACGTTACGTATAAACCAGTAACGAAAATTTTAAATGCTTAATGTAATTCTATTAATTATCTGCTGATAATTCTGGCGTTTCGGAATTTCAATTGTTAACGTCACCCCTATGTCTTCACTGTTTTTTTTCTGTTGTCTAACTAACATTTTATGCGCGTTGTCGACTGCTTTTTGAAAATTCTTTTGTCTTTTTAACATTGTTGTTAATTTATTTTGGTCAACTAAAGAATATTCGGAAAAGAATCGAGAATGTTTGTGATTTATATTAACATATATTATTTTTTAGTACAACACAAAAATATCATAAAAAATTGAAAACATAATCAAGCAATAGTAGAAGCCATCAAATAAAAGCAATAAATACAACGCTGTTTCTGTTAAACAACGTTGTGACGACGGGACTACAGTTGTCGGTCTGCTTGTCTCATAAACAGCATGGATTTGTCATCTCGTCTTTGACAGTTTAAGGAAGTCTCATTGTTTAGAGCGACGGTAATTGAGTTAAACATTAACTCTTCTGTGCGACTAGCTTGAACGGTTATTTCTACAATAATTCCGCAATAATGCAGCGTATAATATTATATATATATATATATATATATATATATATATATATATATATATATATATATATATATATATATATATAACTTTATTCGAATAGCATTTTAAAATAACGAGAAAGAAGTGAACCATTATCGAATGTTAAAAAATGATACATAAGTCGATTAAAAAATACCGAAGTGTAATACAACCAAAGAAAAAATTGAGCACTATTCGGAGTGTTATAAAATAAATAAGTAAATTAAGAAAAAAAGGAAGAAAAAAAAGAAAAATCAAAAGAACGAAAACCCAAAGCGCTTTTCGCACAGACGGACTTTTTCAAGGATATACGTCTGTAAAGAGGAATATAATTTTTTTTTCTTGTAGAATTGTGTTTTTTTTTCTTTAGAATTGTTGCAATAAAAAAAGGAACCTTAGATGGAATGTGTCCCGCGAAATAGTTCCAATTGTCAGCGAATGTTTCTCTGCTTACACAAAGTAGGGGGGCTCGAGGACAGACAGGTGGAACTTAGTGTGCCCTCTGTGTAAAACAGAAAAACAATCCGAAGAGAAAGTAGAAGCAATTTTTTTTTATCCACTAAGTGTTGTCCAATAGCCGATTCAACAAATTGGGAACTCCTGGAAATCGGCTGATGATCTCGGATGTTCCATATACATATATATATGAAAAAGTTCTTCTGTAAATGTTTTTCAATTAGAAAACCTTCCATCTGTATATATAATTGATAAAGTTCAAGATTAATGAATGTTTTTTCCGAGCATATATTATGTAATAGCGTTAAAAAATCCAAAATGTATTCTAGTTAGTTTGTTACATTTCAAAAGGGAAATTATTGCAATATCGTTTCGTTTGCAACTAGCAAGCCAATAAATTTATATCCTAGTTGCATTTTAGTGGCTTACTCATCAAATAAATTCCTGACAGTATTAAACACATCTCCATAATGAGAAGAATATTGGCGGTGTATGTAGGTAATTTGAACCATGTAAGTTGTTCAAAATAATATTTTTACCGTGTTTGTGCGTGTATGTTTGTGCGTCTGTTCATTGGCTTTACTAGAAAGTCTGCATGGGCGCCTGTTTTCAGACCGATATGCTTTTTCATGGGTCGCGCAAACGTACACAAATATTTTAATTAAGCACCGGTTACCTGCCCTTGTCATGATTTCCATTTTATCCGACAGACGACGTCCTACTTACTGTTCCGCCTCTTTCTCTATTTCTTTCTCTCTTTCTCTTCAAGCTGTTGACGTCCTTTCTTATCTTTAACGTTTAATTTCAACAATAATCTCTACTCATTATACAAGAAAATTAATGGTGAATCTTACAGAATCTCTATTAATGAAAAATAACGGGTGAGAGAGATGTACTCGATGAAATTGTTTAAACTTTAGTTTTATGTTGATTGAGTACATATTTGTCAGCTTCAATGCTTTACAAATTTAACTTCGAGGGTCCAACTGGCTTTACATTATATATTACATAAACATAGTCGCATCTTTTGAGTGAAATAACGAACTAGACACATAGAAATATGAAAGACAAACAAAATAGTTGCGACAAGAATTGCCCCAAAATGCTGAAAACTTTGACATTAGAAAATAAAAAGAAACAAAAGATAACGAAAATAAAAACCACAAATGCGTAAAAATAAAATAAAAGCTGAAAAGACAACATACTCTCTCAATCTGTGTAAGTCCAACTCACACCCCTAAAAAATGTTAATATTATGTATAAAAACACACACGCACAAATAATGTAATTATTCGTGCGGGAACATCTGTGGCTCGTCGCATTGTCGTCAGTCAAGTTCCATTAATTGTCGCCAGTGGGTGTCTAATATCTCAAACACTCAAAATAGGCAACGGTGTTCAACTGGGACATTTGTTTTCTCTCAGTTACACAAAAAATGTTGTTGAGCTTCGGGTAAGTTGTCGGGTCGGGAATTCTGCTTATTTCCGGAAATATTGAAGCAAAATAAATAAAGAAAATAAATGAAATAAAAACGGTAATACACACACATGCTAAAAAGATGGAAAGATAAAGATTCACAAAATAAAATCAGAACTAAGAGAAATTTATGTCAATTTGTTAGTGCAATTTTTAAAGTAAAATTTTACACGTATCAATTCTCTTCCCCTCTCCCTCTAATACCCTGTCTTGCCTTTTTGACTCTCACTCTCTCTCTCTTTATATATATATATATATATATATATATATATATATATATATATATATATATATATATATATGTGTGTGTGTGTGTGTGTGTGTGTGTGTGTGTGTGTTATATTTAGGAGTCTTATTACAAGTGATGTTGTTGAGAGAGATGTAGTTAGAGTTTTTGTTCGTGTTATGACGATATTCATATATATTAAAATGTCCATTCTTAGAAGTGTAGATATGAGATGTAGAGTTCACATTGTAGATATGAGATGTCGAGACGTGTGTGTAAAGACATTTTAAGACACATGATATACAAGACATATAATAACAATTTTCACTTAACCTTTTGGTAGAATTACAACACAAAGACGACGTTTATAAAAACACATGATGGGTTTATTTCTTTTCCCAACCGGCCGTGGTTTTCTGAGTCAAGAATTTAAAGCTTCACATTCTAAGTTTCAAAAGTGACCGTCTCGCTTCTAGACGTTCGAATGTCCATGTCTGGACTGTCGTCTGTCGTCCTCAGACTCTCTCTAACTCTCTCCCAGTTTCTCCTCCAGTTTCTCTCAAGTTTCTAACTATATCTAGAACTTCCCATTTTCCATGACGTCATACACATGTTAAAACATGTGTCTTCTTTCACGTGTTCTGGACATGCGTGTCCAAAACTTTTTCCTTTGTTTACAAAAGGAATTTTAACCTATATTCCCAGTAACCTATTTTTCCAATATGTTAAAACATGTTTATTAAATTATCTTGTATAGTTGCATTCCTCAATTGAATTTTTCATAACAGAATTGACAACGCACATTCTTTTCTTGAATCTATTTTATCTCTAAGCAAACAATGGTTTGTTTTACATTCCATTTTCTAATTCTCTCTCGTAATCTATTTCTAAACCTTATTTACGAGGTTCGAATTTCGTCTATTCTATTTCATTTTCATTTTAACTAAATCTCTCTATTTTTATACTTACATGAAAAGGGGGCAGCCCTTATCATGTAACACATGCGTGTGTGTGTGTGTGTGTGTGTAGGGAGAGAGAGAACGGAAGAAAGACATAAAGGGAAATATATAATATGTTCATATCGGTTAAAATAAATTTGTAAAGAAATTTATTTTAACCGATATGATTTTAATTTGCTGTCTGGATATTTTTCCAGAAAATAAATTAAAATTATATATATATATATATATATATATATATATATATATATATATATATATATATATATATATTGATTGCAGAAATTCTCGTAGGTTTGCAATAACAGATGCCACATACAAATTTTTTTATGTTTATACTTTTATCCACCATCTTATGTAAATTTACAACGCCGTTTTATACAAATTCGTTATAATAAAACCCTATATTACATCCTAGGATAAGTATCACCCCAATCTCATACAAACACCAGTAAACACCGGGAACTAATATACACATTATACATATACCATCCCGTCTACCTTCGACACTCTCTACCTTCAAAACTGGCTCATAAACTACACAAACTATTACCTTCACTTGTCCAGTTACAAAAGTAAAAATTTCTCCCTCAATCAGTTCCGGCAATTCTAATTGGCTGCGAGTGAAAAAGTAAACGAACACGTTGGATATATACAAACATAGCCTCTATCATTTGAATCAAAAGAGACAAAATATTTTTCCTTTATTTCTTAAATAAAATACTCCGTTTACTATATTAATGTTTAGTACACGTTTTTCTTGCATAAACAAACGAGCATGTTAGTACTGACTTGGATTTTTTTTATAGAAAACAAGCTCGAGACTACGGAAGCAAATATACGCTGATATATACATATATATATGTATGTATATATGAATAAAAATCAATACGAAAAATATATGAATGTTTATATCTTTTCTGTATTTATTTCCTGTGTGTTGACGTGTAGGAATACAAAAAAGTATTTTCATAAAAACAAGAATTTTTCCTTCAAAAGCATATAATTTTCGATCGATCCTTCGATTTTTTTTCAGTGTGAATGATCGAAAACATGAGTGTGCAGGCAGGGTTAGTCACTGGAGGGGCATGGGTATAGCCATTAAGGTAAAGATCTATTTGAATATGACCCTTCCAGCATTTTTGACTCTCTCGCTCTCTCTTTCGCTCTAACATATATATATATATATATATATATATATATATATATATATATATATATATATAGAGAGAGAGAGAGAGAGAGAGAGAGATTTACATGACTCACCACTAATCAAGACCGGGAGACCGCTCGATGGTAAGGGAGTTTAATGTACAGTAGTCGATGAGATAATATCGCAGTAATCGTTAGTTATGAAAATTTGGTAAATTTGATTACTTATGGGGCCAGTTCCCCAAGAATTTGTTTACGTTGGACTTAAAGACTACTAAGTTGTAGTCAACTGGAAAACAGGCAAAAGCGAAAAGAGTTTCTGAGAAGGAAGCTTTGTTCATGGAATTTACGTTAAGGTATAGGCACATAATAAAGAGTGAGGGAAATTATAGATAGTGGTTACAGCTAGACGCGTGTTTTTCGTGAAAGTTTGATGAGGAGGGACTTATAGACTGAAGCTCAGATGAGCACTTGCCATGAAAATAACGATAATACTGAGATAGGCACGCAACGTCTCTTCTGTGAGAAAGAGATTGCAGAAAAGAGACAAGGGCATTCCCTACTTGGCTATGTGTTCTATTTTTTTACTCTCTTAAGGCAGCTCCTGCCCAGATGTTGCAACAATACTCCATCTTTGGATGAATCAGGCTTTTATATAGATAGAGACTTGCACCAGCAGCGGGATATCAAATAGAGCTTTAGAAGGACCCCTCCATTTTTCCAGCGATCTTGGAAACAGATTTGATGTACGTGTGCCATTTCAGATCAGGAGTAACGGTAAAGCCCAGAAACTTGTCAAAGCCTGGGGACTCTCCGAGAATAGAGTCCTTCATTTCACTTGATGCTAGATGGGGATCAGAGTGTTGATGATGTAAAAATCTGGGTTTTAGATACATTAAAAGTAACGGACCATATCTTTCCCTATTGTACCACATGCTCAAGATCATAGGAGAGGGAAGTAGTGAGTACTTAGTCATTTACGGCTTTTGAAATGCATATATATATATATATATATATATATATATATATATATATATATATATATATATAATGAAAATAAAAACCTTAATTTTTTTTATTCATCCAGCCTTGACAGACGTGTTTTAAATATTATCTCCAGTGCTTTTCTTTTAATGATTTGGAATTCATTCCATTTGCGCTTTTTTCCAAAGAACTCTGCCTTTTGGATTATTTTGAACCATTTGGAATTTACCCATTGGATTGAAATTTTAAATTCGACCGTTTTGGATTTTACCATTTTTGGATTTTTAAACTTCACCGGACTATCCATTCATGTGAAATCTTTTTATCATTTTTCTTTTGGCTCCTGTTTCCTTTACTTCACCCTTTTTTAACCAAGTAAAATCTGTGACTTACTTGTATTTTCATTAAATACTTTTATATGCAAAATCCGATCCTGCATTTTGCTAATTCCTTCCTTCTGATGAGAAGGAAAATATTTCTTCGAAACTCCGCGGATTAAGGACTATCCACTTATCTTGTGCTTCCTTTTCTAAAATTAAATATGTTTTTAACTCTTTTTCAAGATGTCTTTTAACATGTTTTATTAATCATTTGTTCATATATATATATATATATATATATATATATATTACTATTTCATTAAATTACATAAATAAATAGTTTTTGTGTAAGGTTTCAGCATTTACTTCAACAGTGCTCAATAATAAGTAGAGTTATATAGTAAGTTATCAATATATATATATATATATATATATATATATATATATATATAGAGAGAGAGAGAGAGAGAGAGAGAGAGAGATAGATTGATAGATAGATAAAGTCTTATTTATAGTATTCCGAATTTTACTGGGTTTATATAATTGAAAATTCAGTAATCGTTCATATACCAATAAGTTGTAAGCAAAAAACAGATGACTTAAATTGCAAACTACAAAATTATCATATTTCATAATGGAGTATTCATATATTGTTTTAACAAAATCCCAGAAACCAAAGAATGGATTCATAGCAACAAATAGTGTATGTCCCCGTTAGTTACAATTGTTTCAAATCTAGTCGGACAAATTAAAATGGTAAGTCGTTTGAAAATTTTCACAAGAACAGCCTTTCGTCGGACTTATTGAATAAAAAACACTTTAACAATAAAAGATTATGAAAACCATTCCCTTATAAGAAAAAGAAAACAAGTGAAAATATTTTACCTACATCTCATCCTTGCAAAGTTTTTTTTTTTTAAAGATTTATATATTTATCCATTTTTGTATCTCCATTTTCAAAGATTTTCAAACAAATTCTCATACAACGTTACCACTTATTACCTATGTCCACTTAATATGTCTTACTAATGCTATCATTGATTTCTTAAATTAAATTTCTTTATTTCCTTATTTAATTTAAATTAGTTTCCAAATCAGAACTAATCAACTAAGTTTCAGCTATATTGTTGCGATTCTATGTTAGTTTCCTATCTGGGGTTTTCTTTGTTTATTTACAAAAATATCGGCTAACCTATTTGTGTGATTTCAAAAAGCGGTTTTTGTTTAAAGCTTATTCTATAAGGAAAAAAGTTTAACATTACTCTATACTTAGTGCGTTCTCATTCTTCATTTAAAATTAAGTATCTCAATTTATTTTTAATTTTATTTTCTTTCGTTCTTTCCTATTAAGATTTACGATTATTGGATATTTTAGATGTAGAAAGGGGGGTGACGCTGTATGTTTGAAAATTTAAAGTTTTAGTTGAATTATAAGTTACAAAAATTCAATTCAGGAATAAAGTTTTTAAATATTTATTTCATAATAGTACATATCCTATTAATAAGTATTCTATTAATGCATATATTCTTTAGCTCCATGTACGTTTTTCTTCAATGAAAGTGGAGGCTCCTCTTGGTTTTTTGTTTTAGAACAAGATTATTATTTTCTAAGCTAGGATTTTTCAAGTTTTACTGATCTAAAAACAGTAGCAACTAATTCCCAGTCTTTAATTACTAATATTGATTTTTTTTGTTTTTTTGAAAACACTTAGTTGATTAGTCCGGGGTAGAAAAAATATTTTAAATTAAATAAAGAGATAAAGAAATTTAATTTAAGAAATTGATGCATAGTATTAGTAAAACACATTAAGTGGACATAGATAATTAGTGGTAACGTTGTATGCTAATTTGTTTGAAATTTTTTTTTAGATAGAGATACGAAAATAGATAAATATATAAATCTTTAAAACACACTTTGCAAGGTTGAGAAGTGGGTAAAATATTTTCACTTGTTTTCTTTTCCTTATAGGGGAAATGGTTTCCATAATGTTTTATTGTTAAAGTGTTTTTTATTCAATAAGTCTGAAGAAAGGCTGTTCTTTGGAAAATTTTCAAACGACATAATGTTTGAATTTCGTCCGAATAGTCTTGAAACAACTGTAACTAACGGGGAAATACACTAT
>NC_136486.1:173630439-173640439 GCF_053919585.1 Euprymna scolopes | reverse complement strand
TTTTTTTTTGTTATGATTGTTACGTATATATTAGTATTTATATTCGATTTAAGTTTACATATGCTTTTGTCTGGTAAACTTTTTATTACTAATATATATAAGTTATATAATATATATGGCAATTAAGCTACACAGAATATTCCGCGTTTCATCCAGCTTAAGCCTGATGAATCCTAGCGTGGATAAAATGCAGAATATTCTGTGTAGCTTAATTGCCATATATATTTTATAACTTACTACCTAGCTCTACCTACGTATTGAGCACTGTTGAAGCAAATACTTAAAGTTTACGCATAGATTTATACTTTCGTATATTAATTTATGTGATTATGTGAGTCATATATGTATATATATATATATATATATATATATATATATATATATATATATATATATAGTGTTATAATGGAATAATTCCAGGAGGAAATCCGGGTATGAGAGCTCAATGTGGTAAACAGAGCAATAACATAAAAATATAACACGGAAATTACATAATTGTCGATGCAATAATATATTTCAACCTTATGGTATTTTCAAGCATCTAAACTAGACAATTACATTTTTGATACTGAAATAAAGAAAAAAAAAGAATCGGGTCTCGACCTTCAAAAAACCAGAGGGGGTGGTAGTAGCAATCCACTTAATACATTTTATAGAGAGGGTGGGAGGGATTTAAAAAAACAACAACAAGAACATTATGATACTTATAACGGCTATCAGGTAGCTCGACGTAACAACAGACACACACACACACGCGCAACACAAACACATGCAACACACACACATACATACACACACACGCCCCTAAATATGCACGTTTTTACACGTAAATGCCTTGACACGCGTTTGCTAACCTAGGAAGAAGAGGGAGAAATATACGGATATAGAGAGAAGGAAATAAATAAAATAAACTGCGCGTAAGGGAAAGAGAAGAAGAAAGAAAAAAGAAAAAAGAAGAGAGTGACCATCCGCTGCCTTTCATATGTTTTCATTAGTCTAGAATCTCTGAGAAAAGGAAGGGAAATAAAATGGAGATTAAACGCGCGTCATAGAGTTAGTTGAGTCATGGAAAGTAAGTCTATTAAAAGATAAATAAAAAAAATTTAAAAAAAGTTTATATGCAAAGTTTTAAAACTATCTGTATGTTATCATGTTAAAATTAGTTAGAAATACATATTATCTTATAATACATTTGAATATTGTATTTGTAATATATTACAATGAATTCAAAAAATTGAGTCTTATGTAGTTAATATTTTATATATTTTTATGTAATTCATTTTATTGGTGATTATAGCGATCATTGTAATTTTGCTCACTAATATTTCACTTCGTAATTGATTAAGATGCAGAAAATTGCATTATTAGTCGCCCCCAATTCCATAGGACGTATATAGTTTCGGTTAATATATACTTTTATTCATTCCGTACACAAAAGTACTTTCATGCACGCATAAATAAATAAATAAAATAGTTATTATTTTAAAGTTTTGTGTTAATTTATATTAAATCTAATAATGTCTCGTGGTAGTATTTGATCTTTTTGACTTAAATCTTTCTTTAAGAAAATAATTTTTCTCTGCAGATAATACATTAGTTATAAAACCGATTTAAGTCAAAAAGATCAAATACTACCACGAGACAGGATTTTACATCCGGTTTTAACAACTCTAACCGTGAAATCTAACTATGGCCTTTATTTATTAGTACTTTCAACTGAACATTTATTTTTACACAAAGATTACAAAGCAACGATATCGTGACTTCACTTGCATTACACTTACATTAAAATTAAAACAAATAAATTCATTTAGAATTCGAGAAAACAAAAACATTCATTTAGAATTCGAGTGTGATGTGACTACTGAAACAACCACACACGCCTCTTAAAACCAGGCCAACTCCGGGTACACCCGCTAGTTGTAAATAAAATGAATATCGTTTCCGAAACGATTGTGCACACAAGTTTATTTTTGTGTTTTTTTCTGTTGAAACTGTTTCATAATTTATAATTATTAATCTTTATAATCAATATTAATATAACTCTGAGATAAATATACCTCTGGAGCTTATTATATATCCACAGGATTATGAGAAAGTTTATTTCAAAGTATTGACACAATAAAATAAACTTTGCCCTTTAGACTTCGGGTGTAATCCTCTCTATAAAATTTATATATATACTAAACTACCAGCGACCCGTTCGGTCCTTATGTTATATTAGCCATAGAATTAATGTATGCGCGTGATCCTTGTGACGCAAAGAAAATAGTTTTTGTGACATAACTGAAACATTTCTATGAAAGTATATTAAAATGAAAAAAGAATATAGATAGATTTTAATTAGTCATTCTGTTTATAATTGTTTAGTTTTGAAAAAAATAAAACTTACAGCCATTGTTTTATAAGTGGTTTTTCATACTTATAGATAAATGGCACTGAACAGATACCATAATAATTAAAGTTAAAATAAAATTTTGATATATCTTTTAATTAAACGCGAAAAAACAATTTGGACGCTGAAAACGTACACAGTAAAAGTATTGTCGCGTTGATTATTTATTTGTAAGCAAATAAAAAAGACATATTTTGGGGTTATTTATTAATGTTGGTAGTGTAGAAGAAATGTATGAACGTTTTTAAGAAAGGTGTATTAAAAAATGGAGAATAAATTAAAAAAATGAAGGCGGTGGTAAATCGCCGTTGTAAAATACTCTTAAGGTTGTCAATGGGTTTAAGTAGATTTATTTGTAAGAAAATTGCTTTAAGATAACTTAAACGTAATACGGAAATTATCGTTGTAAGAAAATGCAGAAAGTATTAACAATTGTTTATTTGGATAATTTAAACGCAAAAAGAAACAAAACAATTGAGGCGCTGAAAACGTACACAGTAAAACAATACAAAAATTATTGTCGCGTTGATTATATGTTTATGTACATGCGCAACCAGAAGTCGTAAATCGGATGTTGGGTTACAACACCTTTTTACAAGGTCATTTGAGTTTTATTATATATATAAATATATATATATATTATATGATTTTTAACGCAACAAGTCGATAACCTACAGGTGCAAGAGTAGTATCAGTTGTGCCCCAGATTTTTTTTATTTCTACATAGTCATCAGCATTCTGTACTTTTACCAGAGTAATTCTATGGTGCTTGTTAGCTTTTAGAGCACATATATGACAGATGTTTCTTTCTTGGAGCCTCACACTGCCAATATCTGCAACAAAGAGAGGAAACCTTTAGGTTATGCATGGATCATTCTAGTCACCATGACAATGCAATTTGTAATCCCGCTGATCCATCCGAAGGGAATAAAAAAAAACATCCATTAATTTTTCAACGGCCCATCGTATATAATATTCCACGGTGTGAATTCATCTCCACCATCGACGAATTAACACGTTTTCATTTTGTTCTGTTTTGTTCTGTTCATTTTTAAAAATTTTATCTTTCTTTATGCGTCAAACGTACAGAGTTCCACGCCAGTTTCTCATTACAATTTGTGTTTTGTTTTCTTTTGTGTATCATTATTCGATATTTTGATATTCATTTTGATTTCATTTTGAATATTATTCGATGCTTTTTTGAGAATGGTCAGACGAATGGGACTTTAATAGTGTTATTATTTCCCTAGTGTATTCATTTCATTTACTTTCTTTATTGATAAACCTTTTTTCTCTTAAATTAATTATAGATCTTCGTTGTGCCAATTTCTTTCTCCCCTCTCGATTTCATTTTCATTTTTCTATCTATCTATCTATCTATCTATCTATCTATCTATCTAAATACATATGCTGATAATATACTCTAATCTATAACGAACGAAATATTTACACTTATATATCAATAACTATGCAATCGTTCTTTTAGATATAATTTTTAAATTCATACTAAAGTGGAAGTTTAAACGATAATAAATTCAGTCTATTATCTATTTTCGGAAAATAAAAATAAACGAGTTTACACATCAAGGTTTCATTGTTAATTATTGATTAAAGTTAATATCTTTCAAACTGTTAACTTGGCGGCCATCTTGTCATTTTATAAACAAGCCTTATCGAAACCATTTCATCATTCATTGTAATTATTTTTTTCATAAAAACCTTTATATATCTGCCATGAAAACACAGCTAAACAAACATTAAGAATGACAATTTTAAACTTATTACACCAGAGATTAGACTAAAAAGAAGTTACTTCCAACAGAACATACTAAAGATAATTATCAAGTTAAAACTTTATTTATTAAACTATGTATGTTAGTAAACACTTATTGGAGTATATATGCAACTAATATGTTTACATTAACGATATTTTCTAAGGAGTTTTGTACATTTTGAGATTAACAAATATATATGAAATACGCATCTAAAGAAACAGGACGTATGATTTCATGTGAGCTATAGACAGAAGAGGAAAGAGTCAGTCATACGATTGTAATTGGCTACCGTGTCGTTACATTTCAACAACTCTGACCCACACGTTCTCTGGAACCGTCGAAAGAACATCAAACAAGGAAGAACATAAAATAGTACGACCCAGCACTTTTTCTAGGTGAACACGAAAAACATATATTTCAATTTCTGACAACTCACTCCACTGTATTTCAAAATATCACTCACGAGCCGAATATGCCTGTCGAGATTCTCTTTCACGCATGTGCCTTTGTCGTCGCTTGTCTTTTCGCTTACTTTTTGACCACGGAGCGCATTTTCTCTCTCACCGCCCAAGAATCAAAACACGTATCTTATTAATTATTTAAACCTTTGGTCCCTTTTTTATTTTAATTTAAAGGGGGTAACTCATAAATCGTTGTTTTCATATATTATTATATTTTTTAACCATATAAATATTAAGCTCTTACATTGAATCTTTTTTCTTGTAATCGAGCACTTTGAGCGAATTTGTTCCCCCAAACAGTAAATAAGCACACACACACACACACACACACACACACACACACACACACACACACACACACACGCGCGCAGCGCACACACACATATATACGTGTATATATTAAAAAAAAACTAAATGTTAAAATAAACACTACTTGATAAATTTCTTAAATAAACGTATAAATTCATTTAGATACAAAATTAAAAAAAAATTAATTAGAATATAACTAAAAAGTATATAAACATGGAATTTTAATCGGCCTTTAAAACGTAGATTTAATCTTAAAAACGTTGCCGTAAGATCTTTAACATAAAACATTGAACGAGTTCCCCGAATTTTAAGACAGACACATCTACCTTGACTAAAATTCTGTGAATTGCTTTTAATTGATAAATGCATCCCACCTCCATCATCTACCCAATACAAATTGTCTGAAGTATTGTTTTCCGACCTTGCCATACCTCTTTTCATTTTTATTCCTTGTATCTCTTCCCCTTTTTACTTCTATTCTTAATCACTGACTACACGAACCCCCTCCCTTTATAATTTTCCTTTCTTACACTTTTTCTCTCATTCTCATTAATCTCCAAACATCATCCCCACTAGCAAATTTTTGTAACTCTTTTTCATAACGAAAAACACTATTAAAGTAACGCTTTCCGCTTTCTATCATAAAATCTTTAAACCATACTACACGTTAGACATGGTAAAATAATTTGTCTTCTCAGGGCTCTATGGACAAACTTATCTTTAGTTGACCTTTGGCAACTAAATATTTTCGTCTACGAGCCAAATAGAAAAGTTACTAGCCAAATCCACATGATTTTTAGAATATGACATTTTCGTTCTTTGACGAATATGCACATCATAAGTATTTTTCTGTTTTTTATTTAAAAAATCAAATTTCATGTTGACACTTGAAGGTATAAATATTCTAATTTCTTCAAATGTTTTTAAAAATAGCCTTCGGTAAAAAAAATACTATATTGTTCTATTAAACTTTTATTGTTTAAATGATTTAACTTTGTTCGTTTTATATATATTAAAAACAAAAAAAAGTTGAAAAGTAGTGAGCTGTGGAATATTGTCAGTGAAAGAGATACAATCGCCAAAAGATAAGTGTTTCATTATTTCTAGTCTCTACTTTGAAAAATCACTCGCAAATGCGACTGTTTCACTCGCAATGTAGACCCCTGCTTCTAAAATTTTAAAAAGCTTTTCAATTTTTTTAATATTCAAACTTTTTCTTGCCTGATGAGATCAATAATGAACATGTAAATTATAAGTTTGATACCTTTTGATTTAGCACTATCAACGACCCTTGTAAGAATTCAATGATTCCAATTTTATGAATATTTTAAGCCTGAAACAAATATATATATATATATATATATATATATATATATATATATATATACACTAGGATACCTAAGAGCCGTTGGGTCAGTATATGTTTAAGCTAACTATTGAATAGTGATTATATTATGTCAAAAACATGCACGCTTGCGCGTACAAGAATGGCCGCCACTGTTACCGTAAGAAATTACATTGCTTATATAAGGAAAACTACTTATTTGCGGAAAATTTAAATGCGATATCTATTTTAAGCATACCCGAAAACTTAAAAAATCGTCATTTTGTTACATGATAAGGGCTGTCCCCTTTTCATGTAAGTATAAAAATAGAGAGATTACTTAAAATGAAAATAAAATGAGAGAAAGCAGAAATCGAACCTTGGATATAAGTTTTAAAGAACAATAGGTTTAAATGGAATGTCCAGTAAATTGTTAATTCTGATGAAATAAATAATAAATGAACTATTCAATTGTTAGAAAGAATGTGGATAATAAAATATGGGTTAAATAAATTAGATATGTAGGGTGAATTCCTTTGTAAAAACATCAAAGAAAAAATAGGTTATTGGGAAATCATAATGTCGGAAACGTGCAAAGTAGCGCATGTTGGTGGCACGTGAATTTTGCTCACGTGGCCGGACATGCATGGATGTCTCAATATAGGAAGTGAGAGTTAGTTAGTTAGTTTGAAGAGTCAGTGAGAAACTCAGAGGGGAGTCTGAGAGACAGACGATAGTCTGGGTGCAGACATGGGTTTCAATCGTCTAGAAGCGAGACGGTCACTTTGAAACTTAATACGTGAAGCTTTGAATTCTTGATGAGAAAACCACGGCCGGTCGTGAAGAAATAAACCCATTCTGTGTTTTGATAAAGCTCGTCTTTGTGTTTGTGATTCTTACAAAAAGGTAAAGTGAATTGTTATTATATGTCTGTGTTATAAAATGTCGTGACATACACATCTCATATCCACAATGTTAATCTACATCTCATATCTACACTAAGACTGTCTGAACACTATCTCCTCACTCTAAGAGCTTCACATAGCAACACATCTATTAACCCAAGAATGAACATATTTTTAATATATATGAATCGTCATAACGCGAACACGGAACGAACAATCTCTCTCAATTATAAACTCTCTCTCTATTTATATATATTTCACTAATGTGTTAATGTCTCTAAGTCTCTCAACATCTCTCCCTTACAACATCACTTATAATAAGACTCTCTCAATGAAACTCCTATATAACAATTTTAAAGGAAAATGCTAAGGTGTAAATAAAGTACAAATTTATCAAAACTTCTATTTTTATATTAGCTTTTAAAAAAGGCTATATTATATATATATATATATATATATATATATATATATATATATATATATATATATATATATTTTGCCGGTCTCTTAAAATGTTGTTTTATGGCAAAATACAATGTCTTATCATGCGAACTTTATTTTTTATTATATTTTTCTTTCAACGAATAATGAAAAAAAAAAACACATCCTAGGTGCTATGCCTCAAATAAATGAATTATTTATCGACATATCCGTCATTTAAAATAACTTAAAACAACCTTTTGTCCCCCAGGGAAGTAAATTGTTTGATCTCAAAAAGGAATTATGGCTATAGCAATATAAATTATGTTCTCCACAAGGCATTCTGTGAAGTAAATTGCTCTTCTCCCTCAGAAACTCCTCTTTTTATATTAACGAGAGATATTCAATGGGGCTAAGGTCTGGAGAACACGGTGGCCAGGTCATGAGTTTCTTCAAAGAAGCCCATAGATTCAAGCAATCGTCCTAGCAGAATGCAAAAAAAAAATCATCTGAAAGCGACATGATAATGGTAGGTCATCTAGCTATGGTGACAAATATTTATCCAAAAAGACCGTGTACACATTGCTGGTATTTTTACACCCTCCAAAACTCAGAATGGTCCAACCAACTCATCCCCAATGATTCCCGCCTAAAATATGTTGAATTTACCTCCTCGTTGACGATGACGTCTGTAAGGGGTTGGAGATCCGTTCAAGTTCCAAACTTTGGCCCATCTATCCGAACCGTCAAGAGTAGCACGGGTTCATCTGTAAATAGGACACGTTGGAAATCCATTTTCACGTAATTCTGTGCCAAGCCATTCGTTTTTCCCTATGTTGTTTGCTCAATGGAGGCATTGGAATAGTTTTGATGTTCCTTGCAATTTCATTCAACACATTACATCGGGTCTGTGTCGATCTTGGGGCGATTCCAGCTCTTGCAAAAATGGAAGCACTGGTACTGTTTGATTTCAGTTGACTTTCCCTACGATTTTTCCGAATATCACGATTTGAAATATTTTTTCTAGTCCCCTTATCCTTTCTGCATTTAGTGTTGGGGTTGTTCACGAGCGAAGCCAAAGTTCTTGGATCCATTTCCAACTCCATAGCTAAATCTTTGATGAACAATCCTTCTGTGAGTGCAGCAACAATCCTTTCCTTTTCGATAACCGTTAATCGCCCCCTTTTTTGGCATTTTAAACGACCTGCAATAAAGCGATGGACAGCATGAATTACTTGGTAATAAATAAAATGTCATAACTTCGATAATATCGCATGGGTTTGAACACAATTCTTGTAAATAACTAATCTTATAACAGGTTATTTGATGATGCAATTTTCATTTTTTTTTACGTATATTTAGTGTAATATTGTATATTTTACTAATTTGCAATAAAGCGATTGACTTAGTTTATATATATATATATATATATATATATATATATATATATATACGAGTAATTTTAACGTCTTTAAAATGTCAAGTACAGTATATATAAACACTTTAAATAGTTTTATATCGTACAAATATTTGTTTTGTTTTTGTTTGAATACGATTCCAACTTGCAATGAAAAATACAAAAAATAATCTTAAATAAACAATTTGGGGCGCTAAAGACATACATGGTTTTTATTATTTCTGGTTTATCTCGTTTTGATTAGAAATCTTAAAATAGAAATAATAATTCAGAAATGTAAGGAATAAAAATTAAATAACGAAAAGAAAGATTTGCAAAATGCTGAGGTAAAACAACAAAAGCCAGTTACAGTTTTGTTTATATTTATTTATGCGCATCGTAAACAGGAACCGGATATATTTACACGTGTGCACTGTAATCCAAAAGCGGGTGGATGGTTTCAATGCCGAAGCAAGACGATTTGAGTTTAATATATATATATATATATATATATATATATATATATATATATATATATATATATATATATATATATATATATATGATAAAATATAATTATATCCAGCCAAGTTATTCCACTTTTAAAACATATTCAGCAACATTTTAATTGGAAGCTTACGTCTTTAAACTTGCTTTGACATTTAATGTCTGCGTGGATTATGCGAGATCGGAGTCAAGCAGCTGAAACACTCCCGTGTTGTTATTTGTTTGCAAAATTTGGTTTACATTTTATTAAAATTCATGGAATCTATATCAAACAAACAAACAAACAAACAACAAAACCGAACACATTTATATAAATCGAACATCTAAGGAAATATATGTGTATACTCACACATACACACACACACACATATATATATGTGTGTGTGTGTATATGTGTATACACACATACACACACACACATATATATATATATATAAGCCTGTACCAGATGTGTAACCAGTTGGGAATCCTAGGCGCTATATATATTCCACTGGGTAGTAGGAATTTC
>NC_136486.1:173362939-173625439 GCF_053919585.1 Euprymna scolopes | reverse complement strand
ACGTAATTTTCGAAGCCAACGATTATATGAGCGCGTCTTTGCGTTTCAATTACTCGTTTCCTAGTCCGCAGCTAAAACCAGCTTCTATGTCTGCAGCTCGCATCCTGGTGCACACTTCTTTTGTTTAAATTTCGGATTTCATCTTGTTTTAAAAGTGTTCGCACTGATGTGCTTCAAAGTCGCTGCCGTTCCAAAACGTTTTCCTTTTTTTCCATTCTCTTCCCTCGACCTGATGTCACCTTGCGCCATGGTTTGCTTATTTGCATACTTGAAATGCCGCTGCTTGTACAGATTCCTAGCTCCGTAACACAGTGGAACAGAAATACATTTATTTAAAAGTTCCATTCAAGGTGTTATTTTTCCAGAAAATCGAAAATACAAACATGATAAAAATGAACTTATTTTTATGTCCAAATTAATTGTCACTTTGCAAAATAATTGTCACTTTGGAAATTTCAATGGATTTTTACAAAAAAGGCACCTTTCCAGATGTGTCCAGAAGTGCGAATAAAAGAAAACAATTTTTCTTTCCTTTCTTTCATTCCTCTCTCTACTAATATTAGCAGCATAACATCCAGCCATATTTGCTTTTAATAAATAATATATATATATATATATATATATATATATATATATGATCACTTCATTTAATCCCATAACTTAATATACAAAGATATAATTTTAGTATTTACTCCAAAAGTTCCAAATACATAGATGAAGCTAGGCAGTAAGTTATAAAAATATATATGGCAATTAAGCTACACAGAATATTTCGCGTTCCACTCGCGTGAGAATTCGTCAAGCTTAAAAAAATTTGTGGTTATTGCGAATTTTTATATACGCACATGCTATTGGATTTTCTAGTTAGCCAATCAGCTTCATAGTTGCCACTGCGCCCATTCTAATCAGCCAATGGGTGGGCACTTAGAAAGGTACAATTGACCTCAGGTGCACCCCTTCCTTTTGTGTGTTTTTATGGGAAGGGTAGATATCTTTTTATTGTAGTAAGCTGACCTACGTTCAACCTATGTGTGGTTATAACAACAAAAGGATATCTACCCTTCCCATAAAACACACAAAGAGAAGGGGTGTATGTTTGTCTACTTTACACCGCTGATCTACAAACCGGTGAGATTTCATCATAGACTGATCGCTTTATAAGTATCTTTTCTTCTGTGTTTCCAATTCTCCTTGTCTCAACGCCGTAGAGATATCCAGCGTAACCAAAGAGCATATCTACAAAACGATATCATTATAATGATTATAAACCAACAAAATTTTTCTCAAATGCCTTCTGGTGTCGACATGCTGTATGTTAAAAGAACATTTCATATCTAGTCAATAGATTTATTGTGGGGTGACTTCTACACATTTATTTCCGGGGGTTCATTTTTGTCTCCATGTTCATGTATATTAAAATAAATTGCAATACATGTAGTTTTGCCATCATTGCTAACAATTTGTGACACGCCACAATATCTTGGTGAAAACAGTTGTTTTGTCTAACTATCTCCAACTATTTTGCCCGATACATAAATAACATCGCGATTTAAGACGTATGAATACAAATACCAAGCTGTGATTATTGCAAACCCCGGCGCTAATCAGCTAACACGGCTATTCAACATGATATTGTAAATCGTTTGTACTATTGCAGTAGTATTATTGCATCGTAGTCATCTTAGAATAACACCATACGTGAAATAAATATGTTTCATTTCACGTCAGGTTCATCAGTTTGCCAAGATATGTTATTATTTTCAGCAGCTTATGCAATAGATATATATTATAAGTACATTTATTATTACAAAGAAACCTCAGATTAAGTAATGTTAACGCATTTATTTAAAATTGACAATTATTAAAACAATAATACTCATTATAGAAAACACTAAAACATTAGTTTTTACTGTAGATTTCAAGATAGGAACATTCGAACCAAGGGCCCAGATTCAAGGAGAGACATTAAATGGTTCTCAAAACTGGTACATCACCAGAATCCGCCTTACAAAGTAAAAGCCTGAAGAACGACAAAAAAAATCCCAAAATTAGAATTCCTGAAACGCATGCGTAATATAACAAAAAGCTAGAAATTAAATACAACCATTTTTTCTAGGCATTCGGTTCAGAGATCTATTACAAGGAAAACGCACAAATAAATCTAAGTTTGCATTATATTGGTGAACGGATAAAAACGTTTATAAAAACAAAGTTAATAAAATCAAACAAAACCATATTTGTTCGTACGGAATGAATTTGTAAAGATGTTTACGAACCGGAATGACCTAGCCGCAAGGAATATTTCGTTTGTAATAAACAAGCAATGGAACCCTGCTTCATTTGGAAGTACGGCACATACTTGTACAAGTGTCTGACGATGGTGTAAAATGGTATAATGCTTGGACAGTCATAGATGACGAGAGGCAGTGAACTAAGTTTAGGAAATATATAGAAAGAACGTAAGTTGAAATAAATTGCTAAGTAAATTAATAACACCCAATGGATGTATGAGTAAAAGACTTTGTAAACAAAGACGAGCAACTACAAGAATTATAGAAAGAATAAATATGTGAACTCTTTTGTCCAGTATGCTCATCGCATAAATAAGAAGGAAGTATTAAAAATGTGCACATTCACTCCAAACAAGGCATGTTGCTATTTGGATGTAAGGGGCTACTATATGTCTACAGGGGCACTATGCAGGGAGTTGAGTAGCGAAATGTCTGCTTGCATTAAATTTAAATTTCAACATGCCAGTAAAGACAGTGGAACAGGACGTGAATTTGAAAGTCTAGCACTTCACGGGAAGAAACTATTAGAGTAGAAGCTTTTCCGACATCTATATACCTTTACATAGAAGGGGTTAAATGTTAATGTTTATCGACTTAGTTGAGGCATTTTATTAAAGGAGGAACAAGCGCTTCGAGATTATCAGAACACATTCTATTAGAGTACTTGTGAAATTGGTACACGGGTGTATCATTATGATAATGGAACTTTTTATTTAACTTAGGAGTCACCATTTATCAAGGCTTGAGAGTTACTCGAGGATAATTGTTAATCAATGTAAAGTGGTAGTATATTAATTGCGTAAATTGGGAAAATTTTGATTATTTATGTAATAATAACTTGTTTACATGGGATTTGAAGGCTTCTATGCCGCATTCAACCGGGAAGCAGGCCAACGGAACAGTGTTCTACAGGTGGATAGAGAAAGAAACTTGGTCTATGGAGTGTAGATTTAAGTACAGATAGAGAGTGGGAGAAACTATACATAGTGGTTTAAATAGTCAAGTGTTTTTGTGATAGATTGGCAAGGGTGAGGCATAGATTAGAGTTCCGTCGGTCACTTAAATTGAAGAGAACTTATGAAATATTTAAAGTCCACAAAATAAAGCAGGTTTAGTAAAATAACATTAAAAAAGTCGAAAACATTAGAAATAGGTCAACCAAAATGCAATAGTAATGCAAAAAGTGCTCCAAGATGTTGTGTGCATTGCACTGAAGCTTTTATTGCATTCAGAGCAACATATCACATGTAATAACCATTGGTCAACAGTTTATTGCTTACAAAACACACACACACACACACTAAACGAACGAAGGCTAATATTAGGGAGACTTAGCAATACTTAATGATAAATCGCGATATAATTTGCCTTTTTGATATAATAAAAGTTAAGTATATGTTCTGATACAATAACATTTCATCTTTATTATCCTCCGTAGTTATAATTAATGGGATTGCGTCTAATCGCGGCATAAAAAGGACGTTTGAGAATAAGAAACTTGTTCAAACTGACATGGTTCATATCGCAAAACAATTATATATTTAATGACTTTAGAGTGTCAATCACTCTTCAAGAGAAGGATGCAATTTAATACGTGGAGCGTTTATAAGTGGAATTTTTAATAGAAATTAAACTTAATCCAATTCAATCTTAGAAAGTCAAATGTTTTTTCCTCGGTAAATACAGAATGTTTCAAAAGAACATTTCAAGTTTAATGGATAAATTAAGAAAGAGTTAGATGACTTCATTTTCCAACAGAATAGAACGCTAACACATTGAGGTACTCAGGATAAGATCGTTGCTGAACACAGCACTGCCAGACAGACGGATTGGACAATATGGGCAAGATGATAACAATCTCATACCCTCGCCTCCCAGATTTTCAGATCTCATACCTTGCGATTTCTTGTGGGGTTTGTGAAAGGACTGGTCTATGTGCCTCCCATTCTAAGAGATGTTGATGAGCTGAACCCCCCAATAACAGAAGCTGTTGCAACCATTGACAACGCAATGCTGGGACGTGTTTGGCAAGAATCGGACTATCGGCTTGGTGTGACCAATAGAACTCACATTGAACATCTTTGAACATTCCAATAAAATATTGAGATTACAAGCTTCTTGAATATAGCAGATTTATTTTTATATTTTTAATAGTTCTCGCGATATTCAATGCCAGAATGTGCCAAATACTTTTTAACACTCTGCATAATAAAGTTGTTGATATTTGCTTGTACATCGTAGATTTTAGAGGCGGCGAACTTAAAAAATGACAACTCTATTCTCTTTGATTTCAGATTTGGCAACAATCAGTTATTTTAAGTTCAGCTTTGTTAGGCATTTCACTATGAAGAAACTAAAACTCGAGCAGCGTTTGCAAATTGTGACTTATGAGATCATTTTTCTGAATAATTTGATGAACGAATAATTTCACGAAACGAACTTTGCAACTGACCACCTTGTTCGTGCGATTTTACCCCATTAGATTATTTTCTTAACAATATGTAAAGTCCCCACTCTATCCTGTTAAACCAGACACAATAAACCACTTGGAAGATAACATCTGACGCATTATTGCCGAAATACAGTTTAATTTTTATGTAAAAGCCTTGTGAAAATTGTGCTTCTAGATTACACCATATACGCGCGAGCCGCGGAGCCATATATCCGAAAATGTATTAAAAAAATATATATCTTTGGAATAAACCGCGTATTTGTATATAATATAATAAAAAGATATTTTTATGGAGTTTGTCTTAATTTAAATGTCGCCCTCTAAAATCACATTATACTATTTCTACTATTATATAAAAAAAAACGTTGTCTGTGTGTGCGTGAGTGCGCACGCGCGTGCGTGTGTGTTTATGTATGTGTGTGAAAAGGAGAGAGTGTTCCCTTTGGACACTTAAATGACTAGTCAGATTTTTTATAACATTTACAAACAAATGTACTTTATGTATCTAGCAATTTTTCGAAATGTCTTCGATAAGTATCGATAATCGAAAAGATCCGACGAAAGAAGGAGCAGGCAATTTTGACCAAGTTAACACTCCATACAGCCTAACATCACAGATGCATTTGAGAAGTTTTACTACCACAACAGCAGAACGGACAGGCATATAAAATCAACAGTAGGTTCTTTGATATGAATGGAACACGTTGGAAATGAATGTTTCCGTTTACAGCACAATCGAAGCATGACACTTGACTTTTGCATTTTGAACTTTAATTCAAGCTATTATATTGAAACCTAATTTGATAAAATCAACAGTAGGTTCCCAACCATGCAATGTAAACTACAGTGTATTGTGGAATAAATCACCGCGGGGAGGCATGTGAAGCTTCTCCCCGATGCACCACGACGGGTCCTCAACTAGAGCAGACAATCCATGAATTTGATTGAGAAATAGTCCTTTCACCGATTTCGATGACAGAAAAAATATAGAAGTGTAAAACATTCGTTGATCGTCATTCAATCCCAAGCAACATAGGGTTTCCCTGCTAGTTTTAAATAAAACAGATCAACAGACCATAGGTTTACAAACTGCAAATTACACACAAAAGCTCAAAGCAGTACTTTTACCAGTGACTGTTAGCTATGGCGATTGGTGCTTGAAAGGTTTCTGATAATTGCGATCATGCAATGCAATATGCATTGTTTATTAAAAAGTGGTGAAAAGTGTTAGACATTTTTGGAGACTTGTTCTAACTCAGATCCTAGGTAACCTCATTGGTTATTGTCAGCGAGCAATCGCTGATATTGTACCATGTGAAAACTCTCTGTGAGAAAATACAACCCACATATACTGAGATGTAATATAAATAAAAACTTGACGACACGAATTTGCTTTCTGACATTTTCGAGTTAATTGCAATTCCTTGAGTAAATTCTTTATAGAAAAAAACTCAACACAACACCCCACAAAATATATGAATAAAACAACAACAAAAAGATCAAACGAAAACATAAATACAACAATTTACAAACACAAACATATAAGTCACGATGAAGTAATTTATGTTAGACGTAGAAATGTTATTACTGAGCGAAGTTGTAAAAATGTCACTATGGGTGTGTATTGACTATTTATTTTCATTGGCATCGAGAAAATTTATGTATATGGTCATAAACATAGAGCGACGCTCATACAACGCACACACGCAAACACACGTAAATATGAGTGTAAATGTATATATCAGTTTTATCTACATATGTGCGCATATGCTTCGTTTTGAATGTTATTCTCTTCGAGTCACGACTGCCAGAAACACTCCTAAAATAATGCAAACGTGCTTGGGTGGAAAGTAGAAAATGTGATGTACATTTTTAGAAAGAGAAAAATGTCTAAAGAAAATGAAGGGCCAAAAGTAATAATATTTGAAGGAAACGGTATAGACGACACTTTCATGTACACACATCCATTCTCATACATCTTCCTTCCTTGAGTTTGTAAATCTTAGAGGGGCATATGCCATCTAAAAGTTTGTAGATGCTTTTGAATGGGAAGATTTCTTTTTTCGGAGTGAAAGTGTTAGCCCCACGTCCAACCTTTCCAGAAAGAAACATACAATGCCTAGCCTTCCCAAATAGTTACCCATGAACAAAGCTTCTTTCTTAGAACTGCACGCCTGTGGAACTCTGTTCCGTCTGCCTGCTTCCCACCTGACTACAACTTGGATGTCTTCAAGTCCAACGTTACCAAATTCCTAATGAAACGCCCCCTTTTTTAACCACAAGGTTTCGAGTACAAAATGTCTTATAGTAAATAATAGATGTAATTTTACGGGAGTTAAGTGTCTATTGACAATTCTTTTAATTACCTCCCATCACATATGGTAAAATACATTAATAGACTTGGCATTGTGGTTTTGGATAATATTATTGTTAAGATTATGCATGTTGTTGCATTAATTTTATTTGTCCATAAACAATATAGTTGGGAAAATGATAGTTGATATATACCTGCCTTATATGTTTTTCTTTCCATAAGTAATGCTTTTCTAGTGGATGAGATCAGTTATACCGCCCATATATATATATATATATATATATATATATATATATATATATATATATATATATATATATATATATATTACTACAAGATCAAATATCGAAAACGCATATATATGTATGTATATATATATATATATATTACTACCAAATCAAATATCGAAAATGCATATATATCCATCAATAATTAATATCCATATACATTTACGAATACACATATTTTATATATAGTAACGTTGCGTGCATATATATATATATATATATATATATATATATATATATATATACATACATATATTAATTTAAATCAATATATACGTACATACTTGCCACTATATACACATACACAGTTAAATATATACATAGATATACATACATACACTGTAATTGAGGGTAATTAATAAAAGAAAAACAAGTCTGTTTCCATATTATGTTTCTATTAGCGATTGGATATGAAGTTGAGCATGTTGTAATCTGAGGGAAGGCAGACCAGAGACAATGTGTATTGCAGAGTGTAATCACTTGCAAAAAGACTACAAGGTGTATTCAATAAGATTCCAAATCTTTTGTACAGGCATTTAAAATTGCTGTAGCCTCTTTAAAAAGTTATATGTTATTACTATCCATCTTATGCAGTGACTAATTTATGATTTCAGGTTGAAATCAACAGCTTCAGCACGAATTGGAATACACCGTACTGATTGTCACACCGTACTGATTGTCACACCGTACTGATTGTCACAGCTGGTGAATGTGAAAAATGTAGTCTGGACGTGAATACACTTTAGAAGATTAATATGGAATAAAAGTTTTTTTTAAACTTGTAAAAATGCCGCAGAAACGTATGGAATACTTCAGACTGCTTTGGACCATCTTAAATTAATCTATGATCAGTCTATGAGTGGCACGCTCCCTATTGCTTAAATCTTGCCCCCTGTCACTTTCAATTATTTTGTAAGCTCAAGGAAAACCTTAGAGGCTGTCGTTATGAAACAACTGAAGAGATGAAAGAGGTTTTGTCAAGAGTCATTAATACGCTCAAACAAGCGGACCTCAGTGGGATCTGCCAGAAGTTGTTAAAACGGTAGATTTCAGCCGAAGTAGAGTTTCGTGTGTGTACTATCAATAAAAGTGCCCATACGAAAACGTCTAAGAAACTTTTTGAAAGCACCTCGTATGTTCGTGAAAGATGCACCTGAACGTAAACACAGAGAGGAGAGAAAGTTTTTTTTAGTGGAAGCGGCTCTCTCTTTCTCTCTAACTCCTCCACTCTCTCTCCCTTTATATATATATATATATATATATATATAAATATATATATATATATTCTGTAAATTAGTGATGAACATGTCATTTTTGTTTCTTAGCGAAATGTAACTCGATACGTAAAAGCACAGTCTTCATAGGTGTTATTATAAAACATATAATCGAACTTCCTTGGCAGTGAAATTTAAAGAGTGTGCATAATGTTTGATAGGTGAAGAGTATGTGAGAGAGATAGAGACACCCAGAAGATAGAGAGAGATAGTCGAAATAGAATCGCGAAACATCGAGGTTTTATTTTAAGTATGTCACTTTCATTAGTGACACGGGAATGAACGCTCATTGCCGTTGACAGCGGAAGGTGTTTAGCTCCAAGCTAAATATCTACTTGGTGTCATATACCGATATTTGTCTGTTGTTAGGTCTATGTAGGTTTTCAATTGTGTAAATATGATTATGAACATGGCGAGTTGGAATTGCCGCTGTGTGAATCGTCGATCGATTACTACGGTGTCTCTTGAACAAAGACTCTTTGAATTCCTACGTTGAACACTTGTGTAAATATTATAAGACCGAAGCTTTTATAATCGCACAGATTGTTGTAGTTTACTTTATGATTTTGTATCGGATTGAATACAAAGAAAAATATGACAAAGATACAAGCATTAAATCATCTATCTATCTATGTATCTATCTATCTATCTATCTATCTATCTATGTATCTATCTATCTATCTATCTATCTATCTATATTTTACCACGCTCTTAACGTTCCTGATTCACATATAGGCAGAAGTGACTTTAAATAATCAATGTTAAGACGAAAGTGATATGAAATTAGCAAATATAAACCATACTAACAGTACCTGTCTATTTGACATAAAGGTCAGAATGTCCGCTAATAAGCTAAAAGACCAGAGTGCAATAATTAATCGATTTATACCAACGATTCAGAAAAGTGTACTTGATACCATTCGCTAAATACTGATTATTATAAAATGGGAATGAGGTGATTTTCTCCTTAAGCCTCGAGCTATTGAAAGTGAAGCCTTTCGGTCGCTATTGACTATGATCAAACACTACTTATTAATTACAAGAATTAAAACAGATGTCGAATAATTGGAAAAGAAAAGGGAATTTACTTTGAAAAATTGTAAAAGAAAAGGAAGTTCTCGGTTATAGATGACACGTTAGCAGCTATTTCTCTGGCAGAAAACGAGATCGAATTTGTTCAATACGTTAAAATACGCCATATATTTAGTTTCAAATTCGTAGACGAATAATAGACAGAGTAGTTTTGTAGAGACTTTTCCGTCATATATATATATATATATATATATATATATATATATATATATATATATATATATATATATATATATAGAGAGAGAGAGAGAGAGAGAGATTGCGCAGACAAGGTAACTAAAGGATGCTGATTGCATGTAAGAAATAGTGATTTTATTTTTACAATTGGTACCTTAATCCTCGTCCGCTGCTCGGGCACGCTCACGTGCTTCGAGTTGAAATTTAACGCGCGGTGTTGTGATTGGCTGATGGCCATATTACGCCAAAGAGAAGCTAAACCGAAGCTATTAACGTCGTGTTCCTTGGAAAGCCGTGCCGTGTCTGGTTCACACAATTTTAAAGTATAAAATGTATCGAAATATAATTTAAATATTTTAATATTATTTCTTTTTAAGTGGATATAAATAAAATAAATATAAATATAAATATAAATAAACAAGGTAATATATTAAAAACATGAAACATTTATATTTTTTGCGGTAAGATTGTATTAAAATCGGAAAAAAATTACACAAATGTTTCGAAAAGTACGAGATATCGATTTTTGTTATTTAACTGAGAAATGATCTTTATCGGCCGTTCTTGAAACTGTAACACACGCATTCGTCTAATGTTGCCGAGCTGCAGAACCGCCCTATTTTTAGAAGGGTATTTACAATAAAATGTCATTGTGTTTTGTTATACTATTTTATTGAATGTCGTATCTTTGATAAAGCAAGTATGTTAAAATGCAAAATTTCCCGGGAAAAGTAAAATCAATATGTTTTGTTCGTAAAACGGTGATATAGCTAGAACATTCTAACGCAGCTATTGGTAGATATAGAATGGATCATTTATTTAATAATGGAATACAGGAAAAATGTAGAGGATAGAGGGGACTCTTTATGCCAGGGCATTTCGAAGCCTAATGTTTCTCATCAGAAGAGTAGAGAAGGTGCTAGGTAGCATGGGGAAAGATTCGGCGTCTAGCGTAAGGTTCATTAGGGAAGAAAGAGATTAAGAGGAATCATAGAATGTTAGGGGAAGCTTTATTGAATTCTAAATAAATAAGGAGACGCTTATTATATATAGTATGATATATAAGATTATATATGGTCTTTAACATAGTATTGAGATTCAGGGGTATATGTATTATGGTTAAATAGGGGGTGTATTGTTGCTGCGTGGTAATTTATTTTAACGGTTTTGGGGTTTCTATTTTCTATGGAGTGGGTAATTTTGATTTTAATTGGTGCCACCTAAACGGCAAATGGCGGCTATAAATTCGCTTATAATTTTTTTCTTTGGAAGGGGGGTAAAACTGAAAGGTAATATGCGGCAATACATTTATAAGTTTCTACTGTTATGATATAGGGAGTATGATTATAAGGGTGCGGTCGGAGATTAGGGTGGCAATGACTATGAGTGCGTTTAACTTGATGCAAAAGGTTAAGTATACCTATTGATGTCAAAGTGGAGGAGTAAGGAAACCATTACTACTTATGAGAGTGGTAAAAATATATCAAATAATAATTCCGTCCTCCACATTTGTCTCATTCTCTTCCCCTAAACATGGGCATTTTAGGGGTGCTTTTTTATCATGTATGCTATCTTGATCAATCTTGATCAATGTAGAAATACCTTGCTTTGAAACCAGGCGCGGGAAAAACTTTGTCAGTGCTGATGGAGCCGTAGATCTGGTCTGAGCATCCATCTAGGAGAAGGAAAACTCCGATATGTAAACCTGTCCCATAGACCTCATAGTCTTGTACACCAAACGAAGATGCAATTCTCTATCTATATAAAAGCCAAGTACGTCCAAGGATGGAATACTGCTGCCATATCTGGGCAGGAGCTGCTAAAAACAGCCTATCCTGCCTTGACAGGGTACAAAATAGACTTCGTGGCTTAGTGGGGGATGCCCTTTTCTCTACCCTGCAACCTCTCTCCCACAGAAGAGACGTTGCGAGCCTATCCTTGTTTTGTCGTTATTTCCATGGCAGATGCTCGTCTGAACTCCAATCTCTGGTTCCCCCTCGCCAATCTTTCACGAAAAACACCCGTCTAGCTGAATCCACTGTCAAAAATTTCCCCTACTCTATATATGTGCCTAAATCAAAACGCGGATTCCATGAACAAAGCTTCTTTCTTAGAACTGCAGGCCTGTGGAACTCTGTTCCGTCTGCCTGCTTCCCACCGGACTACAACTTGGATGTCTTCAAGTCTAATGTTAACAAATTCCTAATGAACCGCCCCCTTAAGTAAACACTTCATCAAATCTCCACACTAACGTAATGTACTTGCAATAACCCTTGTCCCTGAGTGGCTTCCGGGCCTTGATAAGTGGTGATCACTGTGTAAAAAAAAGGAAGCTTCCTTACTCATAATGGAAAATCTCCCTAGACTGGGGTGACTCAATCTAATCGTGGGTTTGCAAACTTTAACTGCTTAAGGAGTAAATAGGTTTTGCCTACCGCTAAGCTTCCACGCTCTCTCTTTTCCTATTAACCGGGAGTAGAGGTACGATCACAAAGACTCATTAGAGACGCTCAGTGCTTAACCTTGTTTTCTGACTAGGTACATTGAATTCCGTCCTCCACATTTGTCTCATTCTCTTCCCCTAAACATGGGCATTTTGGGGGTGCTTTTTTATCATGTATGCTAACACGATTAGACTGGTCCATTCTTATCGAAATTTATCTCGTTTTTTGGATGCAAGATTTTAATTGTTAGATATTTAAGACATCAAAGAGAGAAACTTGCTATTTTTAGAACAAATTTAACAAAGAAAAGATTTAAAACTAGAAAATAAATACAATAAAATGTTTGTAATTTTAGTAAAGATGAAATAAAAACGTGCAATACACAAGCTATTTGCGACTTTTAGAATTAGTGGATTTCAGGAAAAAACTAAAATCCAATTTTTTGTATTATCCCACAGGACAGACATTGTTATACACACACACACACGCGCGCACACACACATACATACACACACACACACACACATATATATATATTTATATAGTTATAAAGATATCTATACGGTTATATAGTTTTAACATTACATATAAGAACCATATAATATATACATACGCACATATATTTTACATTTAGAAATATATAACAGATTTGATACTTTTGGTTTGTTAGTTATGGTAGTCCATTCATGTGGATGATGACGTCTTCATTTATTTTTTTATTTTTTATTTATTTTGTTTAATTGACTCGGAGACTCAGTTTATGACTGCAACCGATGCGTGATCTGCACTGTTTTGCACAGATAGAGCACATGATAACAGGATTTAGGTTTTGATGGTAAGTGGTTGCTGCTACTTGTTGTCACAGTATGTGACGCTTCATAGCTGTTCGCTCATGCTTGTTGTTGAAGAAGGCCATCGCGCTATCACATGTGAAGCGCCAGATGTCTCCGCCGTTGCCAAAGTCTCTAAAAGATTGAAGGGGATATTGCACCGCTTGAGGGTAAGCTTGATGCAGTCTATGTAGCGTTTCCTCGGGCTTATGAAGCTGACTGAAGAGAACTCTTCGAAATAGTATTTTGAGGGCATCTTGATGACGTGGTCCAATTATAGAAGCTGACGACCAATAGAGGGACAACTCCAGCTCTCTTGCGAATCTCTGAATGGGACACCTTGTGCCACCAATGAAGGCCGAGGACCTGCTGTAGTGGTCTGATGTAAAATGATTACAATAGCTTGATGTGATTGCAATACGGAACCCATGCCTCGGAAAATTAATTGCTGAATAAAGCTTTTTAGGCAACAGAATTTAACTGAACATGATTAATTTTAAAATATAAAAAAATAAAAGGGCTAGCTAACATGGTTTTGTCCCTCGCTCCATAGAGCTAAATCGAAGAAAAATTACGATAAAAAATGTCATGTATATAACGGGGAGAAAAAAATAAAATTAATAATAAATAAATAAAAATAAATAAATAATCAAATTAATAAACGGGGAAAGAATCAAATAAAAAATCACATGTATGTATGTATATATATATATATATATATATATATGTATATATATATATATATATATATAAAGATATGCATATATTAGTGCTAATGTGATGCAAATATTTACATACATATATGTAATATATGCTGCTAAAAGCAGTACACAATGAATTCTTGATATTTATAGACACCATATGCCAGTGACCCATACTAAGTGGCACTTATACAAGAACGCGACACAATCTGATCTTTTATAATTAGCAAATATGTGAATACTGCAGAGAAAGTAAAATTTGCGCCAAAGTCCGTGTCACAAATGATCCTCTATTCGCAGCAACTAGTCACGGTTGGTTTTGTACAAGAAAGGCGAAGATCACACGCATATCCCCCTCATATATATATATATATATATATATATATATATATATATATGTATACATGCACATATATATACATATATATGTATACACGCATATATATACATATAGAGAATTAAATATACACATATATTTATATATATATAGCACTTTCTATATAGGTCATACACTTAACAAATATGTTTTCTTTTCACACGTCTTTCTTTTACTTGTCTGTATCAAACTCAAAACTAGTTCATAAATTCTTCGCGTTTTTTTTTTTAGATATAATAACATCAACAGATTGTTTCATAAATATCATTTGGACATTAAATAAAGAATAAATATTAATAGTTGTTCTGGTTGTGATTTATTTCAACTATGTCCCTTCAATAATATAAGCCCCTATGTTACACACACATACGTATATATATATATATATATATATATATATATATATATATATATATATATATATATATACATATATATATATGTATATATATGTATATATATACATATATATACATATATATACATATATATATATATATATATATATACTAGCCGGTAGATCCGACGTTTTCCTTGATCGAATGATGATCAACGAATATTTCACACTCTTATATTTTTATTGTCATCGAAATCGTGAAATTGCCGGAGATGAAGTTTCACATGCCTCATTTCAGTAACTTAGTCCAAAACAAATTATTTTTACATTGCACTCTAGAGAACGTACTGTTTCTTTAAAAAATTGTTATATATAAACTTCTTTTCAGATTAAAAAAAAATATTAAGAAACCACGTCACGCACAAAAAAAAAGAAAACTCGTAAATTTTATAGTCTTATAACATTCTTTGCAGTTAATAAAAAGTAAAGAAATTTACGCGCGGAATTTGAACCTACAGACTACGTCACCTCCCCCCTCCCAACAAAACACGCTATCAACTTACCCACAGTAGAATATTCACGGACCGTTGTTTTATCATTGTTGCTAAACGACGACATGAAAAAATGGCTTTACCAGCTTTACCATAAAGATATATTGATAAATAAAAATAACAGTCTGCGATTATCAATTATCGGTAATTATCGGCGGTTAGGGTTTGGGTATTCTGAGACAAAACTTACCTAAGATCGCTCCCAGAATTATTCAGTAAAATTCTGTAAATGTTAAAGAAAATCTGTTCAGCTGTTTTGGAGTCTATGTTGCATTTATATATATATATATATATATATATATATATATATATATATATATATATATATATATATATATATTTATATATATATATATATATATATATATATATATATTATAATTGTAGATAGATAGATAGATAGATTTGTATATATATATATATATATATATATATATATATATATATATATTTATATAACCTAAGCGGAAATCTCTCTTGAGCTATTTCGGCTATTAGGAAAAAATGATAGTTTACAATGAAAAATAATAAAGTGCCAAAAGACAAATCAAATAAAAAAATTATAGGGGTGTCGACAATTCAAATAAACAATTTATATGAGTGTCGACAATTCAAATAAACAATTTATATGAGTGTCGACAATTCAAATAAACAATTTATAGTAGTGTCGACAATTCAAATAAACAATTTGTATGGGTGCCGACAATTCAAATAAACAATTTATATGGGTGTCGACAATTCAAATAATAAATTTATATGGGTGTCAACAATCCAAATAAACAATTTATAGGGGTGTCGACAATTCAAATAAAAAATTCATAGGTGTGTCGACAATTCGAATAAACAATTTATAGGGGTGTCGAGATTTTATGTTATTGAAGTAATAAAGCATCTTTAGCTTATTCGCGAAATGAAGTAAGAATGATAATTTCCTCTCGACTGAGAGATATGTAATACACGCTGCTCTGATCTTGATCTCCTGGGAAGACCTGTGATGTCTTTGGAAGTTTATTTCTAAGTATGAGAAGTGTGTGTTGTACACTAATGTGTGTAATAATTGTTGGATATGTGCAGGAGTAAGATCAAATTATAAGAACTTGTTAGATGAGACGCAGTCTGTGATGAGGGTTACAGCTGCGTATGCCTGTATGGATGTGTTGGAACTGTTCTTGGTAAGTGATTAATGGAGGTTTCGCAGTTTAGGGAATAGCGAGGAGATATTGGAGCGAGTTTTACCCTGCTAGGGATTATCAGTTCAATTGGTGTTATAGAATTGGTTTAGCATGTGTTTATGAGGTTTTAAAATATGCTTTCTTGCAACTATGTTAAGTTTGTATTTTTCGGGAGGTCTTCTCTCTTGCATATAAGAGCTCGTGCTGTGTTGGTCTCATTTTTTTTCTGCGAGAGAGAGAGAGAGAGAGAGAGAGAGAGAGAGAGAGAGAGAGAGAGAGAAAGTGTACATATAAATAAACTTTGAGAGGTGATTCGCTATCTAAATAGACAGACCGATAATTGAGAGGTTTGCATTCATGCCGATGGATTGACAGGTTGGCATTTATGCTTTGACAGTTCGTATGAACGGGAGCGTTTGTATAACATAAATAGACACATTTACTTTCTAACACATATTTTTTAGATGATGAATTTCAAATAGTTTGTACACATAAATAGACAATACCTTTTTCATGTAATGATGGACACAGTAGACGGCAGTTATAAAAACACATTGAACATTTATTCTTCCCTGACCGGTTGGGGGCTTTGCGTTCAAGAATTCAAAGCTTCACATATTAAGTTTCAAAGTGACCGTCTCGCTTCCTAGACGTTCGAATTCCAAACTCAAGACTATCGTCTGTCGTTCTCAAACTCCCTCTGAGTTTCTCACTCACTAACTAACTAACTAACTAACTATCACTTCCTATATTGAGAAATCCATGCATGTCCGGCCACGTGAGCACAATTCACGTGCCACAACATGCGCGACTTGCACGTTTCCGAACATTCTGATTTTCCAATAACCTATTTTTTCTTTGTAGTTTTCACAAAGGAATTCAACCTACATATCTAAGTCATTTAACCCATATTTTATTATCCACATTCTTTTAACAATGACTAGTTTATTTATTATTTATTTCATCAGAATTAACAATTTACTGGACATTCCATTTAAACCTATTGTTCTTTAAAATTTATATCCAGGGTTCGATTTCTGCTTTCTCTCATTTTATTTTCATTTTAACTAATCTCTCTATTTTTATACTTACATGAAAAGGGGACAGCCCTTATCATGTAACATTACGACTGGGCAGCACCGGGCGATATGCTTATATATATATTAGTGTATTTAGACAGCATTTCATCATTCAGGCAAACATTATTAAAAACAACAGAGATACCTTGCTTAATGATTCTTTTTTTTATTTTTTCGATCTTTCGTAAGATTTTTGTAACTTCAAGATGGAATGTATTTACAAATGTTCCATGGTTCACACGAGCGCTTTCGATTCTTTCTTGAATCTTCATCAGGTGGTATATATATATATATATATCATCAGGTGGTATATATATATATATATATATATATATATATATATATATATAATTCAAGTGTTCAGACCCAAAATTGGCTGAGTAAGTTGGTAGAGTTTGCAAAGATCAATTCTTTCAACTTTGACCTCTGTGCAGCCAAATTTCGCCCAAAACCTGATTCAAACTCGTCGCTTCAATTTTTATTCCTTAAAATTTATTGTTTTGCACTCAAACAAAATTACAAAGGTTGATCCATGTCCAAGTAACCTATATCTAAAATTTCAAGTGTAGCGGAGGAGTTTGGTAGAGTTTTCAAACTTCAAATCATTGAACTTTAACCCCTTGACAGACAAATTTCTGGCCAAAAACCGATTAAAATATTTTACCAATACCACTTATGTCAAATCTCGATTCTGCAGACTGAAAATTGACAGAGTAGTTTATGAACTGGAATAGATACATTGAGAGCATTGTCAAGGCTGCTGCAAGGAAGGTTGGCTCCCTCTATCGTGCTAGAAAACTACTTACGCCTGAAAGTATCCTGTAAGGCCGCCATTCGCCCATGTATGGAGTACTGTTGTCACATCTGGGCTGGTGTATCTGCTGCTTGTCTCTCGCTCCTGGACAGGGTTCAAAAGAGAGTCGCCAACCTGATAGGTCCTGAACTGTCATCTAGGCTTCAGCCTCTGTCCCATCGACGAGATGTTTCATCCCTCTGCCTGTTCTACAAATACTTTAATGGTGAATGCTCTGACGAACTGCAAACACTTGTACCTCCTCGACGTAACTACCCCCGACAAACCCGACAAGCTAGTAAGTTTCATCCCTTTACAGTAGAGATCCCTAGGCGCAAGAAACCTTTTACTCCAATAGTTTCTTCCCCAGAACTGCAGGTCTTTGGAATTCCCTTATGGTATTCTGCTTTCCCAACTGTACTGATATGCAGACGTTCAAGTGTAATGTGAACAAACATCTTTCTTCTCATCTCCCTTCATAATGTCCCTGCAAATTAAGTCCATGATAGTAGCCCCTGTTTTAAAGTGGCACTGTTCCTTGTTTGGGTTGAAAATTGAATAAAAAAATGTGACGCACACACACAGACAGATAATTTCACATTTATAGATATAATAGCAGTTCAGCCCGGCTTTGCCCAGGCTCTATGTACAGGTGATAACTTTATGTGCATATGTATGTAAATATATAGATGTAACCTACATCTAAAATTTCAAGTTTTTCGACCCAAAATTGGCGGAAGAGATTGGTAGAGTCTGTAAAGTCAAACTCTTTCAACTTTGACCTCTGGACAGCCAAATTTTATCCCAAAACATGATTAAAAATCTTGCTGCATGTCTGAATACCCTTAATGTAAATTTTCAAATGTTTAAACCCAAAATCGACCGAATAGTTTGCTAGAGATCTCAAAGGCCAAATCTTTTGAACTTTGACAACATGGCAGCCAAAAATCGATTAAGAAGCTTGCCCTTTGCCTGAATACACTTTATGTAAAATTTCAAATATTTAGACCAAAAATGGGCTGAATAATTTGGTAATGACCGCAGAGGTCAAATTTTTTAAAACGTTGATCACAATTTAAGCATGTATTGTTTTGGGCTCAAATCAAATTAAAAAGGTTGATCCATGTCCAAGTAACCTACATCTAAAATATCATGTGTTTAGACCCAAAATTAGCGGAGGAGTTTGGTAGATTTTTCAAAGGTCCAATATTTTAACTTTGACAGCCAAATCTCTGGCCGAAAACCGATTAAAAAGATTTTCCCAAAACTTCAATACCATTTAAGTCAAATCTCGAGCCTGTAGACGGAAAATTGACAGAGTAGTTTGGAAGGGATATGTTCATCCACAGACACACACACAGACAATGTCATTATATATATATATATATATATATATATATATATATATATATATATATATATATATATATATGTACATTGTGGAAATATAACTCACGATGAGAACAGTAGTCCTAACAATGGAAATAATACGAATAGTCAATTTTCATCCTAAAATTTATACTTAATATTTTCTTACTTGAAAGAAGTTAACCGTCATTTTAGTAAGGAGAAAAGTGTCAACTGAGATTTTTTATATCTATATAATAATCTGTTTGTTCTATTCATTAGTCCATTTAGTACGCTTTGAAAATTCCAAATACATTTTTTTAAGTCCTAACTGCTTTGGAAAATGTTAGCGAAATGTTACGTAACAAAGGAAAAATTCGAAAGAAACAGAACAAAAGTACTGGGATGAAGGTGTAAATTAAAGATTGTCTCTTACAACGTGGTTTTATTATTTATCTTGATTCATGTGACACAATATTATTTTCTGCGTATATATTATTACCTATTAATATATCTTATTTTGGTCAGTTTTATATATAAAATACAATGTTTTCATAGAAAGTTTTATAAATTAATATGTGCTATTTGTTATTGGGGGTTCTGTCCAACACTAATTTTTGAGATATTCACAATAGTATTAGCTTAATCCAAACATTCGTTGGTTAAATGTACTTCTCATTTCGTGGAATTTCCACGGTTCCAGCTTGTTTTAAATATTCTGCGTAAATGGCTGTAGACAAAAAGAACGTTGAAAAATACATGTTCACTTTCAAGAAAATACTCGTATGAGAAATACCCAGCTGGCATATTGTTGAACGCATTCAATAGACATTTGATATATAATGGATGGACTAAAATATTCCTATTCAGACTTTTCTTACAGCAGAGCATTTTTCTTGTGTTCTTCAGATTAGCACCATCTATCTCAAGTACACGAAACCCATATATATCTATATTTGATTACAAAATGCGTATATCCAGCTGTTCGACAAAAAATCAACACACCGCATAGCATGTAAATCTATATAATAGCATTAAAGGCGTTAAAACTAGTTTTTTAAATCAGTTTTAAAGTTACCTTTTTGATATTTTCTTTTTATATTTTTACATATTTTCATATCCGTTATATCAAGCAAGACAAATTGCCACTTTAACATAAGTTTGCAGTAAGAAATTGTTAGCATCGAAGTCGTTCTGGCATCTAATTACTCATACAATGAAACGGGAGATTTTGTTGACTATTGGGATATTAAGGTCGAAGGGGGGGCAAGTGATATTTCATTGGAGCACATTTCATAATAATATGAAAACGGTGAATTATAATAAGACTACAAGTGCTCTAGCTCGCTCGACAATAGCAGACCCCATCGTGGTTTTTATGGTCTTTTTCCCTTACATCCTTTTTTCTGGTTATGTTGATGTCTCTTACACTGGTGCCTGCCGATGGGAATGCACGGATTCACAAGTATATAATTAAAATAAACAAAATACGAAAAAAATACAAACTCCAAAATATATTGTAAGTATCAATTGCTCTAATAGTGCGTGCGCGTGCGCGCGTGTGTGTGTGTGTGCGCGTGTGTGTGCGTGCGTGCGTGTGTAAGACATAATCGACTTTCTACATACAGAAGCTCATCACTTCGTTCCGTCAAGTTTATATTCGTCAGTTGATATTGGTTCATCTCCATCTCCAACCCATCTCTCAACTGGCCAACGATCGACCTATAAATCTGTCAAGCTCGTAACTTTACTCAGCACTGACTTTCGTTAACTCAAGACCGTCCGTAAACTGTCCTAAATAGTCGTGAACTATCGCAAAACCTAAGCCACACTGAAAACTGCCAATAAACCACCTATATACATATTTAGCTTTAATGCCTGTTGTTCGTCACAACTTGATCAACATCCCATATCTACTACCTTTGTGTGCCTTTGAAAACAACTTCCTGTTCACTAATCTACTGATAAAACGATTTCTCTCTTCCTTTTTTATTCTTCTTTTCGCTTTTCCCCAATTTTTCTACACTTGAGAGGCGCCGACTGCTTCTCCGATGCAAATAATAAATTCAAATTAAGATACCGGTCTCTTAGAAAATATACTTGCAGAGATTACATTCTGTGTAATTTATTAAGAAAACTGATTACACTTCTAAAATGATTAAGTATTTACAATATTAAAATTAATCGATATTTAAGAATGTTAAAATTTTGTCATAGAGATCACTATGGCGTCCGCTTTGAATTACGAACTTGGATTTTCTTCGCCATTTCTTCTGTCAACAGTTCTAACCAATAAAACTGTTTTGTTAATCTAATATAGTATTGCATTAGAATTCTGGTTTTTGCATTTTATTAAGAAACACTTTACACTGCATTCTTACGACAATAAACAAATTAATAACAAAAGCAAAAACTGAATATGTTTATTTTTTTCATAGTAACATTATCAATCTCCGTTAGATTCTTTCGCAGGAAAACAGAACACACTTACTTTGAAGAAAAACTTGAAAGAAAATCATTGAAAGCAAGAAGTGTGTTTATTGTATGATCTAAAGACAAGAACTTAGATACGCATTCTTTGAAGACATTTTGGACAACGAAAAATTTTTATTTTTATTTTTGTAATATTTGAAGGAGAATCTTGACTAAAACAATAGTTTCAGATATATACTAGCATATATTCCAGCGATTGCAGGTGATTAAATGACTTACTGACTAAATAGATTTCCGATGAATAATAAAAAATATATAAAAAAGTAAATAAGTGTTTATGTAGTTTTAAATGTTAAAAAAATTGTTTAAATGTTTAATATATATATATATATATATATATATATATATATATATGTATTTATATTAGGTTGGTGCTAATATAACATCGGTTTTGACGTTCAACTATATATATATAAAACAACATTATTTTTGCACCAACCTAATATATATATATATATACATATATATATATATATATATATATATGTATATATATATATATGTTAGCAATTAAATGAAATGTCAAAATGCTGTAGGATTATAGATTGTATAATACTGTTGACATAAAATCCAAATTAGTATTATTATTTCAAGCACAAATAAATTCTATCGTATGCCCGACTCCCCATAACGGTTTACTTCTACTTTTACTTCTGCAGCCGCCATTGCTCTAAGGCAGCATGCGTACCGCAGATTTAACCGGCATACGTCCAGTTCTAACAGACAGAAGTTTATAGAATATGGAAGTAATTGCAAGAAAGAAATAGCGACAGCTAAGAAAGAATGTACTGATATCATCCGAAAACGCACCGAAGCACAGAAATTAGGAAACGCGAGTTTAGTAAATAATGGGTAGTCAACGATTCCCCCACTATCAAATAATCATGAGGTCGTTTGCTCGGCAACCGAGAAGGCTAACATGCTTGCCAGTCGGTTTGCCTCAAACTCCACATTGGACCCAACAAACGACACCCTTTCTGACTTTCCTTTGCCGTCAGATACCACACGAAATTATCTTAAAATCGCCCCTTCTAAAGTGCATGTTATCATAAAAAACCCTAGACACCTCAAAAGCATGTGGACTCAATCTCATCCCGGCTGTGCTATTAAAAATGCTCCATTTAGGTAGCCCCAGTTCTCTTTTAACTTTACAACAAATGCCTCTACGAATCATGCTTTCCTGACTGTTGGGAAACTGTGGTTTTCTGTAGTTTTCAAGAATTCTGGCGAAAGAACTGACTCATTAAATTATCGCCCCATTAATCTGCCCCCTTTTCTACCAAAACATTTGAGTTCATAATTAATCAAGATCTAGTCCACCACCTTACAGCTGCTAAACTTCTGATCGACCACCAATATGAATTTAGGACAAGCCCGTTCCATAGCAATTATCCTAAGTGTAATCTCTGAACGTATATACCGTCCACTGGACAAAGCAGGAGAGGATAGAGCGGTAGCCTTCGATATATTTTAGGCTTTTAATAGGGTATGGCATGATGGTCTTCTAAAGAAAACTAGATCATATGGTATCACTAACGTAATGTAATCCTTTCTCCATAAGCTAATCAAGAACCTAGATTCCAGTAAAGCAACTGGCCCTGATGGCATCCCAATAAAAGTGTTAAAACAACTTCAACCAGAACTCGCTCCCATACATACGAAACTGTTTAAGCGCTGCCTTAAGGAAAAGTGCTTTCCGACTCCCTGGAAGACCTCATCAGTTTGCCCTGTATTTAAGAATTCAGGTGATAAGTCATCTCCCTCTCAGTACAGACCAATAAGTCTCCTGTGTGTTATGAGTAAGTTGCTGGAATCCATATTAAATAGAGAAATAGTTAACCACCTCAGCAGAAATAACCTTAGTGACACAATATGGTTTCCGCTCTTCAACATCTACCGCAGATGTGCTGACGGTTATATCTCACAGGATTAGTGAATCTCTTGACAAAGGCTTCCTTTCTAGGGCAATTGCTCTTGACATATCAAAGGCCTTCGACAAGGTATGGCATAAGGGTCTACTTAACAAGATTTCCAGCTTCGGTATAACTGAAAATGTTTTCTCAATCATTAAATCATTTCTCTTCGATAGGCTCATAAGAGTAGTGGTCGATGGACAAAAATCAGAGGCCTGCAGTAATAATGCTGGAGTCCCTCAAAAGTCAATCCTGGGCCCAACTCTATTCCTGATCTACATCCGTGACCTCCTAAACCCATATTTAAATCATTCGTTGACATCTATGCTGATGACACGACCATCTACGGCAACATATCAAAGGCTGTAAATGACAAAGTTCTCTCTGATCCTCTCTCCTCTGATCTCGAGCGCGTGGTTCAGTGGGGGAAGACGTGGCTGGTTACCTTTAATGCATCTAAAATCAAACTCCTATCCTTACATCATCAACGTTCTGATCCCCAATGGCATCAATTGGGATGGATGGCTCTCGTCTGGGTGAGGCCCCGTGTTTTGACAAGCTTCTGGGTTTAACCTTTACTCCTGATCTGAAATGGAACAGGTACATCAAGTCTGTTTCCAAGGTCGCTGGAAATATGGTGTGATCCTTCTACCGCTCCAGAAGATATCTCACTACTGATGCAATTCTCTATCTAATTAAAAGCTAAGTACGTCCAAGGATGGAATACTGTTGCTATATCTGGGCAGGAGCTGCTAAAAACAGCCTCTCCTGCCTTGACAGAGTACAAAATAGACATCGTGACTTAATGGGGGATGCCCTTTTTTCTACCCTGCAACCTCTCTCCCACAGAAGAGACGTTGCGAGCCTATCCTTTTTTTATTGTTATTTTCATGGCAGGTGCTCGTCTGAACTCCAATCTCTGGTCCCCCCTCGCCAATCTTTCACGAAAAACACCCATCTAGCTGAATCCAATGTGAAAAATTTTCCCCACTCTTTATCTGTGCCTAAATCAAAACGTGGATTCCATGAACAAAGCTTCTTTCTAAGAAGTGCACGCCTGTGGAACTCTGTTCCGTCTGCCTGCTTTCCACCGGACTACAACTTGGATGTTTTCAAGTCCAACGTTAACAAATTCCTAATGAACCGCCCCCTTAATAAACACTTCATCAATCCCCACACTAACGTAATGCACTTGCAATAATCCTTATCCCTGAGTTGCTTCCGGCCCTTGATAAGTGGTGATCACTGTGTAAAAAAAAAGAAGAATCCACGTTGTCCTTGATGGTCGTACATCTAAACAATATGATATAAATGCGGTAGTAGTTCTGGTATATTTACTATTCCTAATAGCCAAAAATGACGACCCTGATAAAATTGTCTCTGTGATGTATATATTTGCTGATGACACCACATTCTCTAGCATGCACGGTAGGAAAACTAATCAACACACATCTAAGGAAATGGCAGAAACACTAAAAAAAATACTTGTAATCCGTAGTGGAATGGGGACAAAAATAGATGGTCACATTCAACGCTGCCAAGATTAAACCTGTTTCCTTCAATAATTACAAGAAACCATCTCTACAACCAATAGCAATGACAAAAACACATTACCTCAAAATACTTCCTTTAAACTACTCGGCTTAACGTTTACAGGGAACATGAATTGGAACAGGTACATTGAGAGCAAAGCCAAAACTGCCGCGAAGAAGGTAGGCTTTCTCTACCGTGCTAGAGAACTACTTACGCCTGAAAGTATCCTATACCTCTATAAGGCCATCATTTGCCCATGTATGGACTATTGTTGTCGCATTTTGGCTGGTACATCAGCTACTAGTCTCTCATTCCAGGACAGGGTTTAAAAGAGAGTCGCCAACCTGAAAGGTCCTGCACTATCATTTAAGCTTCAGTCTCTGTCCCATTGACGAAATGTGTCATCCCTCTGCCTGTTCTACAAGTATTTTAATCATGAGTGCTCTGACGAACTACAAGCACTTGTGCTCGTTCTACATAAATACCCTCGACAAACCCGACAAGCAACTTAATCGTACCCCTACACAGTAGAGATCCCTAGATGTAAGAGAGCCTTCTACTCCAGTAGTTTCTTCCCCAGGACCCCTAGACTTTGGAACTCCCTACAGAGATTCTGCTTTCTCAATTGTACTGACGTACGGAAGTTCAAATGTAATGTGAACAAACATATTGCTGCTCAACTCCCTTCATAAGGGCTCCGATAGTAGCCTCCTACTTCAAAGTGACACCGTGCCTGGTTTGGGGTAAAAATGTAATAAGAAAAGGTAGATAAAGAATGTTCAATAGGCGAGATAGAGCAATATTATTACTTGAGTATCCTTTTTAGACCATAATTACAATTTTAATTATCAATTTTTGTGCTAATAAATAAAACTTGTAATTACATATGCTTATTTTTCTCATTACAATTTCTCCGATGAGATGGGCCATTCGTTGAAAATCTAATGATTTAGGACAAATTTGATCATTTTTTGTACTCCTTTGTAAAACAATAAACTTTGTTGTAATCCTACATAACTGAAATCAGAATTTCCACATATATATACATATGCATATAGATATTCAAGTATATATATATATATATATATATATATATATATATTATAAAAGTCATCATGTCGCATCTTCCGCTTGCTTCGGATTGGGAACACACACGGCTTTTTTTTCGCCATTCCTTCCGACCTAGGGTAAATTTTACACACACACACATAATAATATATATATATATGTATGTATGTATGTGTGTGTGTGTGTGTGTGTGTGTGTGTGTGTGTAGAATTTACCCTAGGTAACATTAATATATGTCAACTATTAGATGTCATATTAAACTTTAATGAAAAGTATTACGAGCCATATTTAAAATATAACTCCAATCCAATACAATCTAACGTAATTCTAACAATAAACTATATTTTAAAAGTCAAGCAGCATCTACAACACAGCTGCCGAAAGAGTGGGTGCCATAATACCACAATTAAATATAAGCAACTATTTAATAATACTCTTATAAATAGAAGAAAAATAATTATTATCTGGTTAATCCGCCTTATAATCAGATGGGTAAACCAAAACATGGCAAGAAGTTCTGAAATCTAAAAGTAACCAAACTTCTTGCGCAAAATTGTCGATAAAAATAACTTAAAACCCACATAAAGATACTGCGAGAACTTCGAAATGATAATAAATAACACAATAACAAAGTTCTAAATGAAAATAATAGAGAAACATAACAAAATGCGTAGGAAGTGACCAATATAACAAATGAAAGAAAAATAAACATTTTACCCAAGTAATATTCCAACACCTTACAGTAATAACGCAAGTAGAAACCAGAAAGTTTATAATGAAGTAAAAACTTTAATTTTACAACTCGCGCATTGTCATCTACAAAATAATATTCTTTCCCAAGTCAAGATATTTGCCAACAAAAAACGAAGAACAAGAAGTTTCACGTTGATATGACCTGATTAAATTTGTAAACGATATATTTCGACTATAAACCACATTCAATAAAAAAGCGTCGAATAAAATAAAAACTAACATTCGATTACAGGGATATCAAAAACAAACATGGATGCTCGCCAATAATGAAAGGGAAAAATTGTAGGTTATGGTTATATTGTCAGTATTTAACTCTAAAATTTAAATACCTCCAATTCCTATTAGACAATAATTATATACATTGATTAAACTTGACTTAAGGATAATAATCTATCTATAAAGTCGGGTTCCTTGGTCCTTTCTAGATTTCCCTATCTTTCACAAGCTGCCTCAGATCTTCAGGATCACGTTAGCATCATGTGCAATTTACTAGATATACGTGAATCTAGGTCGTCTTATGCTCATGCGCCAGTGCCGTTGAGTCCAAAAGAATAATTTCTTCACCGGCTCTTGCTCGCTCCTCTAGCAGTGATCGGCAAATCATAGACCTCGCTCCCTGATAGTAGTACATATGTATATATAAGTTGCCATAAAATTGCTGATTCGTGGGATGATCTTGCCTGAATATATTTAACATATATTCGTAGCATGCGGTGTACGTGCTTCCTTTCCAAGCTTTTGGTGAGTGCCCAGGTTGTAGAACCCTAAACTAAAACAGACTCCAACACTGCTTTGACGACCTGCATTTTCAGTCTTTTTGTTAGCCTTGAAGTTCATACTGATTGCAGCGTATCCAATGCAACCTATGCTTTTGAGATGCGTATTTCGGTATTCCTCTTCATGGAACCTATGTTGCTACCCAGTAACCAAGGGAAACAATAGATAAGAAAATAAAATAGAATTAAAAAAATTAAATAAACAATCAACGAAACCAACACATAAAATACAAAATATTTTAAGCAAGCAGGTGTTAATATAAGCTCAACACCTTATTAGTCACATTCATAAAAGCGTTCATCACACCGATGCTAAACAAAACAAAAGGAATAGGAGTGGAAATTAGCTGAAACTATGTTTGAGAGACACCTAGCCATTGCCTAAAAAACAGGAACTTGTGGGATGGAATAAAATGAATCTGATTACTTATCTAGTTAGACTAAGCATTATTAAAGATGTAAAACACTCTGTTATATTAGTTGCAACTATTTTATTCTGACAATTCTCTACGATGAACCCGGGATGAGACCCTGAAGTTTCTGTGTAGCTTATTTGCGATTCATATATTTGTCATATCAGCTGATATTAAGGCATACGATATTTAGAACAGAATTTCCTCTCTTCAGGAAAAAGAAGAATTTTTACAGGGAAATATTTTAAGTTAAACGGGTGTAACATTGGCGGTGTAACGTAAATTATTGCCCTGTACTTTTTTTTGTATCTGTAAGAAAAGAAAGACATTTTTTCAATTAGCGATACTTATCGGATGAATTCCAGTACAAAACATATATTAGAACGTTGCTAGTAATATAAAAATCTTTTGTGTGCAATTCAAAAAAGAGAGGTTCAGCCGTTTCGGAACCCAAGGAAAATGAACTCAAATACACAAAGTGACCTTTATAAAATAGTTGGTATTTATATGTCCCTCAGTCCTCAGTTCAAATGAGTGATTTTCCGTACAAAGGGTGAAGAAAAAGCTGCTTTCCCGGACGGCAGTACTTTGTGAACAGTAGCCTGAGATGTCGAAAATCTTCTGTTTGCATGTCTATCCTTGTGGCAATGTTACTAGTAAAGGTGCGGAGATAAACGTTCCATCTGGGCTGATGTTATTCGCCTGATAGTCAGGGACTCGAGCCTCGGATTAACCACTAACCAGGCTGTCCTATCACCAGGTGCAAAGTACCGAGGCTACTGTATTGCCATCTGGTGAATGGATTCTGGACCATGCAGTAGTTTCTGGTAGGGCCTCCTGTTGCCATACTAGTGGGTAACCGTTACGGCTTTACCTTATCATGTGCTCCAAAAAAATCCTGTCTTTTTCTCTCATACTTTACCTGTCTGTTCTGCTCTAACCAAGTATGTCGCCCTATTCCACAAATCCCAGCTCCTCAATATGAAATATCTCAAAAAAGAAAACTCGAATAAACCCAGAACCTCATCCTCCAACGTAGACCTCTACTACCATGTCTCTTTCTGCAAAATCAGGGGTCTACGTTCCAACCTTCCAGAGGCTGAAACCCAATTGCAGGAGACGAAACAAGACATATTCTTTCTAAGCAGAACTGGCACAGGGTTGACCACTTCACTAGGCGAGTTCATAAGAGATACTCTAACTTAACATCTAAACCTGACCCCCAAGATCGCCATGAGTATGGAATATGTACCTACATTAAAGATAGCTTTCCGTGTGGTAAGCATATCTCAAGTGAAGACCCTAATTTACCTTATATGTGCTTCCGGGTTGCACTTGCTTACACCATTGCATTGATATTTGCCCTCTATCGCCCCCACAAAAGCGGAGTTACTCTCTTTAAGAGCATATCTAGAGCAAACTGACCCCATCCTGTCTGTTCATCCTTCAGCTAACATCCACATTTGTGGTAACTTCAATGTCCACAATGTGAAATGGCTGACCCACTCAAACAAGACAGATGATGAGGGAAGGTTCTGTCATGATTTCGCCATTGCCTATGACCTCACTCAGATTATTCACGAACCCACCCGTGTGCCCGATACTTCCGGTTAGTAGCTAGCCTTCTAGACCTTTTCCTTGCAACTTCCCCTGACCTATGTTCATGTTCTGGGATCTTCCGTCCACTCGGTTGTATCAGTTAAGATAAAAACGAAATGCAATAAGTTTTCAGATGTACCTCTCCACCGTACTGCATATCGATACTCTACGGCTGACTGGGATAGCTTCCGTACATTTATATTTGATCTACCCCTGAATTCAACGTTTAAAAAGGATGTGTTCTCCATAGTATGAGAGCTGACCGAATGGTTAGTTGTAGGCATAGACCGATTCATACCATTTAAAAAATCCCCCCAAATACCTAACAGCAAGCCATGGTTCTCCCCAGAATGTGATGCTGCCATCATGCACAGAAATCACTTTTTCCATAGCTACGAACCTAACAGATGCACTGTGACTAAAGCGGCTTTCAGGACTGCTAGCAACCATTGTAAAAGAGTAATAAAAATGCAAGAGAGCTATATGCTCAGTCCGTTAAATCCAAACTAGCTTAGCAGCGGCTTGGTTCCCACCAGTTCTGACAAATAACAAACAGGATACTGAACTGAAGCGTACATTCTATCCTAACCAGCATCAATTGACCTGAGGTCATCTCATCAGCATCAGACAAGGCCAAACTATTTGTCAATAACTTTGCAGCTAATTCTACCCTATGCGATGATGGCCATCAACTCCCCGTATTTCCTCCTATAACAGACAACACGTTATGCAACATAAAAATATCTGTGTGTGAGGTTGCCAAGCTAATCAGGAACCTTGATTCCAGTAAAGCAACTGGCCCTGACGGCATTTCAATTATAGTGCTGAAAAAAACTTCAACCAGAATTTGCCCCTATACTTACAAAACTGTTTAACGTTGCCTTAAGAAGTGCTTCCCAACACCCTGGAAAACCTCATCAGCATGCCCTGTATTTAAGAATTCCGGTGATAAGTTATCTCCCTTTCAGTACAGACCAATAAGTCTCCTGCGTGACATGAGTAAGTTGCTGGAATCCATATTAAATAAAGAAGTAGTCAACCACCTCAGCAGAAATAACCTTCTTAGTGACACACAATATGGTTTCCGCTCTACAAGATCTACCGTAGATGTGCTGTCGGTTATATCCCACAGGATTAGTGAATCTCTTGACAAAGACTTCATTTCTAGGGCAATTGCTCTTGACATATCTAAGGCCTTCGACAAGGTATGGCATAAGGGTCTACTGCACAATATGGTTTCCGTTCTGCCAGATTTACAGCAGATGTGCTAACGGTTATATCACACAGGAATAGTGAATCTCTTGACAATGATTTCCTCTCTAGAGCAATTGTTCTTGACATATCAAAAGCCTTTGATAAGGTATGCCATAAGGGCCTACTTCACAAGATTTCCAGCTACGGTATAACTGGAAATTTTTTCTCAATAATTAAATCATTTCTCTCTGATGGGCTCATAAGAGTAGTGGTTGATGGGCAGAAATCAGATGCCCTCAGTATTAATGCTGGAGTCCCTCAGGGGTCAATCCTTGCCCCAACTCTCTTTCTAATATACATCAATGATCTCCCAAAACACATACTTAAATCATTCCTTGACATCTATGCTGATGATACGACCATCTATGGCAACACATTTAAGACCGTAAATTACAAAGTTCTCTCTGATCCTCTCTGCTCTGATCTCGAGCGCGTGGTGCAGTGGGGGAAGGCTGGCTGGTTACGTAATGGGCATCTAAAACCAAGCTCCTATCTTTACATCATCAACGCTCTGATCACCATCCGGCATCAATTGAAATAGATGGATCTCGTCTAGGGGAAGCTCCATGCTTTGATAAGCTCCTCGGCTTGACCTTTACTCCTGACCTGAAATGGAACACGTACATCTAGTCTGAGGCCAAGGTCGCTGGAAAAATTGTAGGATCCTTCTACCGCTCCAGAATATATCTCACTGCTGATGCAATTATTTATCTATATAAAAGCCAAGTACGTCGAAGGATGGAGTACTGCTGACACATCTGGACAGGAGCTGCTGAAAACAGCCTATCCTGCCTTAACAGAGTACAAAATAGACTTCTTTTCTCTTCCCTGAACCTCTCTCCCACAGGAGAGACGTTGCGAGCCTGTTTTTGTTTTATCGTTACTTCCTCGCCAATCTTTCACGAAAAACACCCGTCTAGCTGAAACAACTGTCAAAAATGTTCACCACTCTTTATCTGTGCCAATACCAAAACATAGATTCCATGAACGAAGCTTCTTTCTTAGAAGTGCAAGCCTGTGGAACTCTGTTCAATTTGTCTTTTTCCCACCTGACTACAACCTGGTTGTCTTCAATTTAAATTTAGAATCGACCCATCATAAATATGTATATATGAATTTCTTGTTCATTTTTTAACTATAAATACGGTTAAATAGCGTCTTCGCCTCGAAGCTTGTTTTACTTAGAAAATTGCCCACATTTTTTGGACATATATAATATTTTTTATTTATTTTTAAAACAGTAATCCACGCACATGCATCTTTCAAAGTATCAACCTCTTCAGCGGAACTTGGCTGTGTGTAGGAATATAACTCCGGACCATGTGTATCACAGTCCGGGCGTTAACCATTACGCCATAGACTCCTATTTTTATCGTTTGTAAACTAAGATTACTTGTTGATTTTTTAACGATAAATACGGTTAAACAGCATCTTCGCCTCGAAGCCCATTTCACTTCAAGTATTTATCGTTAAAAAAAAAATAACAAGAAATCCAAGTTTATAAATGATAAAAATAAGCAGTTAAATTATCCACGAGTTCATGGCGGAGCGTTTAATGAGCCGGACTGTGATATACATCGACCGGACTTTGATTCCTAGACACAGTCAAGCAACGCTGAAGAGAAGTAGATACCCCAAAACCGCATGTACGTAGATTACTGTTTAAAAAATAACACACACACACACACACACACACACACACACACACACACACACACACACATATATATATATATAGCTTAGAGCGTTAGAGGAAAAGAGCAAGCTCAATTCTATGAGGAGACTTATCTGGACATTATGAAGCTCAACAAGCATCAATGGAGCTTATATATAAAGACAATAGGTGTTGGAAATGGAGAGGCAGAACTATATATTGGTGGATATAGATTGGTTCATTTATTCAATAAGGGAATACAATCGATTTGTTGGGGGATAGAAGGGACTCGTTATGCCAAGGCATTTCGAAGCCTAATGCTTCTCATCAGAAGAGTAGAGAAGATGCTAGGTAACATAGTGGGGATACGGCGTCTAGCATGGGATTCATTAGGGACGAAATAGATCAAAACACATTAAAATTATAGATGATGTTGGCGGGTGTCGAATTCAAAATAAACGAGGAGCATATTACATATAGTGTAGTGCAAAAAAGTGTATAGAGTATTTATCATAGTTTTAAGTGTATGTAGTATACTTTTTAGGATTAAAGTTGGGACTTAACTGGATGTGTGGTGGTTCTAATTTAACGGCGTGTAAGGAGTCTATTATCTATGGAGGGGTTTATATATATGTATATATATATAAAAGCTTAATGTCTGTGTATGTATGTGTGGGTGTGTGTGTGTCTGGTCACGAATAGCCTCCTATATAGTTGATTATTTTAAAAACTGATTACATATAATGATAGAAGACGTATCGAGACATAGCAATGGGTATGTTTGATCTGGCAGAACAGTTGTTCATTAAAATTGTGGGGTCTGCGTTCGCGCCTGGTCCACAAAGTATGGAAAAAAAGTTTACAAGTGTGTTTGATATAGATGTACATAATAATACTTAGATAAGTATGTTTTAACTTAAATAGGGATGGTATAATAAAATTGTGGTGTCTGCATTCACGCATGGCATCCATAGAATGGAAATAGGCATACACTTTAATAAAGACTTATCATATCTATCTGCGTAAGTATACTTTGATAATTATGTTTAAGTTTGAAGAAATATGGTATAATAAAATTATGGGGTGTTCGTTCGCGTCTGACCTCCATAGAATGTAAATATGTCACAAATTTTAACAAGGTTTTTTAATATAGATCCACAGAATATTGTGGTAAGTGTTCCAGTGTGAATAGGTATGGTATAATAAATGATGGGGTTTATCTATTTTCTTTTTACTTTTATCATATTTTTCTTTGGTTTTGATACCCCCAAATTCGAAGCTATCTCTTTACAACCCTTCCTTTTCATAACCCATCATACTTTCGTAAATCAGAGCCCATTTTCTGTATGCTGTTTTTGAATCCACTTAACGACGGGTACGTTTGCTAGTATATATATATATTTAAATATGTATGAATAAAAAATCAATACGTAAAATATATAAATGTTTATATCTTTTCTGTATTTCTTTCCTATGTGTGTGACGTGTAGGAATACAAAAAGTCTTTTGAAAATAATACACAAGAATGTTTCTTTCAAAAGCACATAATTTTCGACCGATCCATCGGTCTTCCCCAAGTGTGAATGATGGGAACATGAATGTAAGGCAGGGTTAGCAGGAGGGGCACGTGTATACCCAATAAGGTTAAGATCTATTTAAATGTGACTCTTCCAGCATTTTTGACTTGGAATGGTCAGCAACTTGTGTGGTCTCTATTCAAAACCAAGTCTTTCATAAAACTTTGAATTAGACACCAACGCATTCCACAGACTCACCCTCGTATATGTGAACATACATGTATATACACCCGCACACTACCAAATATGTTTCTACACGTACCCATGCATACACAGGATACGTACACACACGTTTATAGACGTACGTACATATACACCTCGAGATTGATATACATATATGATTATCTGTCGAGACTAATGAATTATTTTTACTCATATTCACGTGAACGCCATAAATTCACATACACTTTTACCAACAATAATTAAATAGTAGAATAAACAAGATTTCCTTAACTTTAGTTATAGAATATAATATTATATGAATATAATAGTAACAGCGTTTCCCTGATAACCCGGCATTGCTTTCAGTATATCTGGATATTTCAAATATCATAACGTGCTCTTATATTTGCTTCACTTTCTTGCTTTTAATATAAAATCAAATTTCACCACAGAATTATAAGAATGTTTAACAGAAATTGAGGAAATTGAATTTATTGTATTAGAACTCTTCATTTAATCACGGATGAAAATATCAGCTGAAAAAACCTAGTCTTTTAGACATTTTTAAAATACTTACCGACAGGAGTAGTTTCTTCAATTTCCATATGCAATGGATGTGGTACTGATTTATTGAAAAACTGAACACACCCTGAAAGTATACAAAAATATACAAACATAAATATAAACATTAATATACAGTTTCATAGCGAAACTGACGTGGAAATGTGCATGGATGATTTCAAGCTGTTATTACTTAGTAGATAAGAAATCTGCTGGCTGTAACACATTTAACAAAACTCATATTAAAAAAAATATGGTTATATTTAAATATATTGGTCACATATTGTTTCAGATGATATATCCAGCCCAGCACCAGGGAACCCGAGTGAAATTGACATACGTACTGTTTGATGGATAATTCAGGAAGTCTATAGCCTTGAAGGCTCCTCGGCTTTGACAATTTATTATTATATTAAAACTGACGTAATTAACGTTTGTTTTAACTTGTTTTCCGTATATATTTTAGAATGACTTTTATGGGTATATAATTTTATGAAACATTTGAAAAATACAAAGCACAGTGCCATAATTATAAAGCGAATAATCACACAACGCACAGAAAACAAGTGGAAAGGTGTGATGAACAGAAACTTAGAAATAATTATTAAGATTAATTAGAACGATTTTAATAACTTTTCTAATATAACTCAATCCCGAAACAAATGAACATTTAGCAAGCATTATGTGTGATTAAAATATATAAACATTTGAATACTGAACGCAGTGTGCCATTAATTGTTGAGGTATTTCATATAGTTTAAACATATATTATTAAAGAAAAATTATGATAACGAACAGATCTAGATTTTAACATTGAATTAGATTTGTAGTAGAAGAAAATATTTTTGAAGTGTATTTTATTTTCTGTTCGTCATCACACTTTTTCTCTTTAATAATGTGTGTTGAAAGTATATAAAAAGTATGTAAAAAATACCTCAGCAATTAATAATAATGACACTACGTCCAGTATTATTCAAATGTTTATATATCCTTATTACACAAAATGCTTGCCTAATACTCCTTTGTTTAGGGATTGAGTAATGTTAGAAAATCTATAAGAATCGTTTTAATCAATGGCAATTAAGTGACTCATTTCTTACCAGTCTCTGTTTATCACACCTTTCACCTGATATATATATATATATATATATATATATATATATATATATATATATATATATATATATATATTATATATATTTATACGGCATAATTCACATTTATACATCGGTTCTCGTTCAGCAAAGTTAAGCAACCTTGAGCCTGGTCAATACTAACATGGAAAACTATTTAGGAATTCCAAGTGCTGTATGTGATATCCGCTTATCTTGACTTATCTGCAGTCGTCAAGAACTTCTCTTTTAATCAGTGCCGACTCAAAAGAGGCGGATGGTAATTACGCAACTATTGCAGCACAATTACACGCGCAGCTACTCTTACAATAGGGGTATCCAATATCTCTTCAGACTGAACGGAGGCATCATGTTAATAATCCCATATAAACATAGATTATTTATACACCATCTAAATATATGTTCTAATTATAGACTGAGACATATCGTTTTATTGACAAAAGTTTCTGAAAGAATATAGACTGCCGCTGTATATTCGATGCATCCGTTTAGTCTTGAAAGACAAAGGACACTTCCTGTAAGGGCAACTGCGCATGTAATTGTGTGGCAAGAGTTGCGCAATTCCCCACCACACCTTTTCTGAATCGGCACTGTTTGAGTCCAGTGGCAAGGAGAATTCAATGACGACTGGAAACAATGCCGAGATAAGCAGAGAGGACATACAGCACCTGGAAGCCCCAAATGGTCACCTATTCAGTACTGACCAGGTTCAACATTGCTTAGCTTCGGTTATCTAGTGGGAACTGGTGTGTCAACGTTATTATGCCGCTGCATATTAAGCATTTTCCACATTTTTGTGTTCGTTCATCAGATTTATTAAGTGAAATAATGAAGGAAACATGTTACAATGGAAAAAAAATAATCGATTCTTGCACTTAAAGTTAACATTCCACTCTCCTCAGGATTTAATAGCTTCCTTGTTAGAAATAAACATGATGATATTTGGGAAAATATTATCGAAATGGTAAGTGAAACCTTTTAAGTAACTACGTTCACTTGTAAATAGTATTGAAATAGAGTAAAAGAGATGAAATGTCAAGAAAACGAGGCCAACACAAACATGGGGACGCCCGATAACAGCTCATCCAGTTGCGGAAGCAATCATTTCAAAGTTCCGTTTCTGGATCGAGCACATAAACGTGTGATTCTTTTAGTATTCGGTCAGTATAGAGGTTGACAGATTAAACTGTGTGAATTATAACTTTCTTAAAATTTTATTATCCTATTTTTATCTTATTTTTCCTGGTCAACAATACTTTGAATATAATTCTATTTGTGTTTGCTCTGTCTCCTCATAATGCCTATTTATAGATATTCAATGTTAAGTCTAACTTATTTAATGCCTGATAGAACTATGTTTTTATAAGAATCATTTGTTCTTAACGACGTTAAAACTATTCTATTTTGATGGCAAACTAGGGATGGTGTGCGCCACATTTAGTATAATCACGAAATACACATGGAAGAGAAAAATATTTTTATTCTTTTACTAAAAGTAGATTTTGTTTTAAAATTTTTCATTTTATGATAACAGTATGTTTAAAAATTAAATCAACGAATTTCTTACCTATTTTTTAAATCGTATAAAGTTTATGTTTCTGACTTTTAAGACGTTTTTGTTTGTATTTTCCTCTGAAGATAAGCAAAAAAATGTTAAAACCACACTAAGTCAAAAACATTATTTACTTTATGCATACACACTTAAAAACCCACCCACAGATAAACACACACACACACACACACACACACATATATATATATATGAGACAGTAGGAGTGGAAAATGAATTCGCAAAGCCTTTATACTGGAAAACATAGAATAAGTCATTTATTTAATAAGGGTATACATACATTTTGTTGGGGTATAAAGGGGACTTATAGTCAGGTTCCTAATGTAATTTTGTGGGAACTTTTTGGAGATTTGCAAATCTATACATTTTTGGAAAGGTTTTGGTCTCAGGAATCAGAAAACCAATGTTTGCATTTGCCCAGATGCGTATATGGCGGCCATATTGGATTTACAAAATGGCCGCCATAAGATGTACGTTTTTGAATATCGCGGCTTCTAAATAAGCTGAAAAACTGATTTTAACTGCTAAACCTACATTTTCAGGGCCAGGGAAACCAATGGCGGTGGTTATAAAATTTTCCCAGATGTGTATATGGCAGCCATATTGGAATTTACAAAATGGCCGCTGTAAAATGTACGTTTTTTTTAATATCTTCGCCTCTAAATAAGTCGGCACACTGATTTTAACTGCTAAACCTACATTTTCAGGGTCATAGAATCCAATGGTGGTAGTTATAAAGCAACAACATCTTTAACATTAACCTTTAGATGCATAACTGGGTTCAAACTGATGTGGTGTTGTTTTATTGCAATATCTTTGTAATAAAAAATATGTATCATTTATAAATTCATATTTCAGCTGTTCCTAAAAAATCTTGCTTTTATATCGCTAATTCAAATTGTTAATTTACTTCTGATACTTTGAGAACTTGTAGTTTTTGTTTTGCTATTCTAACATTACTGTAATTCTCTCTTTGTTTGTAGGTGAGGCATGAGTGATGAGTCGCAAAGTAGAGAAGAAGCATGTCAAACCAAGGAGTCCATTAACTGGAAGCAGTGCATTCTCTGCCAGTCTGATGATAAAAAGAAAGTCTTGGTGCAACATCCTCGATTAGAGTCCTATGGGCTCGTACTGCAAGTAATTCTAGAGAGGGCTAGTTTGAATGATGGGGACTATATCCAAATCCAAAGGCGATTGCAGAACTGCACACCAGAAACATTGTGTGAAGAGAGAGCGGTCTGGCATCGCTCATGTCATTCGAGTGCAACTAACAAAGTTGAAATACAACGTGCAAGAGATCGCATCGCACACGCTTTAGCTACAGGACACTACACTGCCAAAAAGCCTGGGCAGAAAAGAGGAATTACAGAAGAGGCTGTTCCAGACACCTCTACATCTGGTTCTGCATTGCCATTCACACGATCACATACAAGTCCACTGGATAAGAAAGAGTGCTTCTTCTGACAACAGGACAATGGCCAACAACTGTACCAGATAAGGACTGAGAATGCAGGTAAAACTCTCAAAGATGCTGTGGAAAGGTCCCATAATCCTGCACTGAAAACTAGGCTGAACACCTGCATATCACCAGGTGATACACATGCAATTGATGCCCTATACCACAAAGCTTTCTGGACCCAAAATGTGTTCCATGCTCTTCGAGATACTAACACTAGAAAAATTGCTGAAGAACCCTTTCTACAAAAGGCGAGTCTGCTTGAGCTGATAAATCTTATTGATGTAGAAACAAAAAACAAAGCATACCTTGTGATGGATGATATTGAAACGACTTATGTTAATATGCTTTGTTCGGAAGTTTTTGAAGGTCATGTACCTGTATTCAGTAGAAAATGGCTGAAAGAAAGGATCCTTACTTATTTGCCACACCTGAAGTCTGTTCGACCAAACATAAGGAAGCCAACTGTCCTCTACTCCCCAGATGCATGTGAAGAGGACATGGTTAATACCCCAATGACAACTGGTAAGGAGGAGAACAGCATGAAGAAAATCTACAAAGCAGCACAGGTGATAAGGAAAAGCATTGTAACCTTCAAAGAGCCCAAGGAAAGAAATGTCATGCAGGTATCTAGTGACAATAATGGTGTTCCAGCTAAATTATACACCTTAATCCATTGGATAATGGTTGGACCTGCTGAAAAGCTGGAAACTGTAAAGAGAACTAAAGATGTTGACCGAGCAACACTGACGGTGAGCCAGAATATCATGTATTGGTTCAAATCCAGTAAACAGGTAAGGTACAAGCCAAGCAATGAATCAGCATTTAAGTCACCCCGTTCACGAGGGAATTCTCAGGTTCTGGGACTGGCACTGACTGTCCACCATGACACACGCAACAAGAAGCTGTTGAATCTTCTCAATGCTCATGGCTACGCTATTTCACATCGCCGTGTCCTTCTCATGGAAACTGCTCTGGCAAATGCTGTTGTAGAAAACACCAGAGCATACCAAAGCCTCTATGTACCACCATTCCTGAAGAAGGGGACCTTTGTGTTTTTTGCCGTAGATAACACAGATTTTGCAGAGGATACTCCTGATGGGAAGGGAACCACCCACGGAACCATCACAGCAGTGTACCAGAAAGTTGACCCTTCTAAAGAACCTGTTGCAGAACCTTTGATTATAGGTGATGCAAAGAGTATATCAGTCACACCCTATCATGTAGACATGCTTCACTGTAATAAGCCCAAACCACAGGCTACCAAGAGGTCAGAACAGTTTGCCATTGGCCAGGGGATCTCAGAATCCTATCAGCTGACACAGCTTGGATGGGTTGTTGCATCTGCTTTATCCAGAATGAAACCTCGAGAAACCTCCAGCAAGATTCCAGGCTGGGCAGGATACAACTCACTGCTGTCTGAAAGCCTTCCCTTGACACAGGTTGGAGCCTTGCCACTACTCCCTGAGGTGGCACACGAGTGGTCAACTCTACTAACTGTGATCGTACAAGCAAATAAGCTGAGAAAGTTGGCAGTTCGGGAAGATCACCCCACAGTCATTACCTTTGACATGGCTCTTTATGAGAAGGTGGTGCAGCTCCTAGATGCCAGACCTGACTTGAAACAAATGGTTGTTCCCAGACTGGGTGAACTGCATGTCATAATAGCTGCCCTCAGAGCGCTTGGTGCCTCCATGGAGAACTCAGGCATAGATGATGCCTGGGTGGAAGCAGGTGTGTATGGTCCTGCCACGACAAGGCAAATCCTGAAATGCACACACTACAAGCGAGCTCTCCATGCCCATATCTTCTCATACATAGCACTCTATGAAATGGCTCTGGAGGTGTTCTTCAAGGACAACCCACAATTGAAAGATGTGTGCCTGACGGCAGCAGAAGGAGTAGAAGCTGCCTGCTCTGAGGATAAAGACACGAAGGCTGAATCCGTGAAGCAAGCAAACAGCACCCTTCAGGAAGCCTTGGCCACTGCTGAGGTCATCACAGCATTTAAAAAATGTAAGGAACAGAAATCCCAGAATGCAATGTTCAAGGCCATGATGAGGTACCTAGATTGGGTGGAAGCAATTCTGTTCTTTGTAGCAGCAACTCGAAATGCTGACCTGGAACTCCATCTGCAAGCTGGAGAAGCACTTAGCAAACTGTTCTTTGCCATGGACCGCATCAAGTATAAGCGACTCTGGCCAAGATACATTGCAGATATGCATGACTTGAGAAGCAATCACCCTCATACATGGGAGGAATTACGAGCAGGCAATATATCAGTCACGGAAAGTGTCATTCCCTTCGTGTCTGTTGGGGCAGACCATGCATGTGAACACCTGAACAAACTGATGAAGACTAGCTCTGGCATAATAGGCATCTCCAACAATGCCAATGCCAGACAGAGATTTTTTCTGGCCACACCAGAACTTTCACGTCTGTCAAAAGAGTTCAAGAGTCAGTTTGGCATGGAAGCTGACAGAATCACAGAGCATCATGAGCTTGGACCAAGTGCAGTCAAGAGGGCACATGGTACAGTCGACAAGATCAAGGAAGCCTTGCTCAGCCATGGAAACCCCTTTACCACTAAAGTGGAAAAGCTGTACAATGTGATCACTAGTGCCTACATCCCAGATGAGTATGTACCACATATCTTGAATATTGATGTCACTGGACAGAAGTTGTATAAGGATTACGTGTCAGAACGGATCAATGGAGATGTCAGCCTCTGGGCCCCTGTGAAGAAAGAGAACAACAAGATGTTCTTTTCTGGGAACAAAAAGATTACAGTGAAACTCAGAGACAATACTGTGGATCTGAAGGAGACCAAGGACCTGTTTGCAAAGCTGATGGTACTTGCCAGGTCAAGCCGAGACATCAACCAGAAAGAGGCCATAGGAAACCATGAATTCACTCTGATACCAAGAGCACTGTTTGCCCCTGATGGAACAATGCTGCCATGCTATAACAAGTCCAAGTTAATCCATCTACTTGAGAAGCTGACAAGAGAAGACATGCCCCATGAAGACCAGTCACCTCAAGCTGGAAATTCTACCCACCAAGATGCAACGTATACAGGATTTACAGAGCCCACATCTACTGATCAGCCAAGTCGGAAGATAGCACTGGTGGATGGCATGGTGCTTGTGCAGAAGCTGAGCAAGAAACCAGCGACTCTAGTGACACTCAAGGATCTGAGTAGCTGCTTCAATGACACACTGATGCAACTAACACGAGATTATGATGAAATCATCCTCGTTTTTGACACATACCGAGCAGATTCTCTGAAAAGTGCAACCAGTGAAAAACGAAGACAAGGAAAAGCTTCTGTTCAGTATCAAGTCAGAGATGACACTAACATCAAACACATCCCAATGAGGAGGTTCCTCTCCCATGACAAGACGAAGGCTGATCTGACTGACTATCTTGCTGCCCAAACTCTAGAGTATAACAAGGGATCATCCAAGCTGATCATCATATCTGCTTTTGGATACACTAAGAGCAACAGAGACCTGGTCTTTGAAGTAAATAACCATGAGGAAGCAGACACGCTGCTTATCCACCAGGCTGTGCTGGCTTCACAGCGAAACCCACCTGATGCACAGTTAGTATTTTTCCCTCCAGATACGGATGTTTTAGTGCTAGTCACAGCAAACTATGACCTATTGCTGAAAAACACGTCCATTTCTATGTCCTCTTGTGTTATACAAATTGAACCACTGTGGCGAGCACTAGGTAAAGAAAGAGCAAAGGCTTTGCCAGCCTTCCATGTGTTCACTGGAACCGACAACACAGGGAGGTTCTCTCGTATATGCAAGACAACCTGGCTACAGATCTACCTCAAAGCAGACTCAGATGTTGTCAATGCTCTGCAAATGCTTATGGATGAAGCAGAAGTGACAGATGGAATGCTGTCAAAACTGGAATCCTTTGTATGTGCAGCTTACTCGCCAAAAGGGATCAACATAAAAACAATCCCTGAACTGCGATGGCATCTGTTCTGCAAGCATAGGGCAGAAAGTGACAGGCTCCACTCCAACACCTGGAGCTCTAAAGCAGCATATTTTAAGAGTCCATGTCCAAGCAAGGGTATGGGCACAAGCAACCAGATGTTGTCAATGCTCTGCAAATGCTTATGGATGAAGCAGAAGTGACAGATGGAATGCTGTCAAAACTGGAATCCTTTGTATGTGCAGCTTACTCGCCAAAAGGGATCAACATAAAAACAATCCCTGAACTGCAATGGCATCTGTTCTGCAAGCATAGGGCAGAAAGTGACAGGCTCCCTCCAACACCTGGAGCTCTAAAGCAGCATATTTTAAGAGTCCATGTACAAGCAAGGGTATGGGCACAAGCAACCATTGCTCTGCAGATTTCACAACTGGATCCCCTGGAAAATGGGTACTTCAAAGATTTGGATGGCACCCTAAAACCAACGACCACAGAGGTCCTCCCAGCCCCTAAGGCCATTCTTGAGATGATCACATGCAAATGTATATTTGACTGTTCTTCTGGCAGATGCTCCTGCAGGTCTAAAGACTTAGCTTGTACTGATATGTGTAGGTGCAGCAGCCAGTGCGAAAACGATGAAGATTCCCAAGCTGTGATGTATGAAAGTGATGTTGATGATGATGATGTTGATGATGATTATTATACATAGACTATGATCAAACATCTAATTATGTTTAAGATGGTTGCACAAACATTCAAAGTTTACAGTAAAAAGGCATTTCAATAAAAATAATTTTCTGACTAACTGCCAGGGTTGTTAAGTTTTTTACTCATATGTTGGATTATGTGTTTCAAAAGGGGGGTGGGGTACAAAAGATAAAATGATAACGTGGACCATTGACTTCCTTGACACTGAAAATGTAGGTTTAGCAGTTAAAATCATTGTTCCAACTTATTTAGAGGCCGCGGTATTACAAAACATACATTTGACGGCAGCCATTTTGTAAAATTCCAATATGGCTGCCATATATACATATGGGAAAATTTTATAACTACCACCAGTGGCTTCCTGGATCCTGAAAATGTAGGTTTAGCAGTTAAAATCAGTGTTCCAGCGTATTTAGAAGCCAAGATATTACAAAACGTACATTTTACGGCGGCCATTTTGTAAATCCAATATGGCCGCCATATAGGCATCTGGACAAATGCAAACATTGGTTTTCTAATTCCTTAGACAATAACCTTTCCAAAAATGTATAGATTTGCAAATCTCCAAAAAGTTCCCACAAACGTTAAAATTGTGCCATTAGGAACCTGACTATTATGAACAAGCAATATAAAAACAACAAATTGCATTTAGGCTCGTGTTTGGTGATTTTACCCTGTACGGAGATTCGATGAAATGAATTATTAATAGTAGTGAGAGAGGTTTGCAAATTGAAATTGAAATTCAAATTGAAAGTTCTTCACAGCAAGAGATGTGAACGATGATAACATTACCTCTAGTCCTAAATAAGGATAATGAAAATTGGGTTGTCGGTATTTCCAAGGTTGGAGTTAAAGTTTTCAAGTTTATCGTCTATTTTTGGTATCTATTTATAATAATTATTATTACTAGTAGTATACTCTTCCCTTATTATTACACCGCGCCATTCGTCCAAACCCTAATTATTTGTTTGCCCCTTTATCCACTTCTATCGACTTTACTCCCATATCTTTATACACCTACCTTTTATTTCACATGCACCCCTTTACACCTACTAACAATGCAACCCTAAAAGTATAACTACACGTTATCCACCATATGCTATCTTCTGAAAATAATTATTATACTCTTACAAATTCCCACCCATACCCACCTCATAACTGACTCTTTAATTCACCTTCGGACCATCTCCTATTCTACTAAATAAAAACCCTAGTACACTCCCCATGTAATCCACATTGTAACTTGCATTAATCCCATAATCTTACGATACAGCCATATTCCCCTTATAAGTAATGTTATGATAACCGTTACTTTTGATCAATCATGCTTAGTATATACACCATCGCTTTAATTCCTTATCATAACATTAAGCCTGAAAACATACACCGTCTCTAAGTGCTGTTGTTGTCTCGGTTATCGCTGTCGATAAAAACCTTTTAGCGTAAATACTCTGTATAGACACTATACATCTTACATACAGATGAAATAGAAACGCAACCCAACTACCCCTATATATACCCCCCTCTAAACCTTAAACATAAATAGCATCATTTAAAACTATGATAGAAAAACTACACTCCTTTTTACACTACTGTTTATATAGTTAACGCCTCCTTTATCTTAGAATTCAATATATTTCCCCTAACAACATCAATAATTTTATTTATTTATTTCGTTCCTGACGATTCCCACCGCTACACGTCATACCCCCATTATGTTACCTTACACATTCTCTATTCCTCTGATGAGAAGTATTAGGCTTTGAAATACTTTAGTATAAAGAGTCCCCTTTATCCTCCAACTAAATGTATGTATATCCTTATTAGATAAATGACTCATTCTATATTTTCCAATATATAGTCCTTGCGAATTCATTTTCCACTACTATATATATATATATATATATATATATATATATATATATATATATATACATATATATATAATGTGTGTGTATGAATATATATATATAGAGAGAGAGAGATAGAGAGAGAGAGATAGAGAGAGAGACAGAGACAGAGAAAGAGAGAAAGCATCGTGTTAAACTTATTTTTTTCAATCCACACAAAAGATAATATAAAATTACATAGTGCTATAAATGAAACGCCATAATCTGATTACAGAGTTGAATATATTAAGCATTCTTGGAAAATATATTTAGCAATAAAAGATAAGGTTATATAATTATAATGCATATCCGATAATTATTTTTTAGCCAAAAAATAAACAGATTTATCAGACTTCAAAATATATCATAATATACATACATACGACCAGAACATATATATATATATATATATATATATATATATATATATATATATATATATATATATATATATATATATATATTGACCTCCAGGAAACCTGTTCTTTGGTTTTTGAGTACTTCGGCTAAAGTAAAATAAAAAAGACAGCGGCAGGTCTCATGCTGTCTTCCATCTTCCGATACCTAGCAATCCGACACCTGGATTTGAACCCTTACCCAAAATTCTTTAAAAAGAAAGAGTTCGACGCCCCATATTCTATGTGAGTAGTCAGATAAGATATCTAAGTTCGTATTTCCGATTCTTTTTATCTGACTTATCCGAAGGTTGTAGACTCCTGATTCTTTATCTCAATAGTCTGCAATTAGATGAAATTGCAAAAGCAAAAACAAAAAACAAACAAACAAAAACAAAAATCAAAACAAAAAAACAAACAAAAAAAAGACACTTATTAATTGTAGATCTGGTGTAAAAATACTACTTGGAATCCAAAAATTACCGATTCCTGTTTTCCGATTTCGATTTCAAACTTAACTTACATATTATCATCGTACAACTATGAAACTAGAACAGACCATATTTATGTTGTCGATAAAACGACTTAGAAACGTGCACATTTTGAAGCATCAGCAATTTTTTTTTCTTATTCTGGAATTGCAAAAATATTGCTCGGCCTTGCTTTTGAGAATAGTTGAGTCACGCAACGTGCGATGTTATTCGAATTCCAGGCGGCATTCTTTGAACCAACAGAAGTTTTCTTTTGATCTTTCAGCTGCACTGATTTCAAGGGAAAATATAACAGATATTCCGAAAAGGAAAAACATCTTCTCATCCTACATGTATAGAATTTCCATTGAAATTAGAATATCTTGGCATGAAAACATCTCTTTCTCAAGGGACAGCAACGCATAAACATCATATATTTGTTTGTACACAGTTTGGACACCAAATCTGACCAAGATCTGTTAAAAACTGTTTCTGGTGCTTCATTCAAGTTAAGCATACGATATCATAGCATAATTCATTGTTATCTTTAAATAAGGCAATCCTAAAAAGTAAAATCCAGTGTCTTCACATAACAAGTATATGTTGTACAGTTGTAATTGTTATTTCAGTTTACTGCTCGCTTGAAAAGATCTACTCTACATCACCCCTGTGTTTTCTTTTTTTTATTCACATTCACACCTAACAAAACATATCACCACTTGGGCGTAAGGGGCTAATATTTTGGACCATGCCTAAGAAAGATAAAGAAAATATTAATTAACGTTATATTTAAACTTCTGCATATAAGTACAGCCAGGGAAGCAGGTAGTAGGAAAGGAATTCCAACGTCTACGTTTTCGAGAGAAGAAACGGTTAGATTAGAAAATGTTCTGGCATTTAGGGACCTCAACAGTGAAGGGGTGAGATTTTGTTGCTAAGCAGGTTTGTCGGGTATATATACATCGATGGGGTACAAGTGCAACATTCCATTAAAATAGTTGTCAAATGAATGGAGATACAACATTGCAGCGATGGGACAGGGGTTGGAGCTTAGTTGATAAAGTGGGACCGATTAGATTGGAAACTTTTTTGGTCTCTATCCAAGAGGAAGAGATTAGTGGTAGAAACATCATCCACGATGTGGCAACAATACTCCATACATGGGCGAATAGTGACCTGTAAGTGACACAGGATACTATCAGGTGTGAGTAGTTTTCTAGCTCGATTGAAGGATCCCACCTTCTTTGCACCAGTCTTCGCAGTGTCGTCAATGTATTTGTTCCAGTTTATATTGCCCGTGAATGTTAGACGGAGGAATTTGAAGGAAGGACTTTCAGTTAGGGTGTTATTTGTTACGGATATCGGTAGGTGGAAAGACTTCTTGTAATTGTTAAAGGAGAACAGCTTTGTCATTAAATGTTACGATCCATTTAAGGACCTATTCCACTACGGTCTAGAGGTCATTTTCTAACAAGTCTGCCATTATTTAAGACTTACGCATACCTATTCTTCTCTCATGCATGTATTATCATTGTATTGTCAGCAAAAATACCCATCTCTGACACAATCGTTTATGACTATCATGTATAATAATAGTCCAATGATCGCCCCCTAAGGCACTCCCACATTATGGATATGCTGCTTGACTGTACGTATATCAATAACAACATGGATGGTCCTATTGTCTAAGAAGGATCTAATTATATTAAGTATATGTCCAGTTATGCCGTACGGTTTAATTTTCATTAGTAGCCTTTCATATCAGACATTGTGAAAGGTCTTGGATATATCAATGGCTGCAACCCTGTCTTCGCTCACCTTATCCAGTACATGGTAAATGCGTTCAGAGATGACTGTAAAAATGGCTGCAGTAAAACGAGATAAACTTAATCCATACTATTTGTTAGAGAGAAGATTTGCTTTTGCGAGGTGGTGGAGTAGTGATTGATTAATTCAAGTCTCAAATATGTTGATGAGGACTAGGATGGGGAGACTGATAGGGCAGTAATTGAGAGAGTCAGTCCTTTCACCAAAATTCTTGTACACTGGTACCACAGAGGCCAGATTCCAGTTATTGGGGAAGCAAGGTTCAGCAAGGCGTTTGTTGTGGAGCTTGGAAAGTACGGGGGCTAGCTCAGCTGAGTATTTCTTAATTAGTATAGCACGGATGAGATCAGGCCCACACAATGGGGTTTAAGTTTTTTATGATATCGTGGATCTGAGAAGAGATGATTTTTACATCATCTAGTGTGGCTTCAGTCCGCATAGGGAAATTTGGGAGGGAATTGTTTGTTGGCTCTAAAGTGGAGTTGGAGCCGAATCGCCGGACAGGCAGTTCTGCTTTCTTGGTTTCCGTGCATGCAACCTTCTAGTTGTTGGATAGTGGAAGAATTATTTTCATTAGCTACACGATTATAGGTTTTACAGAAATCACGAGTTTATATCTTTTGCGATTATATGCGTTCTCTGATTATTACAGCATGTTTTCCTTTGGTTGTCGCTATTTCTCACTTGCAATGATTTTTAGCATCTAGGAATTTCATCCTATTTGTATTTGACTTATAACGTACGAACTGGCGGAATACATACTGTCGTTGTGGAATTGCAGCTGTACAATCTGTAATGAACCATGGGTGTTGCTATAATACTTCCGTGTAGGAACATGTGCTTCTATGTCCACTTTGCACAATTCAATTGATGTAGCTCTGATGTGTTCTGTAATGGCTTCCCAATCAGCTTGTTTGGAGTACATTGTTGCTTTGAGCAATGGCTTCTCACCTTCGGGTTGGGAATTTAGTGTGATGTCATATTATACCACTATGTGGTCTGCGTTTCCAAGAAGACTGTAGACATTAGTTACACAATCGTCGGGTACTGTGGTGAGGAATAGGTCTAGAAGCTTGCTGGGTGTCATGATCTTGTAGGCGGGATGGGAACATGACTGTCTGTGTGAGGGAATGCGCTATAGAGGAGCTACAAGTAGAGCGTCTAACTGCATCTATGCAACTTGTGAAACCAAGCCAATTTATATGGTGAATATTAAAGTCACCAAATACATGTATTAGGGAGTTACTATCTAAGGAGAGTACTGCATCTATACTATCAGAGACACGATTCATTTGGGTACAATTCTGACTTGATGGAGAACAGTAGAGAAAACATAAGTAACTAAAGCAGTGATGAAATGATAGTCAAAGACACATAAAAGCCTGCTCATCCGATTCAAAACGTTGCTCTCTTATAAAGGAAGAGTGATACTTTTATATAGACACTTAGCTAATGCGTATATCTATCCGTGTCCTTACGGCAGAGGGAGGTCTCCTGTAATGTTAACGTAGTTAGAGCGGATTGAGTAGTGTAAGCTTGTTTCACTTAATGCTAAGTTATGTGGAAAATTTACTAAGAGGTAAGACTAATTTATTTGGTCATGCGTCAAGAACATCACCAACATGACTTTTCTAACACCAACGCCAGCCTGATAGCTGCCACCCACTCAGTATTCGCTGAGCTCCCGTCGGCGCTCGTGGAAAAGGCATGCTCCCAGTTCCAGATTCGTATCGAGGCAGTGATTGAGGTTGAAGGCGGTTACATTGAATAGATGTCAGCTTTATTACATAATGAAGTTACTTGAATAGTTTTTTTCAACAAAAGTTTTAAAATAGAGCTGTAGTGTTTTCTTAAGGACGACACTTTTATCGTTTTATCCTGTAGATGTCATATTATTACTTCGAAAGATATTTGCAATTTTTATTATGAGATTTCTTAGCTGTTGTTTCTCACAGATGTTCCATTATTCTAAATTCTTATTCGAACATTAACAGGAATTATCTAACATATTTAAATGATCACGTGCAGCTGGGTTGAACATATTTGCTCCGACATTTATTCTCTCTTCCCTTCCAAAACTTTTATTTGATGGATTACATTTCTCGATCGTCAGATTCAAACGCTGCAGCGGTGTTTATATTTCGCCTCAGTTCAGAATTCTCTCCTTCACAAAACGTTGTAGAACATGCGACTTTGTTGTGAGTTTACTGTATTGTTGCAATCACTTATTTTTTCTGGAGTCCAAGTAACTTCACGCCACAAAAGTTTACAATGTTACAGTTACATTGCAAAGTGCTATATTATTATTGTACTCTGTAGGATTTTTACCACAGGTCACCGTCTAACCATTAACATGATTTCAAGCTTATATCGGAAATCGGGTTGATCTGGAATTTGAGATTCCATCACTATCATCGTTCTGTTGGAATGTATTTTTGCATGCTTTGTTGTTTTTAATTTTGGATTTTGAATTATTTATTGTTTTTAACTTTTTTATATGTTTGTTCTTTTTATGTAACTAATATTCATCCACTCAGCTTCCATTTATTAGATGGGATCCGCTTCCAGAATAATCAGACATATATACATGTTAATTAGGTTAATATATATATATATATATATATATACATGCCAATTAGGTAGATATTTAATCTATTATTATTATTATTATTATTATTATTATTATTATTATTATTATTATTATTATTATTATTATTATTATTATTATCTCATTAGGTGTGTTTACATCTAATCTGTACCTTAACACTTTCTTCATTCTTATCAGGCAAGCCCTTTACAAAACTGAAAAAGAACTGCTAAAGCAATTTATGGTGGGTTTTTGTTATGATCCTAAGCATCTAAATTACAATAGGGATTAACTTGACTTCTTTATATTTTAATATTTTAACTGATTTCTATTTTAGATATTAATATTTCTTTATTTTTCATGGTTTTTGTCTTGTACTTTGGTAAAAGAACATACGATGTCAATGTTTGCGCAAGTTCTCTTAATTGTGTTTATAAAAATTATGTTTAATGGTTTCATTTTTTTTGTTTTATTTTACTTAAGTCAAAGTTCTCAGAAGTCAAGAGGCCCACAATCCGGGGCTAGCACTTGAAGTCTATATGAGATACATAGCTATTCGAATGTTCCATATAAGTCCTTTATTTCTCAAACACTGAGTTACCAGTCTATAATCACATGTGTCAAAAAAGTTTGACGGTGTTGGTGTCGTAAACGAATCACGTGTTAACTATTCCATACTTTCTCTTTTATCTAACAATTTCCGAGACTAAATTCGCCACACTCCGACCAAAACCTTGCTACTTCAAAACTCCGACCAAAACCTTGCTACTTCAAAACTCCGACCAAAACCTTGCTACTTCAAAACTCATTACTCTAAAACTCGACGCTCTGCTGTAAAACTACACCCCAAAATTTGCTCTACCCTGTAAAATCTCTCAACTGTAATATTCGATGCACCAATTTGCTCCTCAAACATCCCAAACTAAATCAAGTGAGTAATTGAAAAATTAAACTGATTATTTTAACCGGAAGCGCCCCAATTTCAGATGTGGTCAAAGGATCGCAAGCATAGAAAGAGAATGAGCAGACATTTTTTTATTCATTCTTTTATTTGTCTGCACTGGACCCTACAGGATGTACCATGCAAAAAACAAACAAACAAAAAACCGAAAAACTAACAGAAAATCGAAATTTATTTCAATAAAAATGTGTAAATATTTCAAGGACGACACTTTTGAAATTTTCTTCGATTCCTACTGAGGCCAAAGGGGCAATTATCGGTTAAGTTTCGAAATAATTGTGATGTATTAGACTCTTTATAGCCGAATTGGATGTTTAAATAGATATAAATAAATTCGGGTCATAAAACGAAAATGAAATTAAATAAAGAATGTCCCACACAATCAAATTATTAGTTTTATTTTTAAGATGTAAAATCACGAAATAATGAATTCGTTTCGATTCGTTGAAACCAATTTACCTTTTACAGAAATGCAGCGTAAACATATGGATTTTCTTTAAGAAAATACCACTGAGCTGTCTATCTATCTATCTCTCTCTCTCTCTCTCTCTCTCTCTCTCTCTCTATATATATATATATATATATATATATATATATATATATATATATATATATTATCTATGTTTATTTTCTATCTGGTTGGCTTCCTTGCTCGGACCAATGTGACTCTCTTTCCCTCTCGATAAAGTGCTTCAAATCTTCAGGATTATAGTTAGCGTCAAGTGCAATTTGCTGGATGTTCGTTGATATAGGTCGTCCTTTGCTTGTACGCCCGCATCGGGTAATCCACAGCAATGTATTTCTCAGCAGTCACCGATCAATTGCACCGGAAGAGTGACTGTTAACTGACCCGGAAGTCCATGTATTTGATCACGTGTTCTAGTTGGCTGAGAAAACAGTCGGAAGTAAATTGAGGATGTTAACAGAGGAAGATGATATGAAAGGGGCCTCTTCTCAAAGGGGGGGGCGTCTCGGACGTGGGTCGTGTTAGAACTATGCACCCAAATAAAGATCATTGATCGGTTCCTTGCTAAAGTAATGCCTGGGAGCGAATAAAAAACAAAAACAAAAAACATCGGCTTGAGTAAATCGCATGCGTCTTCTTGTCAAGAGAATCAAGTCCCTCAAGAAAAAAAGGAAAAAGGTTGACCAGCAGAACCAGGTATGCCACATTTATGTATTCGTGTTATATGTCGTCACACGCACACACTTAAAGAGACATTCATACACAATAAAAGAGAAATTACTAACGATACGGCAGGATAAAAGGGTTAAAGAATTAAGAGCTTATTATACATTAAGAAAATTCTGATAACACACAACAACATGATAAGCTAGGGTTCAATTAGTGAAGAACCACCATAGATATTTAGTGACGCGTACATACATTCAGATGAACCCTTCGTCACATACATCCGCAGTATGTTTATTCAGTGTATATACACACTAAAACTCAACAATACAACATCACATTATTTTATATATTATAATATTTATTATCTTTTCATTAAATTATAAACAGAAAAAAAAACAAAATAAAAATTAAAAAATGAATTGTGGCATAGACACAAAATATTCCGATACCAATAATCTTTTAGGTTCCAATTTTTTAGATACCGATTCCTTGTCCCAACCTCCCTCTCTCTCTCTCTCTCTCTCTCTCTCTCTTTCTATCTATCTAACTAACTAACACACTGATTAACTATATATATATATATATATATATATATATATATATATATATATATATATGCTTTGAAGAAAAATCAGTTCTGCAGCACAAAATATCTTGTGTTTTTGTAGCCTCTTTTATGAAAGAAAAAATAGAAAGCATTACTTTTGCAACGACTCTGGTATATTCACCATTAGACTTGGTAACATTTTATTAAGCACAGAAAGACATAATATACAATTCATTCTAGCATTATAAATTTGATCGAGCGTAGAACGTTTCAGTTTCCAAAATCAAAAAGGAAAATGAATGCAGTTTTTATCTCACCAATCATTAAAAGCAAATAAGTTTGTCTACTGTATTGCGGGCAAATGGAATAATTGTATGGACGGTTAGAAATAAAAAGAAAACATAAACATGACATCTAATAAGATTTCACATAATGCCGTGCACTCAGGCATGTGCTCCAGCGTCTAGACATGTAAATTGAAATGAAATATTGAGATCGAAATGGGCACACAAATCAGTAGAAAATGTGATAAACAACAACTAAATTTATTAAATAAATAACTTACGGTACTTATTAAGCGAGAATGTTTCGTTATTTTGTAGGATCTGCAACGTTATGGCCCATGCCGCCGTTTTTTAGTTTATAGAATAATCTATTTTTGAAAATTGTTTCCAAAACACATAAAGAAGAACAATGGCGTAGAACATTTTTGGATGATAATAGATATTTTCGGTTGTTTTATTTTTTGGTATATCAACACTTCGAGTTATTTAATGCCAGATTCAGTCATTTTGGTAAAACTTTTTACGCTTGACATTATTTATATCTTCCAATATTTATGCATGTTTTTGTTTGGTGGTTTTGTCGAGGAAAAGTGCCGTTTTTATATTATTCAAAGGTAAAAACCCAATCACATCAATAAATGGATTAAAATCAGGACAGCGATATCCTGAGACAGTCTCAACAGCTACGACCAGGGGAAATAAATGAGTTAAAAAATTATTGTGAAAATTCGCAATTTTAGATAGAATTTCATACCGAGATTTAAATCATAATAGAAGTATAAACCCGCCCTTGCAAAAAGGGAGATTGTTGGTCAGAAATAATTTACAGGTCAAATGTATGCTTTAAAAACAAGTTTAAAATAACATTTGCAATATAACTAATAAAAACTCTTAGATAGGGTGTTCTTCAAGGATACACTCTAACCCCTTTTCTTTTCATTATTTGTTTTCACTGTGTACTTCGAATCTCTGCTGATACACACAGTACACAGAGTTTCACTTTACATTAACCCAGAAGCAGACGCCATCCATCAGCACACATAACTGGCATAGATTACGCAGATGATATTTCTCTGTTCGCGAATAACACATATGCACAGACGCTGTATTTAAGCTCGAAAAGTTTGTAAATAACATTGGTCTTTACTCTTATGCGGATAAGACAAAGTTTATGACTTTCAGTGCGGAGGGGGAGATCAAATCTCTAGATGGAAGGACAGGTCGTAACCGCGACGGGATAGGAACTCCGAAGAAGGCCAGAGAAATAGTTGGCCGAAACGTCGTGAAACAACAACTAATAAAGATAAGGATAATAGTTCGCAATAAATAAATTAATAGATAATACTCATCTCAATAATGAATTCCAATTTTTAAAAAATATATTTTTAAAATTTCTTTTCTATTTCTAGTGTGAACAATTTATCAAACACTTTTTACTTTTAGAATAAAAATCACAATTAAAACTTATGATTTTTTTTTTTTTTTTTTTATTACATTTTCACCCCAAACAAGGCAAATTGCCACTTTGGTGTAGGGGGCTACTATCAGGGGCAACAACTACTGGGGTACTATGTAGGGATTTGGGCAGCAAGGTGTCGGTTCACGTTACACTTGAACTTCTGCACGTCAGTACTGTTGGGGAAGCAGGGACCTGGAATGGAATTCCAGAGTCTTGCGGTTCTGGGGAAGAAACTATTGGAGTAAAAAGATCTTTTACATCTAGGGACCTCTACAGTGTGGGGGTGGGATCTAGTAGCCTGTCGGGTTTGTCGAGGGTGCTCGCGTCGTGGGGGCACAAGTGATTGCAGTTCATCAGAGCATTCACCACTAAAATACTTGTAGAACAGGCAGAGGGATGCAACATTTCGTCGATGGGACAGAGGCTGAAGCTTAGATGCCAGTTCAGGGCCTATCAGATTTGCGACTCTCTTTTGAACCTTGTCAAGGAGCGAGAGACTAGTAGCAGATGCACCAGCCCAGATGTGGCAGCAATACTCCATACATGGGCGAATGGTGGCCTTATAGAGGTACAGGATACTTTCGGGTGTTAGTAGTTTTCTAGCACGGTAGAGAGAGCCTACCTTTCTTGCAGCGGCCCTGGCAATGCCTTCAATGTAATTGTTCCAACTCATGTTTCCTGTGAACGTTAGGCCAAGGAGTTTGAAAGATGGACTCTCAGATAAAGGGTCGTTGGCCATTGCTATTGGTGGTAGAGAGGGTTTCTTGTAATTATTGAATGAAACTAGTTTAGTCTTGGCAGCATTGAACGCGACCAACCACTTTTGTCCCCATTCCACTACAGATTGGAGGTCTTCCTCTAGTGTTTCTGCCATTTCTTTAGAAATGTGTTCATTCGTCTTCCTGTCGTGTCTGCCATAGAGTGTAGTGTCATCAGCATATATACCCATCTCAGAGGCAATGTTGTCGGGGAGGTCATTTATGAATATCAGGAACAATAGAGGTCCAAAGATAGAACCCTGGGGCACTCCCGCATTTATATCATATTGTTTAGATGTGCGACCGTCGAGGACTACCTGGATTTTTCTCTTATCTAAGAAGAATTTAATTATGTTAAGTATTCTACCAGTGATACCGTAAGATCTAATCTTCCGGAGGAGACCCTCATGCCATACCCTGTCAAAAGCCTTAGATATATCTAGAGCTACCGCTCTGCCTTCCCCCGCTTTGTCCAGTGATTGGTATATACGTTCAGAGATCACGGTGAGGATGTCTGCTGTGGAACGGGCTTGTCTAAATCCATATTGTTTGTCAGTCAGTAGTTTAGCATCTGTAAGATGATGGACTAGAGCATGGTTAATTATGGTCTCACATATTTTGGCAAAAAGTGGGAGGAGGCTAATGGGGCGATAATTTAATGGGTCTGTCCTTTCGCCAGAATTCTTGAATACTGGTACAACAGAAGCAGTTTTCCAACAGCCCGGAAAGCAAGCTTCATTAAGACATTTGTTGTAGAGTTTGGAGAGAACTGGAGCTACTTCGGCTGAGCACTTTTTTAATAGCACAGCTGGGATAAGATCGGGTCCACATGCTTTTGAAGTGTCAAGGTTTTTTATGATAGCATGCACCTGAGCAGGGGTGATTTTCAGATCGTCTAATTGCTGAGGAGACAACCTCGTGATTGTTGGTTAGTGGGGGAATTGTTGATTGCCCATTATTTACTACACTGTTGTAGATTTTCCAGAAGTCTCGAGTTCCTAGTTTTTGTGCTTCGATGCGCTTTTTAGTGGTTTCCGTAAATTCTCTCTTAGCTGTCGCTATTTCTTTCTTAACGTTATTTCTAGCTTCTATATACTTCAGTCTGTTTGAACTGGACTTATGTCGGTTAAACCTACGGTATGCATGCTGCTTTTGAGTAATGGCAGTTGCACAAGTCGACGTAAACCATTGGGGAGAGTGGGGCTTACTATAAAATTTCCGCATGGGAACATGCGCTTCGATTGCAGTTTTGAACCAGTCAGTGGTCTCGTTTGCACACTGTTCAGTAGGGAGAGAGAAAATATTTTTCCATGGAGCATCTCTAATTAGTTCCCTGATGGCTTCCCAGTCAGCCTTATTATAATATCTCGTTGTTTTGAGCACTGGCTCTTCAGTTTTGGGACTAGAGTTTAGGGCGATTTCAACCATTATCACTGCATGATCAGCGTTCCCGAGTGGGCTGTGGGCCTTCGCTATGCAGTCATCGGGAACTGTGGTCAAAAACAGATCTAGAAGTGATGCGTGTTGTTCTTCCTTGTCAGGGAAACGGGTTGGAAACGTAACAATTTGTGATAGGGAGTGAGATATAGCGAAGCTATGGGTTGTGCTGCCCGCTGCATCTGTGTGAGTAGAGAATCCAAGCCAGTTTTTGTGGTGGACATTAAAGTCACCAAACACATGTATTTGTGCGCTAGTGTCGAGGGACAGTGCCGTGTCTATGCTGTCAGATACTTTGTTTATTATGGAGCAGTCCTGAGTCGAGGGAGAGCGGTAGAGAAAATAATAGTAGCTAATACTGTGTTGCACGTTTAGTCTAAAGCACATAAAGCCTTGATCATCTGTTTCTAGGTTTGTTTCTCTAGTCAAGGGAAGGGTATTACGAATGTAAACTCCAAGTCCGTGCATATGTCTGTCAGAGTCCTTACGGCAGAGTGGGAGATATCCAGGCATGTTAAAGTGGTTAGAGGGAATGGAGGAGTGTAGGTTAGTCTCACTTAGTGCTAAGATATCCGGGGTATTTGTTAAGAGAAATGCTTCAACATCAGCTAAGTTAGTTCTAAGCCCACGGATATTTGTGAATGAGAGCCTCAAGGGAGGAGGCAAGTTGAATTTGTTTGTCCCTAATCCTGGTTTAAGCTTATTTTTAGATTGTACTGTCGTCATATTTTTTTTTTAAGAGTTTCGGTAAGGGGGAGCTTAACAAGAGGTTATGCGGAGCTTCAGACATGCATCACAAGTAGACCATCAGCTGACCTTTCTCCAATTAGGATTGTGGCCTCAGGAAAGCCCACCGGGGATGAGTGCAGGGTCCCTTTCCATGCGCGTCATGGCACTGCAAACAACCCGATATTATTCAACTGTTGATGGAGCAGCCGCTCTAAGCGCTACCAAAGAGTTAGGGCTCCTGTACTACCAGTCGGGAACAGCAGCCAGGAACTGTCAATCCGGTACCCTCAACCCTTTAGAAGAAGGTCAACCCAATCTAACCGCTCAGGCATATCTTATACTCAAGCACTCCCAAATGTTCAGTTATAGGGGTGGGGTGTGCTGGGAATGGGGAAGAACGGCGTTCATTGCCCTAGCCAGGAAACAAGATCTACCGCTGGGTGTTTCTGTCGAATCACTGAGATAGTGTCTCTGCGCTTGACTAATAGGCAAAGAAGGAGTATGGAAGCCGGGCGATAGACAGAGCCTATCTACTCCTTAAGCAATTTAGGTTTGCAAACCGGTGAATTTGTTTGAGTCACCAGCTCTAGGAAGGTTGTCATCCAAGACTGAAGAGGCCTCTCTCCCCTTTGGTTTAGTTTCAGAGTTTTCCTTCTCCTAGACGGATGATCTGGGAAGACCTACTGGGTCCGTCAGCCCTGAGAGGGTTTTCTCCGCGCCTAGGTTCTAATCCAGGTATTTCTGCGACCCCGCGTTGTTAGTGTTACTGGGTTAGTTTGTTGGGGATTATATCTACTGATTAGTTACACTCCTCAAAGTGATTTAGGGACATGCTATTTACTTGTTAATGGATAAAGGGGGTGGGTGAAGTTCATGCAGTGTAAGCGTCTATGTTTGTAAGAGGGCTTGTTAGGGAGGAGATAATGTGATTTTAGACGTACCCTTTTTTTTTTTTTTATTAATGTTTGCTTAGGTCTAGTATAGTGTTACAGTATGAGTAGGTATTAAGAATTGAGCTACGAGTTGTGCCCGAGCTATTTTAGATGATAGGATGGTTAAGATGTAAGTGCAATATAGCATGGATAAGACAGCAAGTATTGAGTCATGCGTAATTAGGTGAATAGATATATATGGGCAGGTTTTCAGTAGGTGCGAATAGAGTTGGAGTTGTAGGTATTTTTTAGTAAGAGTCATGGGGCGTTTTGCATAACAAGGAGTGTCGTTTCAATAACGTAATTAATCGTTGCAAAACTCGAGACAGTTGTGTAGTGCATATCGCTTTGTTTCTGGGTACTTTGGCTGTTAAGTACCTGCCTTTGTGTGCATAGGCTGTTAAGTCCCTTACTGGATAGGAATGAGCTGTAATGCATGCCTTAGAGGTAGAAATGTATAGATGTTTAGTGATGGTTATTAAAACAGTTTGCATGTGAGGGATTAGGGGCTGGAAGTTAGCGATTCAACTACAGATGCGGAGCAATGTGGGAGTTTAGTGGCGGATAGGTTGGAAGGAGTAGATTGTTAGCGTTCAAGAGAAGAGGGGTTATTTATTTACAGATGGATTTCCATTAGGATTTTTGAGTTACAGGTAAGGTTTAGTCTGAAGAAGGGAGGAATTTTTTTTTTTTTTTTTTTTTTTATGCATGCAGGTAAGACAAACGCAATCGTCTTGGAGGTAAAATGTATAGGATTTCGTAGCTAGCTATTAGGTTTTTCCCTCCCAGTTATAGGGACAGCTAATTAATGGGATTTGGAATTGTAGTCATTAAGGTCAGGCGCAGAGTGTTGCATCTATTCAGAAAATTAGCCCTAGTATCACAGCTGGGATTATGTATATTGCAGTTAAAAATATAGTGCCAGTCAAATTATGAGCCACGTGCAGTGGTTTGGTATGGTATGGGTATCATGGAGGACACTTACATACAAGCAAGCGTACGGTGATTGCATATATTAAGTATACTACTTAAATAAAGTTCTTCTGTCTTCTATAGTAGAAAGAAAGAAAATGAAAACATCTTTAAATTACAGTAACTTTGCTGTTTATTATTATGTTAAAGCAGAGTTTATCAATAAAACCTTTTTTTTTTCAAGTAGAGAAAATTCACTTTTTCATGAACAGACAAAAATATGTCTCACTTTATTGCCTTCGTTTAGAAGAATTTCTCCTCCAATAAACGAAAACAAAAATTATTAAATGTATCAGGAAGAATATTTTTTTTACAAGCTGGTCACCACTTATCAAGGCCCGGAAGTCACTCGGGGATAAGGATTATTGCGTGTACAGTACGTTAATGTTGAGATTTGATGAAGTGTTTTACTTAAGGGGGCGGTTCATCAGGAATTTGTTTATGTTAGACATAAACACATCTAGGTTGTAGTCAGGTGGGAAACAGGCAAACGGAACAGAGTTCCACAGGCGCGCACTTCGAAGAAAAAAGCTTTGTTCATGGAATCTACGTTTTGGTTTTGGTACAGATAAAGAGTGGGGAAAAGTTTTGACAGTGATTTCAACTAGACGAGTGTTTTTCGTGAACGACTGGCGGGGGGGATCAGGGATTCGAACTCAGACGACAATATATCAAAAGACACTTTTCATTTCATACGCATATACACAATACCATCAGAATCTTGAGAATAGAAAGTCATTGGTCATACTCTTACAAAGTCTTACGTAAAATTGTATTCAAAAGTCCTTGAGAGAGTATGTTACTCTAGTGTTGAAATCCTTTTAATTAGATCTCACATCCGTTGAGTGGTCTACCTGAATGAAAGATTGTAGACTGCCAAAAAATATTCTTACGGAGAGTTGGAAAATGGCAATTGCTCCCAACACCAGCCTAGGAAAAGTTTCAGCAACTATACAAAGAACAATTTGAAAGTCCTACAAATAAACATCGACACGTGGAAAGAACTTATTCTGCAAAGGCCGAAGTGGCGACAGCTTGTACGTGAAAGTTGTGGTGCTCTAGAGAAAAAAAGCAGGCCCACAGCAATGTGAAGCGAGAGATTTGCAACGGCTTAATTGATTGTCTTAACCAGGACACACAGAGCTGGAAATGCGACACTTGTGAACGAGTGCTTTTGTCAAGCTGGCTACATCAACCAACTTAATCGCACAAAATACATGTTCAGGTCAGCTTTACAAAACAACTTAGTCGCACAAAACACTGTTCAGGTCAGCTTTACACCAACTGTCCGAACTAAACGATCTGTTTAATATGCAGCAAATTTTGCAAGTCTACTGCTGGTTTGTAAAGGCATATGATTATTCATAGGAATAATCTTCAGCCTCCAGACAAATTCAACTCAGTGGAAATTGCTCAATTTTTATGTCATATCTGTTTCAAGATGTGCAAATCTGCGGCGGGAATGCAAAGTCATCTAAGAGATTAGGAGAACTACATGTGACGGCGATCATCTGGAAAAATGAAGCAATCATCATATATATATATATATACATATATATATATACATATATATACATATATATACACACATATATATGCACACATATATACACATATATATATATATAAGTATATATATAACTGTGCCAATCGCTTTATTGCAGATTAGTAAACTATCAATATTTCCCTAAATATACGTCACAATAAATGAAAATTGTACCATCAAAAGGTTTCTTTAGGTTTAGTTATTTCCCAAAATGTTATTCAAATTCATGCTATATTCACGAAGTTGTGGAATTTTATTTTTTATCAAAGAAATTTTACTGTCCATCGCTTTATTGCAGATATCTTACAATGCCAAAAAATCAGGGGAATAAAGATTATCGAAAAGCAAAGGATATTTGCTGGACTTGCAGAAGGATTGTTCCTCACAAATTTAGCCATTCTGCATTCTTGAACAACCCGAACACCAAATCCAGAAAAATAAAGGCATCAGGAGAAACATTTAAGATCGTGATATTCGGAAAATTCGTAGGGAAATCAACGGAAACACAAACAGCACCAGTGCTTTCGTTTTTGCAAAAGCTGGAATTGCTCCAAGATCGTGACATGACCGATACAATGTGTTGAATTATATTGCAAGGAACATCAAACCTCTTCCAATGCTTCAAGTGAGAAACAACATAGGGAAAAACGAATGGCTTGAACACAGAATTACATGAAAACGGATTTTAACCATGTCCTATTTAGGGGTGAGGTGCATGCTACTCTTGACGGTTCGGATAGATGAAACAAAGTATGAAATCCAGCCAAAACTTCGACCCGTTACAACAAGGTGGTGGAAGCATCATGCTTTGGCCGGGAATCATTGGGGATCAGTTGGCTAGACTATTCCGAGAACAAGAGGGTGTAAAGCTTACCAGCAACGCGTACACGACCTTTTTGGATAATCATTTGTCGACATAGCTAGATTAACTACCATTTTCACATCGCTAAATATATATATGAGGTCCATATGTTAATTCAACTATATTTCACCTTATATTTATACCATTCATTTCATTTATGAAGCTCGATATAACTTAAGAGCATATACAAATAAATAACAAACGTCTATATTCCAAATTTTAAAATTTGACCATTTTTATTTCGTTTAGTGCGCAGAAATTTATAATTCTGGACAGCACATGTTTCGTAGCGCAGAATCATTGAAGTTATTATTATGTCAATTTTTGAATTTATTCTGTCTTTAAGTCATCAGAAAAAAGGAACTTATCAAATTTAAAAGAAAAATTTCAGGTGTACCGCATGGGGTGGATATTTAGGCTTTTATAATTCCTGATATTCATGAATTACCTTCCTTATAAAATTGTTTCTCAGATGGGTATATTTGCTAAACAGCACACTCTATTACAGATACGAGGAGAAAACCAGTTACCACGTACTCAAGGCAATGGTGGAAACCCTAGAGGAAGACCTTCGGTCTGTGATGGAATGGGGACAAAAATTGGTCACATTAGATGCTGTTAACTACAAGAAACCTTCTTTACCACTAATATCCGTGGCTAATGATACATTACCTGAAAGTACTTCGTTCAAAATCATCGGAGAACATGAATTGGGAAAGATACATGAAGTGTATTGCCAATGCTGCAGCAAAGAATGTTGCTCTCTCTATCATGCATGAAAGTTACTTATGCCCGAGAGTATCCTCTACCTTTACAAGGCCAGTATTTGCCCATATATAGGGTATTGCCACATTTGGGTTGGTGCATTTGATACTAGTTTCTCCCTCTTAGACAAAGTTCAAACGAGAGTCGCCAACCTAATAGGTCCCGCACTACCAACAAGGCTTCAACCGCTGTCCCATCGACGAAATGCAGCATCCCTCTGCCTGTTTTACAAGTACTGTAATGGTAGGTGCTCCGACTAACTACAATCAATTGTACCTCCTCCGCATAAATACCGCAGACAAACTGACAAGCAACAAAATTCCTCCCCTACACACCGGAAATTACTAGATGTAAGAAAACCTTCTACTCTAATGATTTCTTCCCTAGAAAAACTACAGTTTGGATTTCTTTTTCGAGTTCCTGTTTCCTGACTATACTGATATGCAGAAGATCAAGTATAACGTAAACAGACATCTTGCTGCTCAACTCCCTACATAGCACCCTTCAACATGGGTCGCTAAATGTCTGCACGTGGTAGCTTGTCTCATTATTTTCTATTCGACTACCGGCGAATGTCCGCTTTCTTTGAGTTCCCAGTATTTATTCGCTAATGTTGTTTTTATACGGTGTTTTATGTAAATTATGCCTCCATGAAAAATTTGCTATCCTGTACTTTAAAGAACCTCAAAATCTATTAAACTGTAGACGAGAAATAGCAAACAACTGTGTTCACAAAATAAAACTTACCCTAGGATAGCGATTCAAAATAGCTTTAAAACTAACAATAACAATAGAAAACAAACAAATAAATAAATTAAATAAACATAAATATACATAAACGATCACACATATATGTATTTATATATATATATGTATAGATGTGTGCATGTGTGTGTACACATAAGTATATTCATATATATATATAAACAAAGGGGGAAAAGATCTACCTTAAACCACAAACCTAGTTCTGAAACAGATCCTTTGTTCGATTAAATGCATGCCCATTGGCTGATAGGAGGGGGCGCGGTGGATACTAGAAAGCTTATTGGCTAACTAGAAATCCTCAACATATATAAAAAGAAGAAGCAACCACAAAATTCGCGCATAAGCCTGACGAATCCTACAGTGGATGAAACGCAGAATATTCAGTGTAGCTTAATCGCCATATATATTTTATAAATTACTAACTAGCTCTACCAACGTATTGATCACTTTTGAAGTAAATACTTAAATTTTACGCATAAATCTATACTTTCGTATATTAAATTTGTGTGAGTAAATGAAGTAGTTATATATATATATATATATATATATATATATATATATATATATATACATATATATATATAATGAAATAAAAGCAAATTTTAATATGTAATTTTAGCACAAATTAACCTAATGCATGTTCCGGTTAATATTATACGTGTGAAAGATTTTTATAAAAAAAGAAACACAGAATCATACTGTGCTTTGTACAAAGGAAAACGAGTTATGTATGGTAATGTATGTTTCTCGGGCCTCATATTTCCTTACACGTTTATTTGTATTTGTTGAAATTGCCCACTCGGACTATTCATAGATTTGTGACATCTTAGATTCGCTTTAACGCACTTACTATGATCTAATTAGTTTCCCAGCAGGTCAAGTGTCAACATGAACATTATATGCCAGTCTTTAATTTCTTAATAAACGTCATTGAGTGCAAAGTTTATTAACGGAATGCCCTTCCGATAAATTAAACCCTCAATTATTTGCCTTTGAATTGATAGGGTGCTATAATTAGATTATCTTATCAACGTAATACTGAAATTATATTATTACTATGGAAGATTTATTTTATTACATTTTCACCCGAAACAAGGCACATTGCCACTTTGATGTAGGAGGCTACTATCAAGGACATAATCTACAGGGGTATTATGTGGGGAGTTAGGCAGCAAGATGTCGGTCCACGTTACATTTGAACTTCTGCATGTCAGTACAGTTGGGGAAGCAGGAACCCGGAAGGGAATGCCAAAGTCTAGCGGTTCTGGGGAAGAAACTACTGGAGTAGAAGGCTTTCTTACATCTAGGGATCTCAACTGTGAAGGGGTGGGATTTTGCTGCTTGTCGGTTTTTTCGGGGTATTTACGCCGGGGGGGGGGTAGAAGTGCCTGCTATTCGTCGGAACATTCACCGTTAAAGTACTTATAGAACAGGCAGAGGGATGCTACATTTCGTCGATGGGACAGAGGCTGAAGCTTATACGACAGTTCAGGACCTATCAAGTTGGCGACTCTCTTTTGAACCTTGTCTAGGAGTGAGAGACTAGTAGCAGATGCACCAGCCCAAATATGACAACAATACTCCATACATGGGCGAATGGTAGTCTTATAGCGGTACATGATACTTTAGAGAGAACCTACCTTTTTCGCCTTGCTCCTGACAATGCTCTCAATGTAATTTTTCCAACTTAATATAAAAGACGCATTACTTTTGATAGATTAACATAATAATGTAAACGTCATCCTTGAATTTCTTTATACTTTAAGCACATGGCATTGTTTTCGAATGCACTTTTCAATAATAAATCTACACTACTAACCTTGTTGGCCAATTCAATAATATATTTTGAAATAAATGTATTGTAATATATTTAATATATTTTAATATAGTACTTGTAATTTATTTGATTTATTAATTTCCTTATGCTTTTCAAACTTATAACTTCATCAAATTTATTACTCTTACGCTTTGTTCATTCTACTCACCAACGTTTTATCTTTTAAAATCATATCTAGAATAAGACAAAATTGCTGCTATTCTGTAAGGAATTAATGACTCAGGCCCAACTCTCTTCCTGATCTACATCAATGACCTCCCTAAACACATACTTAAATCATTCATTGACATCTATGCTGATGACACGACCATCTACGGCAACACATCAAAGGCTGTAAATGACAAAGTTCTCTCTGATTCTCTCTCCTCTGATCTCGAGCGCGTGGTTCAGTGGGGCAAGAGGTGGCTGGTTACCTATAATGCATCCAAAACCAAACTCCTATCCTTTCATCAGCAACGCTCTGATCCCCATCTGGCATCAATTGGGATGGATGGCTCTCGTCTGGGTGAGGCCTCGTGTTTTGACAAGCTTCTTGATTTGACCATTACTCCTGATCTGAAATGGAACACGTACATGAAGTCTGTTGCCAAGGTCGCTGGAAAGATGGTGGGATTCTTCTACCGCTCCAGAAGATATCTCACTACTGATGCAATTCTCTATCTATATAAAAGCCAAGTGCATCCAAGGATGGAATACTGTTACCATATCTGGGCAGGAGCTGCTAAAACAGCCTATCCTGCCTTAACAGAGTACAAAATAGACTTCCTGGCTTAGTGGGGGATGCCCTTTTCTCTACCCTGCAACCTCTCTCCCACAGAAGAGACGTTGCGAGCCTATCCTTGTTTTATCGTTATTTCCATGGCAGGTGTTCGTCTGAACTCCAATCTCTTATCCCACCCTCGCCAATCTTTCACGAAAAACACCCGTCTAGCTGAATCCACTGTGAAAATTTTCCCCCACTCTTTATCTGTGCCTAAATCAAAACGTGGATTCCACGAACAAAGCTTCTTTCTTAGAACTACACGCCTGTGGAACTCTGAACCGTCTGCCTGCTTCCCACCGGACTACAACTTGGATGTGTTCAAGTCCAACGTTAACAAATTCTTAATGAACCGCCCCCTTAAGTAAACACTTCATCAAATCTCTTCACTAACGTAATGTACTTGCAATAATCCGTATCCCTGAGTGGCTTCCGGGCCTTGATAAGTAGTGATCACTGTGTAAAAAAAAATTATCCCCACATAATCAGTTTAAATTTTCGCCCCTAACAGTCAACAAAGCATCTCTAATCGTAATTGTTGTCGTTTCAATTAATACAACGTAACATTTAGTCCATATGCCTCGACGGTAGTTCGAATTATACAACTAATATAAAGTGGTTATTAAGATTATTATTGGCTGCAGCAAAAATTATAAATATATCGAATTTGTGAAATATATGCGGAATTAATTAGTTGAATTTGATTTATTGTAAACAAATAAACTGCAATTATTAATTCACCAAGTTTAATTAAAATTAAGATAATTAACGACATCTGCAAGTTATTGGTTTTTGTCAAGTTGTTTTATTTTCGCAATTAACTCGATGTTTTATATTTTAGACACTATAGTGCATTTTTTAAAAAATCTTTTTAGATTATATAAAACTTGAAAATTTTAAAAGAAGTATCCTGATTCTAAACGTAAGAACAAACAAATTGAACCAACTTTTTTGAGATCCACTAATTAAATACTAAAATGTGAACATTTTTCAGGACAAATTGCATAATATTTAAACAAATTTTAATCAGTGATGAGGATAAAATAGTTCCATCCTCAGTTATATGATATTTTTATTAAGCCTTTATTAATTTCATGGCGATAGTTTTTAGAGAGCCTTCAAACGCTTAAATATTTTAGAGTTTTTTTTTTAATTTCAGATATTTACATAGACTGTTTAACATGTCATGAAAATGTCTTAAAATTCTTTAACACTTTTGTAGAGCCTTTGAATATAAATAAATATTTTTAAAAGTCTTCAAATGATTAATATTACTAATATTTGTTTTAACCATCAAATGATGTTATTAAATTTTACAACGATAAAAATATCATTCTGTCTTTAAACGATTATATTTTTTAGCTGATTAAACCATTAAAACGCGTTTAAGATATTCGATACGTTTAAGGAGTCTTCAAATGATTAACAGTATTTAGAGAATCTAGAAACGATCAGATGTTTATAGTGGATCATCAAACGATAAAGCATTCTGACAACTAATTAAACGATCAAATAATATAGAGGTATTTCAAATTATCAAACGATTTTAGAGGGTCTTGAGATTGTCAAAAGTTTTAGATTATATTTAAACAAGGCTAAAATGCACGCATGTTTTAGATGATCTTCAAACGATAAAATAAGAATCTTCAAATGATCAAAATTATCGTAAATCTCCAAAACGTTTTTTCACTGTTCCGATTTAAAAAAAGTTTCTTATGGGGTTCAAACAATCAAACGTTTTTAAAGTATCATTACACTATAACACATTTCAATAGAGTTTGAAACGATTTAAAAAGTTTCTTATGGGGTTCAAACGATCAAACGTTTTTAAAGTATCATTACACTATAACACATTTCAATAGAGTTTGAAACGATTTAAAAAGTTTTTAAAGTATCATTACACTATAACACATTTCAATAGAGTTTGAAACGATTTAAAAAGTTTCTTATGGGGTTCAAACGATCAAACGTTTTTAAAGTATCATTACACTATAACACATTTCAATAGAGTTTGAAACGATTTAAAAAGTTTTTAAAGTATCATAACACTATAACACATTTCAATAGAGTTTGAAACGATTTAAAAAGTTTTTAAAGTATCATTACACTATAACACATTTCAATAGAGTTTGAAACAATTTAAAAAGTTTCTTATGGGGTTCAAACGATCAAACGTTTTTAAAGTATCATTACACTATAACACATTTCAATAGAGTTTGAAACGATTTAAAAAGTTTTTAAAGTATCATTACACTATAACACATTTCAATAGAGTTTGAAACGATTTAAAAAGTTTCTAATGGGGTTCAAACGATCAAACGTTTTTAAAGTATCATTGCACTATAACACATTTCAATAGAGTTTGAAACGATTTAAAAAAGTTTTTAAAGTATCATTACACTATAACACATTTCAATAGAGTTTGAAACGATTTAAAAAAGTTTTTAAAGTATCATTACACTATAACACATTTCAATAGAGTTTGAAACGATTTAAAAAGTTTTTAAAGTACTATTACACTATAACACATTTCAATAGAGTTTGAAACGATTTAAAAAAGTTTTTAAAGTATCATTACACTATAACACATTTCAATAGAGTTTGAAACGATTTAAAAAAGTTTTTAAAGTATCATTACACTATAACACATTTCAATAGAGTTTGAAACGATTTAAAAAGTTTTTAAAGTATCATTACACTATAACACATTTCAATAGAGTTTGAAACGATTTAAAAAAGTTTTTAAAGTATCATTACACTATAACACATTTCAATAGAGTTTGAAACGATTTAAAAAAGTTTTTAAAGTATCATTACACTATAACACATTTCAATAGAGTTTGAAACGATTTAAAAAAGTTTTTAAAGTATCATTACACTATAACACATTTCAATAGAGTTTGAAACGATTTAAAAAAGTTTTTAAAGTATCATTGCACTATAACACATTTCAATAGAGTTTGAAACGATTTAAAAAGTTTCTAATGGGGTTCAAACGATCAAACGTTTTTAAAGTATCATTGCACTATAACACATTTCAATAGAGTTTGAAACGATTTAAAAAGTTTTTAAAGTATCATTACACTATAACACATTTCAATAGAGTTTGAAACGATTTAAAAAGTTTTTAAAGTATCATTACACTATAACACATTTCAATAGAGTTTGAAACGATTTAAAAAAGTTTTTAAAGTATCATTACACTATAACACATTTCAATAGAGTTTGAAACGATTTAAAAAGTTTTTAAAGTATAATTACACTATAACACATTTCAATAGAGTTTGAAACGATTTAAAATTTTTTAAAGTATCATTACACTATAACACATTTCAATAGAGTTTGAAACGATTTAAAAAAGTTTTTAAAGTATCATTACACTATAACACATTTCAATAGAGTTTGAAGCAATTTAAAAAGTTTTTAAAGTATCATTACACTATAACACATTTCAATAGAGTTTGAAACGATTTAAAAAAGTTTTTAAAGTATCATTACACTATAACACATTTCAATAGAGTTTGAAACGATTTAAAAAGTTTCTTATGGGGTTCAAACGATCAAACGTTTTTAAAGTATCATTGCACTATAACACATTTCAATAGAGTTTGAAACGATTTAAAAAGTTTCTTATGGGGTTCAAACGATCAAACGTTTTTAAAGTATCATTGCACTATAACACATTTCAATAGAGTTTGAAACGATTTAAAAAAGTTTTTAAAGTATCATTACACTATAACACATTTCAATAGAGTTTGAAACGATTTAAAAAGTTTTTAAAGTATCATTACACTATAACACATTTCAATAGAGTTTGAAACGATTTAAAAAGTTTTTAAAGTATCATTACACTATAACACATTTCAATAGAGTTTGAAACGATTTAAAAAAGTTTTTAAAGTATCATTACACTATAACACATTTCAATAGAGTTTGAAACGATTTAAAAAGTTTCTAATGGGGTTCAAACGATCAAACGTTTTTAAAGTATCATTGCACTATAACACATTTCAATAGAGTTTGAAACGATTTAAAAAGATTCTTATGGGGTTCAAACGATCAAACGTTTTTAAAGTATAATTGCACTATAACACATTTCAATAGAGTTTGAAACGATTTAAAAAAGTTTTTAAAGTATCATTACACTATAACACATTTCAATAGAGTTTGAAACGATTTAAAAAAGTTTTTAAAGTATCATTACACTATAACACATTTCAATAGAGTTTGAAACGATTTAAAAAAGTTTTTAAAGTATCATTACACTATAACACATTTCAATAGAGTTTGAAACGATTTAAAAAAGTTTTTAAAGTATCATTACACTATAACACATTTCAATAGAGTTTGAAACGATTTAAAAAAGTTTTTAAAGTATCATTACACTATAACACATTTCAATAGAGTTTGAAACGATTTAAAAAGTTTTTAAAGTATCATTACACTATAACACATTTCAATAGAGTTTGAAACGATTTAAAAAAGTTTTTAAAGTATCATTACACTATAACACATTTCAATAGAGTTTGAAACGATTTAAAAAAGTTTTTAAAGTATCATTACACTATAACACATTTCAATAGAGTTTGAAACGATTTAAAAAAGTTTTTAAAGTATCATTACACTATAACACATTTCAATAGAGTTTGAAACAATTTAAAAAGTTTCTTATGGGGTTCAAACGATCAAACGTTTTTAAAGTATCATTACACTATAACACATTTCAATAGAGTTTGAAACGATTTAAAAAGTTTTTAAAGTATCATAACACTATAACACATTTCAATAGAGTTTGAAACGATTTAAAAAGTTTTTAAAGTATCATTACACTATAACACATTTCAATAGAGTTTGAAACAATTTAAAAAGTTTCTTATGGGGTTCAAACGATCAAACGTTTTTAAAGTATCATTACACTATAACACATTTCAATAGAGTTTGAAACGATTTAAAAAGTTTTTAAAGTATCATTACACTATAACACATTTCAATAGAGTTTGAAACGATTTAAAAAGTTTCTAATGGGGTTCAAACGATCAAACGTTTTTAAAGTATCATTGCACTATAACACATTTCAATAGAGTTTGAAACGATTTAAAAAAGTTTTTAAAGTATCATTACACTATAACACATTTCAATAGAGTTTGAAACGATTTAAAAAAGTTTTTAAAGTATCATTACACTATAACACATTTCAATAGAGTTTGAAACGATTTAAAAAGTTTTTAAAGTATCATTACACTATAACACATTTCAATAGAGTTTGAAACGATTTAAAAAAGTTTTTAAAGTATCATTACACTATAACACATTTCAATAGAGTTTGAAACGATTTAAAAAAGTTTTTAAAGTATCATTACACTATAACACATTTCAATAGAGTTTGAAACGATTTAAAAAGTTTTTAAAGTATCATTACACTATAACACATTTCAATAGAGTTTGAAACGATTTAAAAAAGTTTTTAAAGTATCATTACACTATAACACATTTCAATAGAGTTTGAAACGATTTAAAAAAGTTTTTAAAGTATCATTACACTATAACACATTTCAATAGAGTTTGAAACGATTTAAAAAAGTTTTTAAAGTATCATTACACTATAACACATTTCAATAGAGTTTGAAACGATTTAAAAAAGTTTTTAAAGTATCATTACACTATAACACATTTCAATAGAGTTTGAAACGATTTAAAAAGTTTCTAATGGGGTTCAAACGATCAAACGTTTTTAAAGTATCATTGCACTATAACACATTTCAATAGAGTTTGAAACGATTTAAAAAAGTTTTTAAAGTATCATTACACTATAACACATTTCAATAGAGTTTGAAACGATTTAAAAAGTTTTTAAAGTATCATTACACTATAACACATTTCAATAGAGTTTGAAACGATTTAAAAAAGTTTTTAAAGTATCATTACACTATAACACATTTCAATAGAGTTTGAAACGATTTAAAAAGTTTTTAAAGTATCATTACACTATAACACATTTCAATAGAGTTTGAAACGATTTAAAAAGTTTTTAAAGTATCATTACACTATAACACATTTCAATAGAGTTTGAAACGATTTAAAAAGTTTTTAAAGTATCATTACACTATAACACATTTCAATAGAGTTTGAAGCAATTTAAAAAGTTTTTAAAGTATCATTACACTATAACACATTTCAATAGAGTTTGAAACGATTTAAAAAAGTTTTAAAATATCATTACACTATAACACATTTCAATAGAGTTTGAAACGATTTAAAAAGTTTCTTATGGGGTTCAAACGATCAAACGTTTTTAAAGTATCATTGCACTATAACACATTTCAATAGAGTTTGAAACGATTTAAAAAGTTTCTTATGGGGTTCAAACGATCAAACGTTTTTAAAGTATCATTGCACTATAACACATTTCAATAGAGTTTGAAACGATTTAAAAAAGTTTTTAAAGTATCATTAACCTATAACACATTTCAATAGAGTTTGAAACGATTTAAAAAGTTTTTAAAGTATCATTACACTATAACACATTTCAATAGAGTTTGAAACGATTTAAAAACTTTTTAAAGTATCATTACACTATAACACATTTCAATAGAGTTTGAAACGATTTAAAAAAGTTTTTAAAGTATCATTACACTATAACACATTTCAATAGAGTTTGAAACGATTTAAAAAGTTTCTAATGGGGTTCAAACGATCAAACGTTTTTAAAGTATCATTGCACTATAACACATTTCAATAGAGTTTGAAACGATTTAAAAAGTTTCTTATGGGGTTCAAACGATCAAACGTTTTTAAAGTATAATTGCACTATAACACATTTCAATAGAGTTTGAAACGATTTAAAAAAGTTTTTAAAGTATCATTACACTATAACACATTTCAATAGAGTGTGAAACGATTTAAAAAAGTTTTTAAAGTATCATTACACTATAACACATTTCAATAGAGTTTGAAACGATTTAAAAAAGTTTTTAAAGTATCATTACACTATAACACATTTCAATAGAGTTTGAAACGATTTAAAAAAGTTTTTAAAGTATCATTACACTATAACACATTTCAATAGAGTTTGAAACGATTTAAAAAAGTTTTTAAAGTATCATTACACTATAACACATTTCAATAGAGTTTGAAACGATTTAAAAAGTTTTTAAAGTATCATTACACTATAACACATTTCAATAGAGTTTGAAACGATTTAAAAAAGTTTTTAAAGTATCATTACACTATAACACATTTCAATAGAGTTTGAAACGATTTAAAAAAGTTTTTAAAGTATCATTACACTATAACACATTTCAATAGAGTTTGAAACGATTTAAAATAGTTTTTAAAGTATCATTACACTATAACACATTTCAATAGAGTTTGAAACGATTTAAAAAGTTTCTAATGGGGTTCAAACGATCAAACGTTTTTAAAGTATCATTGCACTATAACACATTTCAATAGAGTTTGAAACGATTTAAAAAGTTTTTAAAGTATCATTACACTATAACACATTTCAATAGAGTTTGAAACGATTTAAAAAGTTTTTAAAGTATCATTACACTATAACACATTTCAATAGAGTTTGAAACGATTTAAAAAAGTTTTTAAAGTATCATTACACTATAACACATTTCAATAGAGTTTGAAACGATTTAAAAAAGTTTTTAAAGTATCATTACACTATAACACATTTCAATAGAGTTTGAAACGATTTAAAAAAGTTTTTAAAGTCTCATTACACTATAACACATTTCAATAGAGTTTGAAACGATTTAAAAAGTTTCTAATGGGGTTCAAACGATCAAACGTTTTTAAAGTATCATTGCACTATAACACATTTCAATAGAGTTTGAAACGATTTAAAAAAGTTTTTAAAGTCTCATTACACTATAACACATTTCAATAGAGTTTGAAACGATTTAAAAAGTTTTTAAAGTATCATTACACTATAACACATTTCAATAGAGTTTGAAACGATTTAAAAAAGTTTTTAAAGTATCATTACACTATAACACATTTCAATAGAGTTTGAAACGATTTAAAAAAGTTTTTAAAGTATCATTACACTATAACACATTTCAATAGAGTTTGAAACGATTTAAAAAAGTTTTTAAAGTATCATTACACTATAACACATTTCAATAGAGTTTGAAACGATTTAAAAAAGTTTTTAAAGTATCATTACACTATAACACATTTCAATAGAGTTTGAAACGATTTAAAAAGTTTCTAATGGGGTTCAAACGATCAAACGTTTTTAAAGTATCATTGCACTATAACACATTTCAATAGAGTTTGAAACGATTTAAAAAGTTTTTAAAGTATCATTACACTATAACACATTTCAATAGAGTTTGAAACGATTTAAAAAGTTTTTAAAGTATCATTACACTATAACACATTTCAATAGAGTTTGAAACGATTTAAAAAAGTTTTTAAAGTATCATTACACTATAACACATTTCAATAGAGTTTGAAACGATTTAAAAAAGTTTTTAAAGTATCATTACACTATAACACATTTCAATAGAGTTTGAAACGATTTAAAAAAGTTTTTAAAGTATCATTACACTATAACACATTTCAATAGAGTTTGAAACGATTTAAAAAGTTTCTAATGGGGTTCAAACGATCAAACGTTTTTAAAGTATCATTGCACTATAACACATTTCAATAGAGTTTGAAACGATTTAAAAAAGTTTTTAAAGTATCATTACACTATAACACATTTCAATAGAGTTTGAAACGATTTAAAAAGTTTTTAAAGTATCATTACACTATAACACATTTCAATAGAGTTTGAAACGATTTAAAAAAGTTTTTAAAGTATCATTACACTATAACACATTTCAATAGAGTTTGAAACGATTTAAAAAAGTTTTTAAAGTATCATTACACTATAACACATTTCAATAGAGTTTGAAACGATTTAAAAAAGTTTTTAAAGTATCATTACACTATAACACATTTCAATAGAGTTTGAAACGATTTAAAAAGTTTCTAATGGGGTTCAAACGATCAAACGTTTTTAAAGTATCATTGCACTATTACACATTTCAATAGAGTTTGAAACGATTTAAAAAGTTTCTTATGGGGTTCAAACGATCAAACGTTTTTAAAGTATCATTGCACTATAACACATTTCAATAGAGTTTGAAACGATTTAAAAAGTTTCTTATGGGGTTCAAACGATCAAACGTTTTTAAAGTATCATTTAATAATAAAATGTTTTAAAAGATATTTAAATAATCAAGCGTTTTTAGGAAGTTTTGAAATGGTTAAGTATTTCCCACCTTATTAAATTATCAAATGATTTTTTAATAACAAACATAACTAAATCAATTAATTAAAAATGTATTTCTTTCAATTATTCTAATTAGAGATATATAAGATACTAGCAGGCTGTCAGGCGTTGTCCCCTCGTATAATTCGTACACATTTTTTTACATGGGGGTTACCACTTATCAAGGCTCGAAGGCCACTCAGGGATAAGGGTTATTGCGTGTGCAGTAATCAATGAGATAGTATTGTAATAATCATTAGTATTGGGTTTTTGATAGAGTGTCTTACTTAAGGGGGAGGTGGTTAGGAGTTTTTTTATGTTAGACTTGAAGACGTCCAAGTTGTAGTCAGGTGGGAAACAGGCAATCGGAAGAGAATTCCACTGGCGTGCAGTACTAAGAAAGAAGCTTTGCTCATGGAATCTACGTTTGGATTTAGGCACAGATAAAGAGTGGGGAAAGTTATTGACAGTAGTTTCAGCCAGACGGGTGTTTCAAGAGTGAAAGATTGGGGAGGAGGGACGAGGGATTGGAGCTCAGACGAGCACCTGCCATGGAAATAACGATAAAACAAAGACAGGCTCGCAACGTCTCTTCTATGAGAGAGAGGTTACAGGGAAGAGAAAAGGGCACCCCCCCACTAAGCCACGAAGTCTATTTTGTACTCTGTCAAGGCAGGATAGGCTGTTTTAGCAGCTCCTGCCCAGATGTGGCAGCAGTACTCCATCCTTGGACGTACTTGGCTTTTATATAGATAGAGAATTTCATCCGTAGTGAGACATCTTCTGGAGCGGTAGAAGGATCGTACCATTTTCCCAGCGTCCCTGGCAACAGATTTGATGTATGTGTTCCATTTCACATCAGGAGTAAAGGTTAAACCCAGAAGCTTGTCAAAACTTGGAGCGTCCCCAAGACGAGAGCCATCCATTTCAATTGATGCCAGATGGGGATCAGAGCGTTGATGATGTAAAGATAGAAGCTTGGTTTTGGATGCATTAAAAGTGACCAGCCACCTCTTCCCCCATTGTACCACGCGCTCAAGATGAGAGGAGAGAGAATTAGAGAGAACTTTGTCATTTACAGCCTTTGATGTATTGCCGTAGATGGTCGTGTCATCAGCATAGATGTCAAGGAATGATTTAAGTATGTGTTTAGGGAGGTCATTGATGTAGATCAGGAAGAGAGTTGGGCCCAGGATAGCCCCCTGATTTCTGTCCATCACCCACTACTCTTATGAACATATTGGGGAGAAATGATTTAATGATTGAGAAAAAATTTTCAGTAATACCGTAGTTGGAAATTTGTGAAGTAGGCCATTATGCCATACCTTATCGAATGTAAAGAGCAATTGCCCTGGAAAGGAAACCTTTGTCAAGAGATTCACTAATCCTACGTGATATAACCGTTAGCACATCTGCTGTAGATATTGCAGAGCGGAAACCATATTGAGTGTCACTTAGGAGGTTGTTTCTGTTGAGGTGGTTGACTACTACTTTATTTAATATGGATTCCAACAACTTACTCATGACACACAGGAGACTTATTGGTCTGTACTGAAAGTGAGATGACTTTTCCCCTGAATTCTTAAATACAGGGCATACTGATGAGGTTTTCCAGGGTGTTGGAAAACACTTCTTAAGGCAACGCTTAAACAGTTTTGTAAGTATGGGGGCAAGTTCTGGTTGTAGCTTTTTCAGCACTATAACTGGAATGCCATCAGGCCAGTTGCTTTACTGGAATCAAGGTACTTGATTAGCTTGGCGACCTCACGCACAGATATGTGTATGTTGTATAGCATGTTGTCTGTTATAGGAGGACATACAGGGAGTTGATGGTCATTGTCGCATAGCGTAGAATTAGCTGCAAAGTTCTTGGCAAATAGTCTGGCCTTGTCTGATGCTGACGAGATGACTTCAGGTCCATTGATGATAGTTGTTTTTTCTAAACAGTTCACTTCTTGTAAGTAAAAAAAAAAAACTGGAGCTGCAATTTAAACCAAGACCTAAAGACAATGAATCAATTGCGATGACTATTAGACCAGCTTGCCACGTCTTGACAAAGTTTTTCAAACCTACTTGTTCTGAACATTAAAGTAGCTGTCATGTTCCACGGCCGTGAAACAGTTGACACAGATAAAAATGCAATCTTGACTCTTTAGCTGTTCTTTTTTTCAAATGGAAACCGATTAAAAAGTTTTCAACGCTTCTGAATACTCTAAGTGCCAAATTTCAAGTCTGCCAATCAAACATTCCTTAACTTTTATAGCTTTGCTAGCAAGCCCGGCGTTGCCCGATCGTAAAATACGCATAACTGTTATATTTTTCTAATGCAGAATTCTTATTGATTATAAATAGAAACATTGCACTTATTAAACGTAACGGTAAATTACTTTAAAAAGGAAGTTAAAACACGGAAACAAAACTGACACATGAGAGTATTACGTTTTTTTTTCAAACAACCTCCTTCTTACGTGTAAAGACAAATACTCGAGCTGAGATTGAAACCAAGACCTAAAGATAGTGAGTCAAGTAGGATAAGCATTATACCAGCTTTACTTTTAAATAATGTTTTAAAATAAACTCTCATTTAACATAAGCTGTTATATTTTGCTGTATGCGCAGTCGTGAAATAGTTCAAAACAGATAAATATCTGATAGCCTCCCATGTACCATTTTAAAAATATTTTACCACTTAGCAGCCCTTGTTACTTTTAAAAACGAATTAAAATGTTTTTCACATATCTGACTACCCTATATACCAAATTTCAAGTCTGTAGATAAAACATTCGGGAGTATATAGATTAAACATTTTCCTCGCCCATCTCGCTTTTATAGATACACAACTAGATTACGTTGAATCTAATTGTATTCAATCAATTACCATTTATCTATTCTATTCGATGTAAATGTAATCATTATTAATCCGGACAGATATTGTAGTTAATAAAATGCCGACACGTTACTATATTACAAATTACTAACAGATATAGTAGACTAAAATTTCGGTTATACTATACTTCAAACTATTAGTTTAGAGCAAAGTTAAACTTATTTAACTGAATTAATACTGGGACTTATTGGAAATGAAAGTTTTTTAAGACCGATCTAAGAAAATTGATGCCATTCTGTTTCCTTAAAAAACATAACTATTTTCAGAATTGCAAAAACGTATGTGTACGGTGAAGTATTCTACATGACATAAGTTTAACGGAGATTTTTTCGCTACGTTAATAGTACGAATTTTAGCCTAAACGATTAAAAATGCTAGCGCAGCCAATCCGCTAAATAATCCGCTAAATAATGTGAGTCGATCCATACATGTTGAGAATAGAGCACACACAGGACACTAGACCCAGCAGAATAGCTTACGTCTTTATGATCTGAATTATGATGTAAATGATCAAAAAATATTTATTATTAATTTTACATGGCGGTATACTTAATGTAAGCAATCAACAGTTGCGATCTGAAGATATCTGTCATCTACGCAGATACTGAACTAATACGTACAAGGCGCGTTTGAAGCAATTGCTTCTTTATGCCGTTATATTTATTTATGTACACCTGAACAAACTTGTTCAACCAGATCACAAAGGTTAAATAAATCGAAATTTACCATTCTCAAGAATTTGGCTTAACATTAGTTCACAAATCGATACGATGAGTAAAATTAAATGTGATCATATTTCCACCTGCAATACGGAATGAAAATACAAATAGTTACAGGCGATGTAAAACGTGTCATTTTCTGAGATCTTGTAAGAAAGTGATCTTAAATACGAGTCATCGTTAGATATTTGAAATAAGATCTTCACACTAAGACATGTTATATTTGTGACGTGTGCAATTCTAAAAGGAAACACAGTAATAAAAAAATAAATTGTCTTTGTTATCCAAGAATAATGATATTGTATTTCATCACAATAATGCCCAATGTTCCCTCATTAGATTTTCATTTATTCTGATATTTGCAACATAATCTCAATCCTACAAATCCAATACTTTGGATAACAAGCAACACGTTGATGTGTTTTTTTATAATGAATTCCAACAAAAAGTTCCTAACTTGATAATTACTTTGATATGATACGTTTTAATTTAATCTAAACATTATAGTTTCGAAATTAATCAATCCATTTTGGTAGTAAGAACTCTAAATAGGCTAAAATGCATTTAGATTTTTATCAATGCGATAAATCATATAAAAACTATATATATATATATATATATATATATATATATATATATCGGCATAGCAATATATGTACAGTAGCACCCGGAGATACGACATTAAAATCATTAACAAATTACGGTACAGTATATAGTACACATGTATATAATCAAATAACATTATAAACAACACCATGAGTCGAGGCAAATACCGTAAGCAGGGGCGGGAAAACATCATTGTCCACATCCTAACCTTAAAAAACTGTATCCTACAGCAATCGTATCTACTTATATCTTTTTTTTTATCTAGAAAGTCTAATTTAGATTCTTTTATCAAAGACCTTTTATAAAAATCGTCAATTATACATTATACATATATACAATATATATTTTATAGTTATTAGTAATTATAATAAGTTTTATGGATCAAAAGTGTCAATTATTTAGTTTAAATATTATATATATATATCTATATATATGTGTGTGTGTGTGTGCGTGCGTGTGTGTGGTTATATATGTATGTATATATATGCTATATATGTATATATATATGTATATATATGCATATATGTGTATATATGTATATATATGCATGCATATATATATACATATATATATGCATGTATGTATATATGTTTGTGTATATATATATATATATATATATATATATATATATATATATAAATCATTACACTGCTTGGCAAAACTGATATATTAAAAGTTTTCACACACCTATATCCAGAACTGGAGACCATTGTTGCTAACGCGACTAGTCAATACAAAATGTCCTGCACATTATTTATGCAGTCTCAAAATTTCGCTGTTATTTTAACAATAGGCGCTCACGCCTCACACGGACCACAATCCCAGTGTTATCTTTTGCTTTTCCAAAGGACTACCCAACATTACTGCGAACTGCCAACCGTTTATTAAGATGGGAGAATCATTGTATTGAACTAAAACTTTAAATCAGAATTTCTATCTGCAAAACATATCGTGCATGCAGACGGAGTGTCTAGATTAATTCTGAGTCAAAATGAAATACTCAAGAATGGCCACATTGGGCACAAATAGTAAAACTGATATTCCGAGAAGAAACGGCGACCGTTCAAGAAATAAAGACAAAAACATTCGATACTAAATCTATCAAAACTGCAAAGTAGACATTAGCACAAGAAAAGAACGTCCTGCTTTATAGTGAGCGATTTATTATCCCTAAAACTCTGCAATAGAGGATGCTTAAAGATTTTCATCTGGGCCCTCCCGGCACTTACAAGATGAAATGTCCATCACACACAGTTTTGCTTACTAACGGTCCATTAACCGATAGTTCACCAATATGGTTAATATATGAGATTGGTGTACCTTAGCAACAGAGGCATCACCAATTACTCACAAATCCTGATAAAAATTCGGACAACCATGATCTAGAATACTTATAGAATTTTCAAAATCATTAAATTTTACTACTTGATAATGGTGAATAGTGTCTCCGAATGGCCAAGACTTAAGATGTAAGAAACCAGTCACTAATTCTCTACATGAGGTCCTCGAACTTCGGATATTGTTGGTTGCCTTTTTAGTGACAATGCCAACCAATTTATTTCTTCAGTGTTCAAATAATGTTGCGAGTCGTACCACATAAAACATCTCGCAACACCGCAATATCATCCTATGAGCAACGGCTATACCGAATGCTTTGTGGACCCACCACAATTGACACTAAAGAAGGCTTACGGCTCACCCAGTCTATACAACAAGTTTATCAGATTACGGCAAACCCTACCACACGATACGCCCAATCACCATCGGAAATTATGTTTGATTCAAAATACTGTTGCCAAGACAAACTTCACAAAATAGAACCTTTAGTTCGCCTCTAAAAAGGTACGATTTGGCGAGTAAGTTTACTTAAATCAGCTTAGAAATAATGTTTCCTTTTACGAACTGGGGAAGATAATACAAGGAATCGGCACTGATATCTACATAATTCATAGCCCCAAATTCGAACATATTTGAAGATCAAGATGATTTCCTGCAAGAAGCAGTAAATGCTATTGAAACTGTCTACGACACATTTGATATTGAACGTCCCAAGCCACACCAGAACCACGGCATTCTAGCAGAAACAGACTTATCACAGACACACTCATGGCCTACACAAAGAGGAAGAAATACTGATACACCTTTCAGAAGAATTAGCTTGGCAGGGAGTACAAATATACATCTATAGAGTAAAATCGGTTTATTTTATATATCATTTTTCTAACTATAATTCAAATAATGACAATGAAGGAGAGGGAGCTAAAATATCACCAGCAAGTGATATTTTAGTTTTCCATCTGAAATCATTACTATATGCATATCGATTCAGTATAATAGTCAATAATTTATTGACTCTATAATTAATGAATGAGAAATGTGCAAAAATAAAATAGGTTTAAGAATTTTTGTCTATCGGGAAACACTGAACTTCTAGTTCAAGATAAAAAGTCTGAATCACATGAGAAACGGTCGAGGAATTGTTAATTATTACTTAATTTCGATTTAATATGTTAGCGTCAGCAATAGATGGTTGTAAGAGGCAATTAGATTAACCATTTATAACAGCTTGCATAGTATAATATGTAATATTCAATTGGGTGGTGTGATGTAATTTAGTTAACTCAGATCCAATAAGGAGATTTCATTTAGCTATATTCAAGGTCATATATATTCAGCGTTTAAAATGTGCAAGTAAATCGTACCAAGTTACATTTGAAAAAGTGTTCTCCGATACGAACAATTGATAATTGTTTTTAGTCGTTTATTTCACAAGTTAAGTCTAAATGTAATAAAAGTAAAAACCTTTAAAAATCCCAACATTTCTGAGACAAGTCCTATCAAAATTATTCAAAGCATAGACCATTCCGTGCAGCAATGTAGTTTTTTTTTTCAAAATAAATCTTGAAAATGAAGATGAATTTTATATAATTATCTATATTTGTATTAATTTTTTTTATCTATCCCTCTAAAATAAATGGTGTGTGATATCCGATATATAATCAATTTTTCAGTTGAACCTAAATATTTTACCATTTGCAACCGTTAATTTGGAATAAAAATCGAGTCATCAATATTAGTACAAGACTGGATGCTGCTATTTTCACTGGGAATTTATCATACTTAGGCTGGATGTATTTATCAATTACGTCTCTGTGCATGTGCATAATCACCACAATAATTCCTATTGTTTTCCATACAAAGTTTAAATTGTTTGAGATCAACAAATTTTCGTGTTATTAACAGTTTATTATGCACTAATTAAAATTGAACATGTTTTAATAGGATAATCGTTTTATTGAAAATTGCACGAACCCTAAGCTTAGTTGCGAAATTATTTTCTGTAAAAAACAAAATAAATTTCATCAAATTATATATAATCTCATATCAACTATATCAAAGTATAAAATACGAATTTACAATTAAAACCGTGTAATTTACACTGTGTTTATGAGATGTTAAGAATGGCTAAAAGTGAACAGAAGAAAACAAAAACCATAGAAAAATCGGGAAAAACTTAATTGAAATTGATTCATTGTTTACAAATGAAGAATAAATCAACCAACTTTAATGAAAAATTAATAATTAAAGCTATGACTGAATTTTTACTTTCAGAAAGTTTTTAGTTCAACGATATTTTCACGTTATTTTTCTATTTTTGGAGTTATTAAACATGTCTTTAAATCGGTCGAAAGTTTTACTATGGACATAACATCTAACTGAACAAATGCTTTCGATGACTTCTGAATATCAAACGTATTTGTTAATATTGATTAATCCTCTCAAGGTGCTAGCGGTGCCAGAAATATCTCGTCTACTGCGAGAATTATTAGAAAATAATTCTTTAAATTGTCAAATTCACATCTTATCGGATGCCAGTGGCCTTTCGGCGTTGCGTGACAATGGATACTCTTTGTAAGAGTTCCTGCGCGTGAAACTCTGAAGCAAAGTTTGCGCAATCAGCATTCGAACTTCTTAATTGGCACTACCTGGTTTAAATGGCAAGGAAAAGTTCAAGACAACTAAAAACAATGGCAAGATAAGCTGAAAGCACATACAGTAAGAGGTATACACAAATATTCACCCATTTTATTACTGACTGGGCTCGACGTCTCTTAACCTCAGTGATTTTACTAGAACATGTGTGTCTACAGAAGTCTATCGTATTATCAGACGCATAACATTCAATTATGAATTGAAGCAATTTTAATAGTCCATACTATCTTTGTCGCTGTTGAATTAGCATGGAATTAGCGTTGTACAGTAAATTAGCTATAATAGGTATTATATAATTTACTCACAGAATTGATTTGTTGAAACTTAATATTTTTATGTTGTGGAGTATTTTCTATATTAATATAAATTTAAAGAAATTTTATATGTTTACGTTAATGTACTATGTAAAATAACTTTGTTGACTATAAATTGATATTTTTTTATTTATGATTTATTAAATATATTTAAGTATAAACATACAATATTATAAAATGAACGTCTTAAAATTCTACTTAAATATAATGTCCTTACAAAATTATAATATCGGCATGTATTGTGTTTCATTTGGAAACAAGTCCGCCATTTTAATGTTTCCTTAATAGTTAAAAATGGAAAGGAATTACGCCATGAGATATTAAAATCTCTGACTTTAAATCCTAGGAGGTCTTTAAATAATTGAATGTTTTATAACGTATTTACATGATCACAGCTTTTTTTTCAACAGATCAAACTATTTGAATGTATTTAAATAAGCAAAGCTTTTTGAATGGTATTCAAAGGATCAAATGGTTTTAGAGGGTCCTCAAATGATCCAGTATTTTTGAATATGATGATCAAAACTTGTTTGAATAATCAAATGTTTTAGAGAGTCTTAAAATGATCTCGACTGAAAATTCGTACCCTCTGTAAGAGTTCATAAGAGTATGACGGTGAAGCAAAGTTTTCGCAATCTCCCACTGTCTGACTCCTGAATGGATACTTCCTGATTCAAATGGCAAGGAAAAGAACAAAACGACTAAAAACAACGCCGAGATAAGAAGAGAGCACACACAGTAACATATATACCCAAACATTCACACATTTTATTACTGAGTAGATTTCAGTGATTAAACGGGAACCAGTATGCCTACGAACTTGTGTCGTATTTTCGAATGCACTACGTTCAATTATACATACGCAATTCCAGTGACCCATACATTTCTGTCACTGGGAAATTAATAAATCCTGAGGGTTCTTTAAATGATAAAACCCTTTTGAATCTAGGCCCATCTTCCTGCAGGGGAGGACCTTTGCGGCCTTCGAGCCAAGATCAAAGTGTAGTATCTATTCCGGCAGATGCTGCAATCAAAGACCATTGTCCTTGCGGCAATCTTCTGGTCCATGTAGAGGCAACCCTACATGGGCCAGCTGACAAATCAATATCCAGTTCCCATTTTCCCTCTCTCGGGAGTTGGTCCCCTTTTCCCTTCCCCCCTCTCTCTTCACATTAAAAAACGGCCTTGTGCCTAATTTGCTCAGTGGGGAAGCAAATAAATACAACCCTTTTGAATGTATTTTAGCCAATTGGCTTGTCATTTGGGACAAAATCAAAGTGTAGTATCTGTTCTTTAGATGCTGCACTTCATTTTCTTGTTCTCTGTCAGCGGAGGGAAATCCTTCATGACTTAGACTATTTTTATTTTTGTTCCTTTTCTCCACATTAAAAAAGACCCTGGTATCTAACTCTGTCCTATGGGACGGTATTGTAAATAGAAACTCTTTTCAATGAATTTACGTGAGGAAAGTTCTTTACAAAATGTTCAAATGATCAAATGTCTTCAAATATAAACAAGTTTTAAGAAAATGTGCAAATAATCCAACGATTTTAAACGACCTTTAAAATAAGCAAACGTTTTAAGGTTTCTAGAAAATGAAACCTTGTTAGAAGGTGTTTAATGAGGTGACATTTTATACTATTTTCAAGTGATCAAATATTTTAGAAGGTCTTCAATTGATTCTAAGTGTTTCCTTGATCAAACATTTGTTAGAAATCTTTGATTGTTAAATATTTCTAAAAGGTTTCAAATAACAGAATGGTTTTAGAGGATTTTAAACAATTAAAGTTTATAGAGGATTATTAAAATCCACCGTTTTTATAAAATATCCCAATAAACAAATAGTTTTAAAGGTTGTTAAATAACTAACCCTGTTTTCAGGTAGAAACTCTTTTTTTCTTTACAAAGGAGTCACCATTTATCAAGGCCAGGATGCTACTCGAGGGGTAATAAGTGTACAGAGGTAAATCGAAAATATCGTAGTAATCATTAGTAGTTTAAATTTGGTAAATTGGATTACTTTACGTGACGACTCATCAAGAACTTGTTTACGTTGGACTTGAAGACAACCATATTGCTGTCAGCTGGCAAGCAGAAAAACGGAAAAGAGTTCTACAGGCGTTCACTTCTAAGAAGAATCTTTGTTCATAGAATCTACAATCATTGTAAACAATTGATAACAAATATGTCACATAGCATTGGTTGATTCGGAACTACTATTCTCATCTGCAGTATTATTTTCACAACATTTCGATTAATGTATCCAACGACCTTCTTCAGTTATATATCTTGACGAAAACTGGGTTTAATAATCCCATAATTCATACTAGGCTTATGAGCAAGGCGAAGCAGATAAACTACTTGGTGAAGTTCTCTTGTAAGTAACACTCTCCTGGTTGAAGGTTCAATCTTCTATGGGGGCGACACTCAGAATACGATTACGAATTACTAAATTGCGAATAACTAAATAGGCCTTTCAAGAAATTAAATGAGACCTCACACACACAACGTGACTTTTACATAATAGTAGACATTTTTATATAATTGTTTAAATTACAGTTTAAAATACAAACGTCAAGTATCATGGTCCAGTTTGGCTCTAAAAACAAACTTTTATTTCGAATGTGCTTATGTTTTATATAAAACATCTTTATGTTCATTTTTTATGTCGAGCCTTTCTTTTTTTTTGTAGTGAAAAAAACTTCTAAACTGCACTTGTGATGTATAGCTGTATGACTGTTAACTTTAGTAAAATCTGACAGTTTCTTTTCTAATCATATATTTTCGATTACCGCTTTTGGATACTTATCGGGGGCACTCCGATGCAAAACCTCTCTAACACGTACATTTGACTTTTATATAATAGTAGATATAGATTTGCATTCACGATTTATGACCTGTAGTATGTAAGCTTGTAATTTATGAAATTCTTCAACACTATTCCAATAATATTTTCTTTCTTACACTTGTAACATAAATACCACCACAAATACCAACGTTATTGACTCTATTGTACTGGAAGCGATCATTTGAAACTGAAAGCCGCTTTCAAGTTATCGCTTTCTAGAGGCATAATTCCTTTTAACTGTTCCTAAGAGACAATTGACGTTCTAAACTTTAATCCCCTTTTGTTTCACGGGTTATTTTATTCCGAATTCAGTCATTTAGATAACAGCAAATTTCATTATTTTAGTTCCTAACATCTTCAAATATGTATTAATACGGTTCGCTAAAATGTCAGGTGAAATAAAAGTTTCTGAAAGTTTGAAAGCTTACAAAAAGTGTAAAACGGAGATATAGAACAACGAATGCAACAAGGTCAATCGTATATCCAGCATTTCGATTATTGATTTTTTAGATAAGTTAGATGAAAGGAAAATAGAACGAAGAGAATAGAACAGGAAAAGAATATATTATCTTTAATTTACAGGGTAGAACGATAAAAATGTCGCCTTAAAGAAAACAACCTTACAGCTTTATTTAAAAACTTTTATAGAAAATAAAAATCCAGGTAACTTGGTTATGTATTCGAGCTGACATGTATTCAATGTAACCGCTTTCAGCCTCAATCCTCGCCTCGACATGGGTCCTGAACTGGGAGCATAGCTTTTCCACAAGCGCCAGTGGAAACTCGGCGAATACTCGGCTGATGGCGGCGATCAGTGGTGTTTTGGGAGGTCATGTTGGTGATGGTCTCGACGTCTGACCAAACGAAGTAGTCCAGCGGCCGGGGGGTGGGGGGATGAGAGAAGGGTACAATGTCGTAGCACTCCTTCTCAAGTCAAGCTTGGGTCTCTTTAGACTTGAAGTCCGGTACCAAGTTATGCTGCCACACCCAGGGTCTGCTTGTGGCCACCTGCTTGCATCAGATGATCATCACACTCTTCAGCGCATCCATGCACACTTTAATGTTGACTTTCAAGTCGACTTCGAAGATATGACGTGGCATGACATTTCCAGCATGTTATAAAAATTGGTGTGAATTTCTTTTATTGTAAAGCTTTACAGGATATTTGAACCATGTAATGTTTTAATTTATATAAATAAACCCGACAAAAGTACGCAAAAGTAAACATACTTACATTTATAATAATACTTGGAGGCCATGCGGCAAAGTTCTTTTTTAAATGTTTATTAATATTTGTGAGTTCACTTTTTATATGTACTAGCTGGCAACCCAGCGTTGCCCGGTCGTACAATACGATTAAGCATGATATTTTAATTTATGCAGATTGCTATGTATTATTAAGGAATCCATCATCTATTCATTATTATATATTACGAGAAATTACGGTTGACTAATTCGCAAAAAAAAACATATAAAAAATAATAATGATGATGTTGTTCATCAAAATCCGATTGTGTTTGTGTACAATATCATGTCAGCTGATATTTGGGCATGACAATGAATGCATTTGAAGAGTTATTTCGAATTAATGCTTAGTTTTAAAATATGATTTGCGATTATTTTAAATACTACTCCTTCTTTTATCGTAAATTAAACCCATTACTAAGAAAAAAATAAAATAAAATGGGGAGGTACACCCGGGCTCGAATAGGGGTATAATTCGATCTGTAGTTAAATGCTTTACCACTAGGTTATAAAATTCGTCTGTAAAGGAAGATGTCTACTCTCGGAAAAAAAAATAACATCAAGTCGAATTTATATTTCATATAACTTTTATTTCACAGTTTGTTATTTTTCGGAGTTTGCACCTTTTTTTGTATCTATAAATGTTGAACTGCGGGTGTATATATTTTTACCTGTAAATGCATATGCCTCTAAATGTAGGTATAATGCGTACATGAGAATACATTTCATCTAGATAAACATTATACGTACAGGTAAATATATATACACTTCATATAGATGACTCTATTACATATAACTTTGTACGGTTATTTGAGCCACACAGTAAAATCCTGTGTGTTACATTACAATGTTTGTTTCAATAATTATCGAACATAAACAGAATTGCATGAATCGAGGATCGATATGTGGATATAATGGCTGATTTATCAACCTCAAAATATCTCAGCACTTTATTATCAGAAATGCATATTTATAAAACAAGATGGCTGATACAATTAAGGGTCATTTCATCAGTGATCCTTTTTATCAGCGATTGAACGATAATCCATTGACCTATTGTTACGTGCTGTTATTATTACAATGATGAATGTAAATTCTTTTGCATTCATGTTAAGAAGGATAAGAGTCTTAAGAGTGTTCATGGAAGTAAGAGATCTTTGAGGTTCATGTGTAAGTGTTCATGTTGTAAGATATGGAGACATTAACAGGTGTATATAAAGAGAGAGAGTACATATAATTACACTTTGAGAGGGGATTTCATATCTAGATAGATAAACTAATAGATTGAGAGGTTGGCATTTATGCTTTGACAGTTCTGTATGAAATGGCTCTGTTTATATAACATAAATAGTATGACACATATACTTTCTAAACATATATTTTTTTAGATGAGCATTTTCAAATGGTTCTTATATATAAATTGACAATACCTTTTCTCGTTGTAATGATGGACACAGGAGACGGCAGTTATAAAAAACATGATGATCATTTATTCCTTCCAATTGACCGGTCAATGGCTTTGCATTCAGGAATTCAAAGTTTCTTTCTTTACATCTTTTTCTGTTTAAAACCCTCTCGCTTCAAGAGTCCAAGGTTCGAACTGAACCTTCTCTTCCCTGGTCAGACTCTCGTTTGACTCTCACTCTCTGCCTCCCTTCTTCTGACTTATCCTAACTAACTAACTCTCACTTCCTATATTGCGAAATCCATGCATGTCCGGCCAACGTGACCACAATTCACGTGCCATCAACATGCGCGACCTGCACGTTTCCGAACATTCTGATTTCCCATTTTTCCTTTGTTGTTTTCAGAAAGGAATTCAACCTACATATCTAATTCATTTAACCCATATTTTATTATCCACATTCTTTCTAACAATGAATAGTTTATTTATTATTTATTTTATCAGAATCAACAATTTACTGAACATTCCATTTAAAACCTATTGTTCTTTAAAACTTATCTCCAGGGTTCGATTCCCGTTTTCTCTCATTTTATTTTCATTTACTAATTCTCTTTATTTTTACTTACATGAAAAAGGGGACAAGCATTTTTCATGTAACACTATTAGTGCATGAAAAAAAGTATTTTTATAAGAATGTATACGGACGGATACGCAGAGTTCTTGCAATGCTTGCAAACCCAACACACACCTCTATAAAAATTGGATGATTCCTAAAAATTAAAACAACAGGTATGCAATAGAGTCAGTTAAAAAGTACATGGTTAAATCAATGCTACTAAGACAAAACTGCTTTCCTTTACAGCGATAACAAACTTTTACAACCACTGATTATTATGCCTGATAACTCCTTTCGATGTTCAAACAGTATAGCTTAGAAAAATTACAGACGGGTGACTACCGAAAGTGATGCCTCCGACTTTTTATTTTGTCTGAATGAATCAGGATTGCAAATTACATTGTTATGATAACTGAACTTATGCATTCATGAATTGAAAGTTCCATCTCTTTATTGCAGATGTTGACAGTGTGAAACTCTCAGAAAGCAACTCCTGTCATGGATGTGCGTCAGAAGCAGAAATGTGCTATTGAATTTCTTCATGCAGAAAAATTGAACCGATCAACAGATGAACGATTATGAAGCCGATGCATCATAGGCGATGCGTTCGTTAGTTACAGAGTGGCGACACAGATGTGAGTCACAGAGCGCATTCTGGACATTTACGATCGACGCATTTAAAAGGCTGATTAAATTGCATTGAGAATAGTGTTGACTATGTAGAAAAATTTTGATGCACAAAATGGCGCCGGTTTTAATAGTCTCCTGTCGTTTTAGTAGCTCTTCAACCTTTTAAAAATAAGAGTCTTAATTTTCGCGCGACCCTCGTATAACAAAACGCGCGCCGGATGCCTATTCAACAGCATCGTACATCGCTAGCAAATGTGCATTGTGATTCGTGATGAATATGTATAAAAATGCATTCCGATGTACAAAAGGTCGCTCGTTAAAATCTTACAACTCCCGTCTTCGTAGCTCTTCAAGTTTTTGAATTAAAAATAGAAGAGTTTACTTTTGGAAAAATCCTCGTACTTTAACATACGCTGCAAATAAAATGACGATGCGCAACCGTTAAATAAATGTTTCAAATACGTTGTCAACGAGAATATAGGCTTTATACAACTTTATTTATACAACAGTTTAGCTCTATAGCGTTGTAAATAGCTTGCCGTGCAAAATTCCATTAACGTTCTCTTTTAGAAACCCTCAAAACAATAAGACAATAAATTAAGAAGACTTAAAAATTTTAAGCATGTTGATTTCAAGTGAGTGTTTTTATGCCAAATCATTGATTGAATATGGTCAAATATGCCCTTATTTTATCATTAAATACCTATCCCTCTGAATCCCTTATTTTGCATCTGTTGCAAAGGGATGGGGTCTTTTTAATGAGATACGGGGACATGTATATTGGTGAGGGGAGAGAAGAGGGAAGACAGCTCTTATACCACAGAGGACGAGACAGTCATTACTTGTGATGGAGAGAGAGACATTACTTATGATGAGTTCATTAAAGATGATTACACATTACCTTTGTTGTAGAAGACGACACGAAGATGGCAGTTACAAAAATATGACGATGTTCTTTTATTCCATTTGGCCGGTCGAAATGATGATGATATCCAGGAATTCAAAGTTGACTACATGATTAAAACATTCTCCTTCACTTCCAAAGGCACCCTCCTCTGACCATCAGCTCTGTCTCCTATCTTCGTCTCCAACTCTGTCTCTTACTGATCTTCGATTCTAGCTGCTGTATTGAGAATTCATTTCTGCCATGACGTAATAAGTGTGTCTGTAAACGTGTTCGACCCACGGTGCATAAACATGCGTGGTTCGCACATATTTCCAAACCCTTTCTGCAGACAAAGAATCCTTACTAACCTATTTTTCGACCTAACTTATTTTTCAATATGTTTTTAAATTGCTATTGCTCGTTCATTCTAACTGGCCTTATTTCAATTCAGTTTTCATAAAAAGAATTGAACAATTAAAATTCCATTTGCAACAATATATCTAAACAATTTTATGTGAAACTAAACAATGTTAAATTCCTTTCTGAAGAATTGGTACTTTTTATCTTTTTGTCAATTGTTTCACGACTGCCCATGCGCGAATAATTCACATGATTGCTTCTTTATGCTATGAATACTAAGGTTTTAAAACACCTTTCAAAGAACGTGGCCAGCTGGTTTTATAATTATCGTACTTGACTCATTGTCTTGGGGTTTTGGTTTCGATCCACTATTTTTGTTTTACTTACAAGAAGTGAAAAACATAATACTCGCATGCACATGTCTAAGTTTCTTTTTGTCTTTTTTTTTACTTTGTTACGTTTCTTAACTGGCAACCCCGGTATAAATCTGCTAGTATTATATAACACTAATCCAAAGAAAAATAATAATAATAATAATAATAATAATAATAATAATAATAATAATAATAATAATCACCGTCGCCATCCAAAAAAAGATACCGAAGGGCCGAGAAGGGTCAATAAGGACTGAAAGACCGAGGAGCGAGCGCCAACCAGACCTCGGCTGAACAAGCGCAAAGAGAACTGGGACCTTGGGAAGGCTGAGTGACACTCAAATTCCAGTAGAAACCAATGTCTACTACCAGCGAGAAATCAATGGTAAGCGGCTGTTGCGATGATGCAAATTTATTTGAAAATGCTATCGAAGAAGGTGGAGAGAGCTGGACGTTTGTGGAGACTTGTTGTCACTCAGCTTCCAGAGAACACCACATGTTTCCAATCAGATCGTTTGTTGACTTGTGTGAAAGCTCCATGTGAGCCAATAATAATAATAATAATAATAATAATAATATTAATAATAATGATAATAATAATAATAATAATCATAATAATAACAACAATAATAATAATAATAATAATAATAATAATAATAATAATAATAATAATAATAATAATAATAATAATAAACCGGCACAAAGAATATTTTAATGACTGAAATTTGCGGATTATATTGAGAAGATTCTCATCATTTTGAAATGGTACCAGGTGCGTTTCCCCAGAAAATAGTTAATTGATTCCATATATATGTGCACACATAAATTTTCGAAAGTAATAATTCCTTATGCAAAACATATGAAAATAAAAATGATGACTCCCATACATGATTTACTGTGAATTGTTTCGTGGCACATTTTTAAACATAACTGGGCACTTAATTTAAAACACAAGAAGTGTAACAACACAAAATTCTTCCTACTAAAAATACAGTGTTTGCAAAATTGCAAGAATTTTGCGTATTTAACCCAGTATTATAGCATTAAGTCAGACTTAGTCACAAAGAACATGTGTTGCAGATGAAAGCTCTAACAATGCAAAGTCTCAGATACCTTAGTTATTAGATGTAGTTTGCATAACTGGATGTAAATAGATACAACTGGAAATAAATTGTAGCAATACTGAAATAATGAATGTTACAAGTAAATATCTGATAGAGAATAGTAAATATTTATTTTATGATGCGAAAATGTTGCAATAGATTAAAGTCAAGTAATTTTAAAGCCAAGGAAAGATATTTACAATAAGCAGGGGCAATTGTAAACAAAGAAGTTCTGAATTTAAGAAAAAAAGGCGAAATACGTCAGAATATTTACATTCCCATATTTACCCTGATGTACAAAAATACCTTAGCAATCAACAAAGGTTGGCATTGCTGAGGAAAGTTGATTGGACATTTTTGATAAGAATTATGCTATCGAACACGGTTAGGAGGAAAGGTGTGCTCGTGAGAGATTATGGCTTAGACCGATAAGTTTGCTGTGTGATATTATGAAGATATCACATCCATGGAAGTTTATAGGGCCCATGCAGCACGATGAAAGATATCTAGAAGAGTTGCAAATTCCATGGAAGCCACGTAACTATGGAAATTTGAAATAAAGTTTTTATAAAATGTAAACAGAAGTCGTCGTGATGTTCCTTCGCATACAAACAATATTTTTATCGCAGAGTTTCAACCATGTACAGACCGCCAACAATCGCAAGGAACATGAAATCGTCAAATAAGTTATGTCACCTTTGTCTGTGCGCCACGCAGGCAGGGATGTGTTTATTAAACCTGTTTTGTGTATAATGCACGTTCGTCTCCACAAATCGTCCTGATATTATTGACTCTTGATAGGATGGTTATACATACATTGTGTGAACTGTTACAAAGGCGTTAAAAGCAAACGCACACGAATCTACACAACGACCATAAAATATGTATTTCATAAATATATTTAATAAACATGGCTGATATATATATATTTTAAAATCTTTTTATATTAAATTTTCACCCCAAACAAGGCACATTGCCACTTAGTTCTAGGGGGGCTACTATCAGGGACATACGCATCAGGGCTATTGTGCAGGGAGTTACGCAGCAAGATGTCAGTTCACGTTGCACTTGAACTTATGCATGTGAGTACAGTTGGGAAGCAGGGACCCGGAAGGGAATTCCAAAGTCTAGCTGTTCTAGGGAAGAAACTACTGGAGTAGAAGACTCTCTTAAATCTAGGGATCTCTACTGTCAAAGGGTTAAATTTATCTGCTTGTCGGGTGTTTTTTTACGTCGAGGGAGCACAAGTGTTTGTAGTTCGTCAGGACATTAACCGGTAAAGTACTTATAGAACAGGAAGAGGGATGCTACATTACATCGATGGGGCAGAGGTTGAAGTTTAGATGACAGTTCAAGACCTATCAGGTTGACGACTATCTTTTGAACCTTGTCTAGGAGCGAGAGACTAGTGGCAGATGCACCAGACCAAATATAACAACAATACTCCATAGATGGGCGAATGGTAGCTTTATAGAGGTATAAGATAATTTCGGGCGTTAGTATCTTTCTCGCATGGTAGAGAGAATCTACCTTCTTCGCAGCGGTCCTGGCGATACTCTCAATGTAATTGTTCCAATTCTTGTTTCCTGTGAGCGTTAGGCCGGGGAGTTTAAAAGATGTACTTTCAGATAAAGAGTCATTACCCATTGCTATTGGTGTTAGAGAAGGTTTCTTAGAATTATTGAAGGAAACGAGTTTAGTCTTGGCAGCATTGAATGTGACCATCCATTTATGTCCCCATTCCACTACAGATCGGAGGTCATCCTCTAGTATTTCTGCCATTTCCTTAGATATGTGTTCATTTGTTTTCCTGTCGTGTCTGTTATAGAGCGTGGTGTCGTCAGCATATATATCCATCTCACAGGCAATTTTGTCAGGGTTGTCATTTATGAATATTAGGAATAACAGAGGTCCAAGGATAGACCCCTGAGGAACTCCCGCATTTATATCATATTGTTTTGATGTATGACTGTCGAGGACAACCTGGATTTTTCTCTTATCTAAGAAGGATTTAATTATGTTAAGTATTCTTCCAGTGATACCATATGATCTGATTTTCCTGAGAAGACCTTAATGCCATACCCTGTCAAAAGCCTTAGATATATCTAGAGCTACCGCTCTACCCTCCCCTGCTTTGTTCAGTGAATAGTATATACGTTCTGAGATTACAGTGAGGATGTCTGCTGTGGAACAGGCTTGCCTAAATCCATATTGTTGGTCAGCCAGAAGTTTAGCATCTGTAAGGTTGTTGACTCGAGCTTGGTTAATTATGGTCTCAAATATTTTGGCGAAAAGTGGGAGAAGGCTAATGGGGCGATAATTTACTGGGTCAGTTCTTTCACCAGAATTCTTGAAAACTGGTACTACAGAAGCAGTTTTCCAGCAGGAAGGAAAGCAAGATTCATTAAAACATTTGTTGTAAGGTTTGGAGAGAATTGGATCTATTTCGGCTGAGCACTTTTTTAATAGCACAACCGGGATAGGATCAGGTCAACATGCTTTTGCAGTGTCAAGATTTCTTATGATAGCATGCACCTGAGAAGGGGTGATTTTCAGATCGTCTAGTGTGGCGTCTCTCCGCAAAGGTAAGCCAGGGAGGGGGTGGTTGGCAGGGTCCAGTGTGGAGTTGGAGGCAAACCAACTTGCAAGCATGTTAGCCTTCTCGGTTGCAGAGCAAACAACCTCGGAATTGTTGGTTAGTGGGGGAAGTGTTGATTGTCCAGTATTTACTACACTGTTTTAGATTTTCCAGAAGTCACGGGTTCCTAATTTCTGTGCTTCGATGCGTTTTTTGGTGGTTTCAGTAAATTCTCTCTTAGCAGTCGCTATTTCTTTCTTACAGTTACTTCTGGCTTTTATATACTTCTGCCTGTTTGAACTGGACTTATATCGATTAAATTTGCGGTACACATGCTGCCCTTGCGCTATTGCACCTGCACAAGTAGAAGTAAACCATTGGGGAGAGTGGGGCTTGCTATAAAAGTTGCGCGTCGGAACATGTGCTTCAATTGCCGTTTTGTACCATTCACTGGCCTCATTTGTGCACTGTTCAGCAGGGAGTGAAAAGATATTTTGCCATGAGGCGTCCCTGATAAGATCCCTAATGGCTTCCCAGTCAGCCTTTTTATAATATCTCGTTGTTTTGAGCAGTGGCTCTTCGGTTTTGGCTCTAGAGTTTAGGGCGATTTCAACCATTACCACTGCATGATCGGCGTTCCCAAGTGGGCTGTTGGGCATTAGTTACACAGTCATCGGGAACTGTGGTCAGAAACAGATCTAGAAATTATGCGTGTTGTTCTTGCTGGTCTGGGAAACGTGTTGGAAACGTAACCATCTGTGATAGGGATTAGGTTATACAGAAGTTATGTGTTGTGATACTAGCTGCGTCTGTGTGAGTAGAAAATCCAAGCCAGTTGCTGTGGTGGACATTGGAGTCACCAAATACATGCACTTGTGCGCTAGTACCGAGGGAAAGTTCTGTATTTATTTTGTTTATTAGGGTACAGTTCTCGGTCGAGGGAGAGCGGTAGAGAAAATAAAAGTAGCTAATATTATGTTGCATGTTAAGTCTAAAGCACATAAAGGCTTGATCGCCCGATTCTAGTTTAGTTTCTCTAGTCAAGGGGAGGGTGTTTCGAATATAGACTCCAAGCACGTGCATATGTCTGTCATAATCCCTACGGCAGAGTGGGAGATATCCAGTCATGTTTAAGTAGTTAGAGGGGATGGAGGAGTTTAGGTTAGTCTCAAGTGCTAAGATATCCGGGGTATTTTTTAGGAGAAATGTTTCATCATCATTTAAATTAGTTCTAAGCCCACGAATGTTCGTAAATGCAAGCCTCAAGGGAGAAGGCAGGTTGGTTTTGTTTTAGTATAAGCCTGGATACAATTGTATACACACAAAGACGACGACAGTATATTTTTACATACCTTATAAGAACTGTATACATACCACTAGACGATATATCCTTAACATACATACATATGCGATTAAAGAGACATTTTGTGGACGTATATACACCCGGTATATAACACAAGCATAAGTACATGGTTATAATAAGAAACGGTGCAATAGTATTTAGGCACCCCAAACAACTATGATAAGATAGTTTTGATATGTTGCGTCAACGTATGGTTTTTAGCATACGCACATTATACCTGTAATCAGATACATAATACTTAAAACCATTTAACACTATTGCAGATTGATTGATTTTATCATATTTATTAAAAAATGACGTCATAGGAAAAGAAAATAATTGTTATGCAATTGCAGATATTAATTACTATAGAAAAAATGTATAACAAACGAAGAATGGTTTAAAATTACATAATTTAATTACAAGTTTAAACAAAGGGAATAGTGCATACTTTGCTGATTTTTTAATTAATAATAGTTGCAACATTTTGTCACTTTAATGGGGGGGGGGAATAAACATAAAAATAAAATCGTATTTTCGGAAAGATCCAGCTTCCTGAAAAATGGTTTTATAGATCGAGGTGGAAATAAAATTGTCCCAGTTTAGAAGAATGTCGTCTTTATTGGTCGTAAACGGAAAAGTTTTATGGAAATAACATAGAATGTTTTTAATTAAAAATACGTATTTATTTTGTTAGCAAAACGTATCAACAAACGAAACATTTTAACTATTTTTAAGTCAAAAGCAAAATTATGCTTTGGCCATGGCTTGGTCTATCTTTTAAATGATTGCTGGTATTCTACATGATGGACCGGAAAGAAATCTTCTTGCTCGGGGTTTAACGTCGAACGAAGATTTCAGAACGTATGGTCTTACATGATGTATGCTCTCCATACCTTCTCGTTAAGTAATATTTAAGAAGTATCTAAAAATCTCATGGACGTTCTCAGTTGCTTTAAAATCAATGTCTTCTTTACGTAGTACAATCAGTCGGTCTGTGTTGAATGATCATCGCTCATCATTTTTACGAGTAGGAAATAATGATGTCAGAACTCATAACCAGGTTGCTGTATTTTTATTGTATGTATCAACGGGAGACTTTAGTCAAAACCAATATGTTCCAATTAAGTGGTAGATAATTAAGGTTTGTTAACTTTTAAACAATTTTTGAACCTACTTCGGCGTCTGATTATTTGCTAGGGAATATCTGTATTTTATTTTAACGTTGTTGAATGTGAGCTGTTCATGATTTGGAGCATGTTGAATTTGTGTAATAGTGAAATGAACTAGTATTAAAACGTAATATACTTATGTACTTTCTCCGCAAGACTGTTAGATAGTTTTTTTATGGGAATATCAAACTTTGCGAAAGGAGCATACTGGATGAGATACAAATCTAAACATGTCAATAACAATTCTTCTTTCTAGTATTGACGACAAATTGATATTATTCGGAATATACCGAAATTAATTTTTAGTGGATTCAATAAACTATTCAATTTATAAATTTCAGAAACTTAGTAACTAAAAGTAAAAGATTAGTATATAAAAATCCAAAAAATTGCTCAGAAAACGTAAAATAAACGATACAATATCAACAATAATTCAGAAGATGTATTTGAGGAAAATTAAAAAAAATAAAATAATACAGTTCTATAGTCAAATTAACTGAAAAAACTTATTTTGAAAAACCATGAATAAATAAAAAAATAGCAAACCATATAAATACCAGTTAATATTTGTAAACGATTGCATAAATCGAATTCCTCTCCATATTAATTGTCACTTGTATATTTTTCGCATAAACGTAAATTTGAAAATCACAAATTGGATTATCTTTTTACTATTAGTCAATTAAATCAAAAATATAAGAATGTAAAAATATGTTTAAAACCATGTTAAAATATAATTAAATCCAACTGAGTGAATTTCGGTTTCTTCGTAAATAAGTTAGCGAATTTTTTTAATAAGCAGAAAAATAATAATAATAATTTAAAAATTTAAAAACAGCTGTTGGTTTTGCAACACAAAATAAAACCCTTTGTATAAAGATATTAAGCATTTAAAAACTATTTGCATCAAATAATTTATAAATCGGGATTAAAATAATTCAGTAAGAAAAATAGTCATTATTTTATTACAATTAAAAACCAAACAAGCACAGAAGAACCTCGTATACGTAATCAGTACAGAAGGAAGATATTGTATTCCAAAATCAGGTAAATCAATCTAGCAATTCTTTTTATTGAAGAAAATCAAACTTTACAATTTTAGCGATTAAGTATTTTGACAGGCATTGAATACTTCTTACTTTTAGAGAAATACATAAAACGCGTTAATCAAACAGAGTTGTCCGACCTTGAATTTTAATGCGTCGTAAACAAATATAACGGCTGATTGCTCGCCCATTCGGCACGTCATAACATTTTTTTTTATAAATAAGAAACATTTTCGATCGATTTATGTAATTGTTGGAATATGAAATGTTTGTTCCATGATAATGATCATGATGATTTTCTTCATTTTTGAAGATTGTATTTAAGTGTAATTCTGAACAAGCCCCTATTTGTTTCAGTTAATTTGATTACAGAACGAGACTATTATAATTGCACTTAACTTTCGGAATCTTATTTACAATAATAATTCGGTAAAAACACAAACCGCACGGAAATGGAAGTAAAATGACTCACAGGTAAAGCCTTATAGGTACAACTAATCATAAATTAATTATGAACAATTAATATATATTCACAAATGCGAAAAACTTCGAGAATAAATAATCAACTGAAGAGATAATCTGGTAAATATGTAATAAAATGAACTTTCCCATGAACAAATATTACGAAGAATAAACAACGAAACAATTTAAAAAAGCTAGAAAATACAACGGCCGATTTTTCAAAAAATTGTAAGAACACTACAATACAAATTACTGAAGTAAATGTGATTTATTCTGTTCAATTTTGCATCTAGTCTAACCTATAAATAGCTGTCTATCATCATACATGTTCATCGAAACGGACAGGGAGGAGCACACGCACATCTAGTTACTTGATCGCCCGACGCAGTGTCAGTTTTCAAATATAATCTAATTGTTGGTGTCATGAAAGTTAAGCCTTTAATCGCTAGTTTGATTTTATATGAAGAAACGTCACGGACGGATTGGTACGAAATATGATTCCATGTAACGAAATCCTGAAGAAATTGACCTTGTAAACTTGGGTCCAACTGTAAGGTCTTTAGATCACGCAATAAACATAGCCATCACAAGCAATCATAGCACACACAAACACACACACACACACACACACACACACATACACACACACACACACACACACACACACACACACACACACACACACACACACATATATATATATATGTATATATATATTAATGAAATCGAAGAGATGTAGTGTTTACCTGATATACGCAATGGTAAACTTCAAACTAATAAAATTAGTGTATGTATATATATATACAACATTTAATCCCAACAAGATAAAGAAGCTCAATGCGCAATAGAGAGTAGCGCTTATTATAAGAGAAAAATGCTAATAATACAGTTGCAAATTACTTAGGACTTTTACCTGGTCAAGGCTGCCAGAAAGACCCCATTTTATTTCAGTGATTCAATAAGGCGTTCTAGTTTGAGGTGTCTGCTAATTATCGAATTGAACATAAAAATTCAAGTTCGACAGACAGATTCCCGAGTTCGACAAGGACTGCCGAAACGTTATGCGAATTACACTCAAGATGAGAACACTAGTATGAATAATAATAACGTTAATTATCAATCCTTTATCTAAAAAAAATCAGCAATATATTGCTACGAATGTATATAAAAACGCTGGAGAGACATCAAAGTTTGTTTAAGTTTTCATTGACTAAGAACACCAGCTAAGTCCATTAATCTAATAAAAACAAAACTGCAACATCACGAGAAAATAAAGAAGAAGAGATAAGCGCCGTGGTGACGTATAATAATTGTTCGCAAAGAGATCGATATACATCTTTAAGAAAATAATTAACGACGAATAGCTGAACATTATTGCATTCATTGAGACTATGGGGAGTGGAGTGATCATGAGAAAATAATTACAATAAGACAATACAAAACAAGTTGATTTCTCTCAAAAATAACTTCAGCTCATGGAAACCGCAAATTGCATTGGACACGAAAAATTCCTTCTAAGAAGGTTTTGAAAAAAATTGCAATAGACGCCAAGGGGAATCTAGAAGTAATACTTATAATCATCATTTCGCACATACACAAAAGTTGGAGACACATACAGACGCACGTCGATATAGTATGCAAATACTTTTGAAACTTACACTATACTAGCGGTGTTGTCTGGTCGTAGGATACGCTTAAATATGATATTTTAATTCATGCAGATTTCGTATTTATTATTATATTGTACCTAATATAATAATGATTTCAACACTATATATGACATGAGTGTCATTGGCTAGAATCCAAACCAAAACACTCTGCACCCTCATACCTTAGTCTCTGAGCCATGCCCCTATATATATATATATATATATATATATATATATATATATATATATATATATATATATATATATATATATATATAAGTATATATATATATATATATATATATATATATATATATTCAGTTCAACCAAAAATCCGTGTATTTACGGCAGGTATGTTGATGATATCTTCTATTTTGATGCAATCTTCATGCTTTCTGATAATATTAAAAAAACATTTATGATTTAAAAATATACATTCCAAGCTAATCCAGTCCTTACCTTTACCTATGAACTTAATAATAATTAAAAAATCTCCGGTTTTTGGCGTTCTTATTGATTCCAATACCGACGAATTCACCACCTCCGTGATTAAAAAAAAAAAAAACTACATCTGTTAATTCCTGCATGTTAAATTACAGATTTAACATTTGTTATGTTATAAAATCGCAATAATAAAAAATCTCATAGATCGCACGAAAATGATTTCTTCAAACAAAAAATATTCTTCAGTGTACTAAAAAAAATAGAAGAGGTTCTAATCAACAATCAGTTCACAGACTATTTTTCGATAACCAAATTAAACTCATCATCCTCATCATGCAGTTCGTCTGTCTTGACGATGACTAGTTGGGGCCTCAGTGCTTTATTCCTCGGTGTTGGGGTAGTCTCACTCCATCAGAACAGGACTTTCCACCTTCGCGCCAAACTTACTTGCACATCAGATAGACACCCTCTGAACATCCGATGCTCATATCCAGTGGAGCAGACTCGCGACGACTGGCAGCAGAGGATGTTTTAGCTTCTGGCCGAAAGTAATCTCAGTGAAGTAAACAGTCGCCCTGTCGTGTCCACTACTACGCCTTTTGTTTCTGGATGAGGTTCCATAGCCTTGTAAGGAAAACTGCAAGGCAGCAGTAGGATTTGAAATCAAAGTTTCCATCTCTTATCCCTTTGCTTTGATAAGGCCCACAAGGCAGCGGTGTTTGGTTTTTGGGTTGGTTCCTCTAGTTTTCGCCCGACCAAGGTGACACACAAGACAGTGGGTTAGGGGTTGGTAGTGTATCAGGGCATGTCCACACATCGGTGGGCCATAAAGCACTACCTCTGGGGTCCCCTACTACTTCGAGATCTCCTACAAGTTTAGCCTAGGGCCGCAAGGCATCCAGTTACCGTGTGTGATCAGCGTGGAGGCACTGTAAGAGTCTTGATGATGGATAGGCTATGTACTGGCAGGGAAGACCTATGCATAAATGCTCCCTTTTAACTACGAGGTTAGCCAGCGGTGTTAGCTGGAAGCGAGAAGGCATGCAAGCATGAACTTTACACTAACTTATACCTAACACACTAGACGCATCATATCCCCCTGCCGGATTAAGAATCCAAACGCACGCAAATTAAACTATTAGCAATTTAATTCAAGCTACTAATTTTCAACAAGTAAACAATCCTCAACCGGTTAACATATTTTACCGCAATCAGCTTCATAAAAACTAAGAATTAATGAAAATGTTCTCCAAAATATAATTCATACATACGGAATTCCCCACAAAAAACGTTATCTATTATGAAAAAACTACAAACGGCTACACTTGTAATTAACAACAACATTCGCAGACAAATAACTTGCTAGAACCCCCCCACACCAAAAAAAAAAAACAATGTAATTCATGAATTTAATTTGCCGCTAGGAGAATGTATCTCCTACATTGCTTACTATAATGGCCACACTAACAACACCTTGTCACGAAGACTAACCCTCCACTAAAATATCCCAGTACTTAAAAAAACATAGCTGCCATGGAGGCGTTATATATAAAAGAAAAACAACCTCAAATAGATAATATAAATTATGAATGCAGTCGGAACATTTGAAAACTCTTGCGTTCGTAAATTCTAAATAATGAACTGAGTCAGGTGTGAAATGGAGACTGTTGAATGTCGAGCAGTGATCCAGTTTTTCTATTTGAAAGGACCCTCACTACAGGAGACTTTTGATGGAATGAAAGAAACTTATGGTGATAATGCTCCATCATATTACCTTATAAAACGCTGGCATTGTGAATTCAAACATCGCCGGAAGTCTGTGGAAACAGCTCCCAGACCTGTTCGCCCTCCTTCTGTCATTGATGAGGCATCTGTCCGTCAAGTTGAGGCTGCCATTTTGGAAGATTGGTGCATTACTATTCGCCAAATAGTCCAAAATCTCAAGATTAGTACAGGGTCAGTGGAAACTATCATTCATGACCATTTGCATATGCATAAGGTGTCTGCCAGATGGATCCCCAGGTTGCTCACACCATTCCAGAATTGAGAACGCGTCGAGTGCTCGAGGATGAATTTGGAGATGTGCCAAGAAGGCGAGTTAAAATTTTTCAAAAGACGAATCTGGGCCCATCACTATGATCCAGAGACCAAAGCCCAGTCAATGCAGTGGAAGCAATTGGACTCACCACCTCCAAAAATGGCAAGGGTGCAGCCCTCCGCTGGCAAGGTCATGCTCACAGTCTTCTGGGACCAGGACGGAGTAGTGATGACAGATTTCCTAGCAAAAGGTACCACAATTACAGGAGCTTATTATGCTTCACTTTTGAGGAAATTAAGGGAAGCTATCAAAATCAAGAGGCGGGGCAAGATCAGTAAAGGCACCCTCCTCCTGCAGGACAACGCTCCGGTCCACAACTCGCATGTCGCCAGATCAGAAGCACGGGCATGTAGTTATAAAATCCTTTCCCATCGTCCCTACTCTCCTGACCTTGCACCCTCTGACTTTCACCTGTTCCCACCTGTTGTTTATTTGCTTTTGTTTGTGATCTTTTTTTTTTCGATAAATTCACTTATTTATACTGAAGTGCATGGGAGTTGGGAATAATCTTTTACCTAAATGCAACAGTCGTGCCAGATGGTCAGGTGGTAGAGGTTTAGGCTTCTTATCATAGGGTCTCGCTTTCGAATCTCACTAGATCAGCCACTTTGATAAGTCGTAGACGATGAAACACGTGTCAGTAGATAATTATATTTTAAAAAGAATAATTATGCCGATCCCCATTTGGGGGCACTAAATTGGTTTGAGGGGGAATTATTCTCAACTCACATTTAGTTAAAATTACACTTTCCTAAAAATAATTGAATTTATTAAAAAAAAATTATCGCAAATACCAATAAATAACATCTTCATAAAAAACGCGATAAGCCAGCAGTCGTGCTTTATGTTTCGGTGGTAGAGGTTTAGCCTTCTACACAAGGGGTCCCGATTTCGAATCTCTTTAGATTCTCCCACTCTCTCTCTATATATATATCAATGAAAACAAAGGGATGTAGTGTTTACCTGATATACCCAATAGTAAACTCCAAACTAATATAAATAACAATATTTATATATAGAACATGTAAACCCAACCGAATTAAACAATTTTCATTATTTCAGCTATTTGTAAACTTTCCAATCGGATTATATACATCGTCACGCTGGACTTATTTTGGAATACATTCTATCTAAAGAAATATTTTGTATTTTAGATCAACTCTAGGGGAGTTTCATTCAAGCTGAAATATTATGCGCGGTTTATTTTTCTATTAGTTTCTTACATATCCAATATTTTTTTATTTTTTTATTTGACAATTTATAACTACAATAAATTGCGGTTTCACTTAATGCCGTAACTAGCAAATTCTAGCATAGCTACAAATATAATTTGCTGATTTATTTATGACCTCTGATGAGTAGAATAATAAGAATAGCATTCTTTGAAACTCCGCTGAATAAGGACTTTGTTAATTGTTTTTTGGCGTATTGAGCCGGACAATAGATTTTGATAGTAAAGTTCAACTTACACTTTTAATTTTCTTACTTATATATATATATATATATATATATATATATATATATATATAAATTCACCTGTCACTATTTTTTAAAAAATCAAATCGGCCGATCGTCGAAGGCAAGATTCAAGCAAGAGCTCACGGTCTACAGAGCTTCATAATTATATAGATAAATATACAAAGAAATGTTGTATACTTGATTGCAATAGCGGTATGTGTAATATACATATATTTTAACGAACCTACCCTTTCTTTGTACGACATATCTTTAATATTACTTGAGCGGCAAATTCCTCAAGTCAAAATTGAAATGTTACTGTATACTTTACAGTCATTGATTCTAAGTATTTAGCAGACAGGCAGAAGCCATGAGTAATAAACATTGGCAACTTCCGAAGTGCATTGGTGTTTAAAAAGAACTCTGCATTATCACTGTTTGCAGTTTATATGCGACAGTGTTCAATCCAAGAAGTATGCATAGATTGTGAAATTGTCTGTCTGTGAATAAAAGATAAGCGTTCCCAGCTAGTATCGAAACTCGACCGTCTACTTTACACTGGTCAAATTTAGTTGTTTGGCTCTCCTTTCCTTCCTCGCGTGCGTCGATTTTGCAGTGAAACATCAGCAATAAAACAATACACTTCATAACAAAAGAATGAAAGTTTCAGCTTTTTCTTGGTCTTGCTGACAGTACGGAAGGCTTCTTAATTCTGTTTACTTGTACATAATACGCTATGAATCACTAATCGGCCGGGTTATGATATAAGATCTTGAACAGCAAGTGCTTATATTCACATTTAAACATGATTTTAAAGTATATTATGTTTCTCATACAAAAACTTAATAACATAATAACAACTCTACGTCTTTGTTTTCTATACTTCTTTCATAGTTGTTAATTTATAAGCTTCGCTTGCTGACAAATTATCGAATTGTCATTGTTGTCCCAAATTCAAAGTGTCCGTTGTACCTTTTGTCATCGTCTTCAAACGAAGAAAAAGGAACAAGACAGACATTTTTGTTCTCGACGAAATAGCCCTCGGTAGGTTATAAGAACTCCCCGCACTTCCGTCATTCTCTACAAGAGCTGAATCCTCTAACTATTTCCATATTGATTTCTTTAATGGCAAAACAAAGCCAGTTCATCCTTCACATATACACACGATGCTCTAATGTTTGTATAATTACTGTGTTTATGGCGTGCTACTTCTGAGGAGATTTGGGTACAAAGGAACTAACCATAAAAAAGGCAGATGTAGAAAAAAATGAAATAAAAAGATACCACATTAAGCGCATAATAAGATAGAAAAATATTTAAAAAAAGAAAAGATAATTTTGCTTCGTCAGCATCGCTCATTTAATCATGTTTTGTAGATTAATGCTGATTCAGCAGAAACGGTGTGCGAAAAACAAGGCTAATGCACTAGATGGACGTTTTTCTCCTGTGATACGCCCGGCGTTACTTTTATGTTGTCTGCTTTGTTTTCCTTAATCAGAATATTTGCGTAATCTAATTTAGTGTGGAAAAAATGGAACAGTAGCGGGCAATAACCAGATATATGAAATAAGCGGGTATAAACGTGACAAGACGGTTTGGATTGGTTTAGTTATGTCACGTGTTACGAAATAGTTTTTCTTTTGAAAGAGCTAACCTTAAGTCGTACTTAAGTACTTAGTTCTTAGGCGTGACGTTCGGAATCTCTTAGATGTCATGATAAATATTGATAGAAAATGTTCATGCGAATTTTGTAAAAGTCTATTCTGCGAATAATGTAACACAGTGCATAGAAACGCGTGGGTAAATATCAGCAGCAGTATGTAAATATCAGAATAACTGGTTTGTTAGCGTGGGTAAATATCAGAATAGCTGGTTTGTTAAAAGATTAGCAGTATCAATAGCCGAAATAGCGCATATTCAAATTAGGAAGTCTGCGCGAGAAGATAAAGAAAAAGGAGAAAAAAATGCACTACGTGGTCAGAACAGAAAGAATTATCTAAAGATTTATATAAATATTAAAAAAATACTTTACAAAGGATGCGACAGAGGTAAAGTGTACCCACTTGTTTTCTTTTCCTCATAAAGGAAATGTTTCTTTTCCTTAATGTTTCATTGTTAAAGTGTTTTTTATTTAATAAGTCTGAAGAAAGGCTGTACTTGAGAAAATTTTCAAACGACATATTGTTTTAATTTGTCGAAACAATTGTAACTAACAATGAAATACACTTTTTGTGCTGTCAACCCATTTCTTGAAGTCTTGGTTTTTGATAAAACAGTATATATATATATATATATATATATATATATATATATATATATATATATATATATATAACTAAAATCAGCTTGCTTCCTTGCTTAGGCATTTAAATCGTCCGCCCGCTTTGTGACTTCCGGTTTCAAATTTGTCTGTTTGCCTATTTAATGGCCGCCTTGTCTTCTTAACGATATTAAAATCCACTGCTGCTATTGAAAGTATACACCAGATCAACAATATTTTTTGTTATGACTTATTTTAACGTGTTTTCTTACAAATAAATGCAATTTAACCAAGTTCAGTTAAAAAAATGATTTAAATATAAATAAACAATCTATCTATCTAACTGTGTATTCATCTATCTATCTATGAGATAATTATAAATCTCAAATCATCTGTCTTTCTTTGGCGTTTAAACCGTCCATCCGGTTTGTAACTTCCGGTTTAAAAACATTATCAGCTTACTATAAAACCTAACTAAGAACACCACCAGGCACATGAAGTATTTTCGTGTTAAATTTCATAAAAATAGGCTCAGCCTATTTCGAGTCCATAGGAACGAACTCATACACTTACAGACACGCACACGGTTCTTTTTATATACTAGTGGATATATATATATATACATATATACATATATATATATATATATATATATATATATATATATATATATATATATATATTAGGGTAGGTCGATTTTGGAATGGTAACAGGCCTAGGGTTGGGAAAGTTTCAATTTACCAGAAAACATGACCACGTGATATCTTTTTCCCTTAATTTGTGTTTATATTTGAGGAAATGACTTTAAATGAGGAAATAATTTATGATTCTACTACGATAACGGTGTTATCAAACGATGTACGCCGGTAAAATTAAGACTAGGCATTAAAACAAATAAATGCAATATTTAGATGTAAAACTATATTTTTATGAGAAATATTCAACATTCGTCTTCTAAAAATAGAATAACAGTTAATAAAAAATAATATACTATAATATATATAGTTTAAAATACAAATTCCAATTTAAAAAAAACGGTGAAATTCTCGTGATACGGAATTTTCTCCCTTTGATATTGTTTATATTAGTGTCTAAATATTGTCATTCAAACACGTGTAAAAACATTTCAATACATTTCATTTTTAAATTAATATTTTTATATGCATATTTAATAAAAACTTGTAAGTTGTTTTCAAGTAAAAAATATCGAGAGTTTCCGTTTGGTTTTTAAGGCATTTTACTGAAAACGTAAGTAAATAAAGACACTTTTTTAAATTTTTGTTTACATTCACAGTTGATTTCCACGTGGATTCATTCAGTTTTTCTGTTGCATAACATTCTAATTACATGTACTTTAAAAAATTTAAAATAGACTTAATTATTTTAAAGAAAATTTTTAAATATTTCTGTTTTAATTTTTTTTCTTATATTTTCAATGTTATTGTTTTACAAAATTGTTCAACCTCGCGGGTAGGCACCTCTAAAGTCCCCCACAAAATTACCCCCCTATATGTAACACAATGTAATTTTATTATAAGTTAATATTACAGACTTAATTACTTAAAAAAAGAGGTTGTAAGTTTTTATTTAAAAGTTATTTTTCATTGTTTAAAATTCAAAGTTCTGACGTTGGTCAATAAAAAAGAAATCCTTCTAGACTAAGGCAATTTAAATTTTTTTTTCTCCAATGGTGTTTCAGTTTTTCCCATATGAAAACCTGACCTTGTCTAAGTTTAACCCCGTGGGGGGGGGGGTAAGTAAAATTAGATGCTGTAAATATTTATTCAAAATTTATTGTTTCTCTATTGTAAAAATTTTAGATTTATTCTGTATATTTTAAGAAAATGTGGTTTTCATTACTAAAAATACTTAATTATTTTAAATAAATAAATTATTTATTTTATTATTTTGTCACCATTTACCAAAGCCATAAATCGATCAAAAATAAATAAAATGGTTGGATTGCATGTTACTTCATTGTTTTCAATTTTAATTAATATTGAATAAATATGTATTACATCTGATAACCTACTACAATATATTTTCTTTTAAGATATTTCAATAAAAATGGTTGGAAAAAAGACGCACAACAATTTGTACTCGCAGTAAAGATGCAAGAAAATTTTCAGGTCCACCCATTAGATAAAATGGAACCACCCATTTTCCGGCAAGTCATCCAATACAGCTATCTTCTTTTAAATACATATCCAGACTTAACAGAGGTAGATATTTCTAAAATAATAGCAAAGGCTATAATTGGCATTTGGAAGGCAGTTAACCCTCGTTTACCTCTAATAAATGAAAAGTCTATAGTGAATAAAGTGAAGTTTCCAGAAAGCAAAACAGATAAATAGAAAATCTTTATCTGTATTCCAAGAAAAACTTTTCCAGGAAAAGCTTGATACGCTGTTTGACATTGCTTCTTATACATGCAAACTACCCATTTTAAGCTGTGATGACAAAAATGTTAAGTGCAACAAGGAACATTGCCAGACTAAGCACATACTTTGTATCTGTCCTTTGGAAAAGAAGGTAAGATTATTTTCTGTTTTATTTTTTTTAAGTATGTTTGATTAACAAAGTCATGTGAAATTTAAATTAAATGGAGTTCCATGCTTGCATTTAATGCTTAAACACTTGTAAAAAGCAATTACTATTTTCATATGAAATAATATTTTGATATTAATGTGTTTGTAAAACAATATAACATTTTATATTTCAGGTTCCAGTGGAAGAGAGGGAATATTTAAAAGATCAGAGAGCTAAAAATGGACCCAAGGGTACTTTCCAACTTGATCCAATAGACAAAGCTGACATAAAAAATATAAAAGGAAATCTGAAAGATTAGAACAACAAAAGAGAGTCTGTTCATCATCTAATGATGTGTCAACATCTGCTGATGAGGATGCTGTTCTTTCCCACTCCAGTTCTAATAGTGATTCAATAGAAGTTGAATACTTTGAGCCAGAGAGACATTACACAGGCCCTTACAATCTTATCAAAATCCCTCGATATACTAGAGAATTAATCAGGGAGTCAGCTTTGCTAATGCGTTGATTTTAGATTTAAAGGTCATGGGCCTTCTCAAATCTAATGTCGATATAACAGATATTATCGTTGATAAATGCAAAATAGATAGACAGAAGGAAAGAATGAAAGAAAATGCCCATCAAAGACACGGTGAAATCGTTAATAACCTTGTTTGTATTGGGGTTGATGGGAGAAATGATAAAAATTCATTGTTGTATAAAGAGATTTTGGGGCGAAATGGAGAGAAAATATTAAAAAAAGCAAAGGGACCAGAACTCCATTTGACCTTCACAGCAGAGATGGAACACAAAAGTGAATATCTCACTCATAGGGTTATTCCTAATATTGGTGCAAACAGTAATGTTCTTGCAGAGGAAGTTGTTGCTGTTCTGAAAAAATACAACAGTGAATCTACAATTAAATCTATTTTAGTAGACAACACAAATACAAATACAGGTTGTGAGGCTGGACTTGTAGCATTTGTTGAGAAAAAACTGCAGACAAAGTTACACAGCATAGGTTGTTCTTTACACCAAAATGAACTTCCATTTAGAGCTCTTTTTAAACATAGATGAATTCACAAAAAATCCTTACAACTTTCGCTGGTCTTCTAGGTAAATTATGTAGTAATGATTATACTCATTTACCCCAAGTAATATTTGCACCGATTGGTTGTCATCTAGATATTTGTTTTATGGCTGAGGAAATAAATGAACTAACCTCTGACCAGAGACTTTTATTCGAATATGCACTTGGAATTTCTTGAGGAAAACTTGACCTTAAATTTTCTGCCTGGAAAATTGGGCATATACATCAGGCAAGATGGTTAACTTTGACCATCAGACTAATGTGTTTATGGACACGAGGGGTCTATCCTCAAGAAATGTCTGGCAAACCATATAGATTCTGTATAAATTAAAACAATACTTAAGTATAAATTAAAGCAATACTTAAGTATAAATTAAAACAATACTTAAATATAAATTAAAAAAATACTTAAATATAAATTAAAACAATACTTAAATATAAATTAAAACAATATTTAAATATAAATTTAAACAATACTTAAATATAAATTAAAACAATACTTAAGTATAAATTAAAACAATACTTAAGTATAAATTAAAACAATACTTAAATATAAATTAAAACAATACTTAAATATAAATTAAAACAATACTTAAATATAAATTAAAACAATACTTAAGTATAAATTAAAACAATACTTAAGTATAAATTAAAACAATACTTAAGACACACATAAGCCTGTACAGATGATGCAGAAAACTGCATATCATGAAATATGACGAAAATTTCCAAGGGAATATAATCCTTTTTTCCTTAAGCAACAATGTCATGACTTCATAAAAATAAAGCTACAATGCGATACTACTTACTTAAGGACAATAACAGCAATGCTATCAGTCTATGTAGGAAGTGTAGATTGAGTTTCTTGATAAGTTTTCCAATATTTCAGATAGACATTTAAGTATCACTTACAGAATTTTTCGTCGTAGACGAAATTTTGGCAGAATGTTGACAAGATCTCAATGACTGAAAGCAAACATGTTGACAATTTACGATGCTAAGAAAATCACATCGAACTCATTAATGATGGTTAAATAGATATGTTACATAACTTCCTTTGCTATTTTAAATTTAATGTTCAACTCTTGGGAATCAGATATTTGCTGATGAACTACAAATATAATAATTTGATATAAAATACTATTGCGTCTTCTATTTGCAACGGTTTTAAAGACGATTTTTGCTTCGGACTACTATTTTGTTGTGTGTAATTTAAATATAGTTTTTGGCGAGAAATGGCTGCGGCACACTCATTTGTGTACCATGGTCGGCTGTTGCGTCTATTTTGGAATTTTAAGAGTAAATAAAACACGAACGATTAAAAAGTTTTTTTTGTTTCCATTAGGAAATTCAGAAGCTCTGTAGTTGCTTTACATTGACATCTTATATTAAAAGAGATCTGTCGTCTGTTGCATTTGACTAAAGTTCAATTTGTGCAATAATTCTACATTTTGAGATTTATGACGTAAATTGCCCAACTGTTGGAGAATCATTGCGCAAATTGAACTTTAGTCAAATGCAACAGACGACAGATCTCTTTTAATATAAGATGACAATGTAAAGCAACTAACGAGCTCTTGCATTTCCAAATCGAAACAAAAAAGTTCTGGCCTAAAACGGAAGCAGAAATTGCGATCACTATTGACATAATTAGTTCATTTGAGCATCAATTATTGTCGATTATCTTTTACTGCGTTCATTTTGTGAATTGAACTTAATTATGCATACAAATTCGTTGATCTTCTTGTGTGAATCAGTTTTAATCTGTCCTTATCCACGCAATTTTTAGTTGAACTCATTTAGTTCGTATAAAAATGTTCAACGAAGGGAGAACGTTCAAATCAAGCGATGTTTTATGAGTGCAATGCAGAGACAAAGTTAAACGCAAACAATTGATATTGATCTTTTAAACAGATTAGCAACATTCAGACAGCACAAACGCAATAGCAAACGTAGAAATAATACGTTAATATTAATACATTAATAAAATGCGCGTCATACTAAACGCATTATTAATATGTTAACAGAAAAATAAAGATGAGAAAAAACAAAGTGACACTGCAGAAAGAATTCAAGTAAAAGACAATCATAGGAAACTTATTGAAAAAAAAACTCGGATTAGTAAATTGAATTTAAGTAATCGGACGCAAATTTTCAGGATTCAAAAATAATGTTCCTAAATACTATGCTGTAAATACTATGAAGAATCATTGAAATATAAATATTAGAAAATATAATATTGACGAGGACAATAGTCCAAAGAAAACACTGTAAAATATAATTGCTCATCCTCGAATTTCACGCAAAAATACAGAAACTTTTATGAATCTGTTGAGTAGCAGATAATATGGTACCTATTTACAATGCCTTTTCACAGGGCAGAGTTAGACACCAGGGTCGGTTTTTAACGTGGAGAAAAGGCACAAAAATTAAAAATTGTATCAGTCGTGAAGGATTGCTCTTAAACTGAAAGAGAACAAGAAATGGAAGTGCAGCATCTGAAGAACAGATACTACACTTTGATTTTGGCCAAAAGGCCAATGCGAAACTATCTCTCGAGTGAGATGTAAAGTAAATAAACTGATATATGGTGTACAATGGAAGTAAGGATAAGTCGCGGAACGTTTGTTTAAGGTTTGCGATGTATTTTACATCGGAGGAAAAAAGTATTTTTATTCATTTCAGACTCATGGACCTACGTGTAATCATTTGCTCTATTAAATAATTTCGGTGCACGTTTTTGTCATTTATGACTTATGTTTATCTCAAGTTCAATCACAAATTGTTTCATTTTTCATGTTGCTTTTGCGCCAAGTTTGCCTACCATCGCTCTCCTCGGCGTATGCATTGAATATCATATACTTGTTCTAATCTAGTTGTTTTCAAAGATATTTGCTTAAACATGGAGACTGGAGTTTAAAGATTGTCAGCAGATTAGTACACTAAATCCGAATGTTGTCAGGAAGTCAGTTCTTGCTGGAAAATGGATGGATCTCGATGGAGATCAAGCTAAGATGTCGTCAGAAGGATTAGAAAGGTTAGCTATGGTTTCCACTGGAGACTAAGATTTTTTTTTCTTTTTTCTTAAGAAAAGAAAGATGTGACGGAGAGAAAGCATGTTAACTAGATTAAATCAATTATCCTAATTCCAAACCTGAGCTGACCACTTTTTTTAAATACGTCAGCATCTGACGATGTGCACATTCTACTGAGTCGATAAGATTTTATTAATAATTTTCGCTATTTTCTTTATAGAATTACATATTTAAGAGAAGTATTTTAATGAACAAAATTATAAACGCTGAAGAATTGTACGCAGTGTTTCGTGAAACACGCTTAAGAAAGTATTTTAGTGAATCTATAAATAATTACCGTAGTACATTTAACGTAGTACGTGTGTCACGGTTTCCAGATTATAAATTATTCAATCAGAAGATCCTATATAATAAAATGGGCCTACCCCGAACATTAAATCAGTATATAGATACGCTAGTTAATGTTTATAGTATGCGATCACCTTCTATGCTTCTTTTTGTAAAATCACCCAATCACCGGAGATGCAATTTAAAAAATAATAAATTAAAAAGATGTTGCTTTTGGGCTGTACGTGTAACTAAATTTTTTACACGGAGTTCACCACTTATCAAGGCCCAATGGCCACTCGAGGATAAGAGTTATTGTGTGTACAGTAATCAAAGGGATAGTGTAGCAATAGTAATGGAGAATTGGTAAAGTGTCATTACTTAGGGGGCGGTTCATCAGAAATTTGTTTGTGTTGGATTTGAAGACATCCAGGTTGAAGTCGGGGGGGGGGGACATGCAAGCGGAACAGCGTTCCACAGGTGTGCAGTTCTAAGAAAGAAGCTTTGTTCGTGGAATCTACGTTTTGATTTAGGCACAGATAAGGAGTGGGGGAAATTATTGACGGTGGTTTCAGCTAGTCGGGTGTTTTTGAAAAAGATTGGCGAGGGGGAACCAGAGAATGGAGCTCAGACGAGCACTTGCCATGGAAATAATGATAAAACAACAACAGGCTCGCTACGTCTCTTCTGTGGGAAAGAGGTTGCAGGGTAGAGAAAAGGGCATCCCCTCACCAAGCCACGAAGTCTATTTGATCTTCTTGCTAGAATCCAAGAGCAGTATCTGTTCTTTATAGTAATACCGATTTTTCCTGCGCAATTAAAGTCTGAATAAGAAAATAACGATGGTATAATGATATCGTGGGGTTTTTGTTTGCGTTCAGCGTCCGTACAATAGAAATATCACAGGCTCGTACAAGGATATTGGAGATAAACAGTAATAACCACATATTCTGACATCATATTAACTATTATAGAACTAGCAAGGGAGAGGTAGAGACGACAGGCCTTGCAAAGTCGTTAAATTTATTTTAATTTATCTAGCTTCTACATTTATTACTGCAACGCACATTCTCTACTGAATATTTTATTGTACCTAATATAGAGTAGTGAATTCAACAGTTTTAAAATAAAATGAATTTAGTGCCATTAGTTAAAAATCGAAATAATTAGCGCTCCTGTCGCTTTCTCTGCCGATGTAGCTACCAGGAAGTAGGTAAATATTAGACATTAAACTAATTGCAAAAATGAATTTTTGCATGCGATAAAAGAAATAACAATATGTCGGCAAGTTGAAATGAACATTTTGTATTTCAACTTGTCGATAAATGTAAGCGTTATTTAGCTATTTAAACAAAGATTTTACTCGTTTAAACCTTGGTGTATAATAATTATAATTATTATAATTATTACAATTATTATAATTATTATAATTATTATAATTATTATTAAAACGATATCTTACATCAATGCACTAAATTTATAGAAACTTATGAACGAAAAAGTGTACACTCTTCGGTTAAAATGACGGGAAAATATGCTTCAACAGTATTCACTCTACGATTCATATTCATATAAGATAATATTAAAATCGGCAAATGCGGTAAGTGGTATAAGTGACATAAGAGGATTTGATACACTTCATCGGAAAAGATGATGAGTTTTTGCCCGAATTATCAAATATCCTTCACGTCAATAAAATAACATATTTAATTTGAACAAGCAAACTAATATCCACATGCATCCATCAATTAATAATATAAATTGCTAAAAGATAAAAAAAAAATACGAGTGAAATTATGAAAAAGAAAAATGATCAGAAATAAAAACTACATTAATTAAAACGCACTCACTTACGGCAAAAACATGATATAACTAATAATGAATTAATCCTTCCGCAGCCAATTTACACTTCCGCCCCATCGACTAAACGACATATTAGAAACATGAGACGATAGCTAAAAAATGACTACAGGCTTTAGAAGAATACAGGTCAAATATTACATAGACTTTTTCGCAAACAGAAAAAAAAGTAAATAAATGTATAATTATAAAGTAAAATTATATATATATATATATATATGTGTGTGTATATATATATACATATATATATGTATATATATATGTATATATATACATATATATGTATATATATAGGAGTTCTTGAAAAATTAATTAAGTTAATTCATAATAAAAAAGATCACAAACAAAAATAAATAAACAACGTTTATATATATATATAAATACGTATATATATATATATAAATATATATATACACATATATATATTTATATGAGTTCTTGAAAAATTAATTAAGTTAATTCATACTAGTCTAGAACGACTCGCTTAGAGCCATTTATACGATGTTTTCTAACCTACAAATAACTTTCAAGTAAGCATGCTATTATATAATTACTAGCGGGGGTACCCGGCGTTGCCCGAGTGTTTGTTTCCGGGATGAGGGGGGAGTTTTAAAAAATGTTATGGTAGGTAAGTAGGAAGGATCAAACCCGGAGTCATGAGTAAAAGTAGGAAAATAAAGTGTGAAAAAACCCCCCCCCCAAAAAACCATCTGCAACGTTAACAGTTCGGCCACCAAGAAAAGTCCATTCCAGTTGTTTAGGGGAAAAAAAAAACGACTACGGTAGGTCGGCGCGAACGTGAAAATATAATGTGAATTGTCCAGCACGCTAACCACTACGCCACAGAGCACTGCAGCTTAGTTTAGTGATTTTAAATAACTTTACATGAAAGAACTACGAAGCCAAACCGGTGTTCTCTTCTCAACTGTTCCTTGTGAACGATCCCCAAACGGTGTTAAGTGGTGGCAGGAGGAGGAGGAATTTATTAGAGGGAAAATATTTTACTACTTCCATTGATCTTAACCGATTTTGGCCGTGACTTCTCAGCAGAAAAAGTATAGAAATCTAAGATTATCGAGGAATTTGAGAAATAATAAGCCTATAACACACCTCAGATATTGTTCTGCCGTTTGTGCATATTATATTTGCATGAAATATCTTGATTTTTAATCCTATTAATGTCAAAATCAGACGGGAAAAAATGAGTTCATTTTATTTATATAGAGAAGAAGAAGAGAAGAAGATATAAATTTAAAATACATTTGCGTCAAGTTTTAGAAAAGAAAACAAGTATAGGAAACTTTTCAACGCATTTCAAAGCACCATTTATTCAAGGTAGACACAAGGCAAAAAACTAATCAGTCTTCCTGCTTGGTTCGTCTACAAAGAAAAATGTTACAAAAAGAATCCAACAAAATCAAGCGAAAGGCACTGTGTAGCTAAACTAGAAACAATCAGAAAATCACTTATAATTAGCATTCTCAAGAGTGTTGCCAGCAGAGGAAGTATAAAATCTAAATTCAAAGTAAATCCAGAAAGTTGTCTGAATAAAATAGCTTTTCTCCGTAATAGTACACGGCTTTCTTGTAAGATTATTGTGTTATTCATAAGGCTGGCGGCAGCGCTAATCTGGGGGTTTTGAACCGGTACCATTATGCGCGCCTCCATAATCAGGCGGAAAGGTACACATAAAAGTCTCTAGTACTTTTAAACAACAGGTAAGAGGAATGAATGATTAGAAACGATGTTTATTTTCCAGTGACCACAATGGCAGTTATGAGGAGTCTCGAGGTGGCGATGTGAGTGTGATAATGCGTCCGCTTACCTCGCCGAGTTCATCGCTTCTACTCTCATTGTCTGGCTGACTCTCTTTCGTTAGGACGGATTACATCAGAACATTCCTCCAAGCCTTCTTTGTTTATTGTCTTAAATGTCGATTAGACCCTCTGATACCTATCCCCGGGAATCCTACGACTTCGAGTTTGAACTTCTTTAAGGTCATTCTCGGGCGCACCTCGATTCATGATCGCTGCCTTGACCGACGCTCCTTGGTCTGACATTTATTGACGTCATCTTTCAAGTTCAGACAGCCGACTGTCCTCCCCAGAACAACCTCTGCCACATGAACTCCACCCCCCGCTGTGACAAGGTAAATAATTTAAATCAAAGACTCTATTAATATTTATAACATAATCATTACGACCCCAAAAGAATCATTTTTGAAATGTAAGTTTTAATCTAGAATCTGCTAATTGATATAAGAATTAGTATTTTGTAATAAAATCATTAATAAATTAAATTTTAAATATTTTATTTTAGATTAATAGAGTCTAACTTATGTATATTTCAATCTATATATTTAGTAATTTTGCCATCGGATTCGAGCAGAGCCACTCTAGGTAAACGTAGTGCTTTAACAACATTTGTTTTTTTCGTGCAAACAATCTACGTACAAGGATATCTATTACCTTGTGAGGGTAAATGCGCACCAAATTATGCATATATACATATATACATATATATATATATATATATATATATATATATATATATATACCGTACTTTGGGATAATTGCGCAAAGTTCGGGGTACTTGCGCCAACTAACTAAAAGTGTTCTTTCGCAACTACGCATATAAAGAGCACTTTTTAGCGCAATTACCCCAAGGTATGGTATATATATATATATATATATATATATATATATATATATATATATATATATATATATATATATAAATATATATGATAATAAGATAATAATAAAATATCTCGTTTATTCGTACATATTATTATGCATATATTTCTGTTCACTTTACGCACACACACATATTTATATATATATATGTATGTATATATATATATATATATATATATATATATATATATATATATATATAATATTTTGATAAGAGCAGCATGCAAGCGACAGTATTTCAATGTTTTCCTACGTTCTTCTTTCCATACCTAATATAACTAAGTCTTATAAAAATTTTGTTTGAATCAAACACGTCATTAATTATACTTTATAGCAAATGATTCATATGCAAACTAATGCCCCCGCGCATTTTGCACACCCGCACATTTAAAACGACGAAGTAAAATTCCTGCTCATGCTATAGCTTCAAATCAATACTCCTTATGAATTTTTATTCGTAATTTTTTTTTTGAACAATTCGATCACAAAACCATTACTTTTCTTCCCCCAAATTAAATTTATTCTCTCTTTTGTCTAAAATTTCCATTAAAAACATTTCAATTTCGTTTTCTATGTAGTATTAAGGAAGCAGAAAAAATAAATAAAAGGAGAGATCGATTGACTTTGAACATTTCTTTTATATGTTTATATTTAGAAAACAGATGAAATGAAAGCAGGAGAGACTGACTGATCTTTTACATTTTTTCTCGAAATTAAGTCTTTCCTTTTTAAATATATAAAAGTACGCATTTAAAATTAAGCACTTATAACTATCATAAAATACCCTACTAATTGTTAGATATATCGTATGAAAAAACATACGACAATATCTGATCTGTCTAGATTGGAAATTACGTCATCAGAGAAAGATCAAGGGCTTCGTTTAATAAACATCTAGTTAGTTGCGATGAGCGAAGCCAATCATGCAACAACTGGGAAGATTATAGGTTGAATTCTAGCGTTTTCCATGACCCGATAGTTTCGAAATGTGCGATCACAGATAAAAGACCATCTGATCAATAACTAACACGTTGTAATTCAGATCATGCACTTCGTACGGATATAAAGAAATGAGTTTGATTAACCAATGCTTCCGTTTCATCTCACCTTATCCGTTGGCGATCAACGGTTGTCAGCATTGCAAGCGAGACGAGAAGAAAGCAAGACATAGAGACGATTCTGAACTGATAAAGACTCTGCACTTTATAACACAGTTTGTTGAATTATGACCGGGATATTGTCAACTGTATTTATACTAGTAACGTAAAAATATGAAAAATGAAGTCGTTATAGGCGGTTTTGATATCGCTTAGGTTTTGTTAGGGGGTGAACGTGCGTAAATAAACATCGGTGCCATTAGCAAAAACCGAAACCAAAACATATAGCTCTACAACTCTAGTCGTTACAGTTTAGGCTATAGATAAGTAATGGTTAAATATAAAATATATAAATGTTTATGTCTTCACATTTGTACAAATGACACCTTTAGTACACTTATGCCTGCGAAGTTAAATTTTTTTTCAATCTTAACCACTTAGCAGTCATTTTTACCAGCTAAATCTTAGAAAAGAAAAAAAAAAACGCTAACAAACAATGCAGTCATTCGATTCATGTCAGACCGCCTGAGAAATTGTATCTCGGTGGAACTTAGGTTTGAAAACAAAATGAACACACGTAGAAATTGTTTAAATTAGATTACACTTTAACGGTGCAATGCTAAATAATTATATCAGGTTTACAAGAAAATTCTTGCCATTCTTAACTTGTAAATTAAAATAGACATATCTCGGCTCAAACAAAATAAATGTTGATCAGAATAGACACAATCACAAGCAACATACTTATTCAACGCAAAACAAATATATTTATGTCAATAGCGTAAAATCTTGCGTTCTGGTTAGGAAGTTGCTGAAGGCGTTTTTGATATCGCTTAGGTTTTTGACGCATTTCTCACGCTGAAGTTTGTTGAAATGCTTGGAAAAGTAGTAGTCAGTAGGTGAAAGATCTGAAGAGTATGCCAGATAAGGCAGAGTTTGGTATTCCGATTCGTTCAAATTCTCCAGGGTCGGTTTAGAAACGTGCGGTAGGAATTGTCGTGGAGGAGAATTGGGCCTTTTTAATGCTGGGTGTTGTTATTGAAGTTTCTAATGCATTTCATACATTCGTTGACAGTACTTCGCCGCCGTAATTGTTTCGCATGCATTCACAAATATGTAATAGATGAGACCAGTCCAGGTCACCAAACACTCACCATAATCTTCTTTGAGTGGAACTCTGGCTTCGGGAAGTGTCGTGGAGTTGTCGGCGTTTAACCACTGAGCTGAGCGTCGCAGGTTGTCGTAAATAACTCACTTTTCATCGCAAATACAAAACTGATCGAGAAACGAGTCGTTCTTGTTTCGTAAAAGAAGGAAAGATAACACTTCATAACGGTGGTTCTTTTGGTTGTCATGCAATTTGTAAAGCAATCTTCATTTCTTTTCAATCTCTCTTAAGTGGTTGGAAATCGTCGTATACGTTTCGTCTAATTCAGAAGGAAGTTATCGAACAATTTTTCATGGATTGGCTTCGACTCATGTTCTTAATTGATCTTTGTCAACGTCCGATGGCCGACCATTACGCTCAGCACCTTCAAGACTCTGGTAGCCGCCACGAAATTTCTGAAACCACGATTGTGCTGTGTGCTCAATAACAGTTTTTTCGCCAAACGTTTCGTGGATATCGCGAGCTGTTTTAGCAGCTTTTGGGCCTAGCTTGACCTGAAATAAGAAAATTGTGCGAATTTGTTTTGTTTTCCATTTTGTAATCAACTTCCTAAAAAAGAGATATAATTGTAATTTAAGCGATTAGATGTTGTATACAGTAAAGGCGTTATCACGAAAACTTATTTTTAATTTTTTTTTTACATGGTAGTCACCACTTATCAAGGCCCGGAAGCCACTCGGGGATAAGGGTTATTACGTGTACAGTAATCAATGGGATAATATCGTAGTACTCGTTAGTAATGGGGATTTGATTAAGTGTCTTATTTAAGGGGCGGTTCATCAGGAATTTGTTTATGTTTGACTTGAAGACATCCAAGTTGTAGTTAGGTGGAAAACAGGCAAACGGAAAAGAGTTCCACAGGCGTGCACTTCTAAGAAAGAAGCTTGAAATCCAAATTAAAAATTCTGAAATGTCTTCTCAACCTAATACAAATTCCACCACAAAATTAACTATTGTCAACATTGTAACCGAGAATAAAAGAAATCATGACATAAAGGAGGTTTTTAATTGATAGTAACCATAATTTATAAAACATAATTTGTTTAATTAAGTTCTGGATTTTATCATACGTTTAATTAACTAAAGAAAAAAAAAACTAATCTAACATAAATAGAACATAGTGTTCATAGACTAAGAATGGTTTCTAATGAGTAAAATCTTTGTTTGGATGCATGAATAAAGCGTACAAAAATATGTCAGCAAGTTGAAATACAAAGTTTTCATTCCAACACATATTTCTATTACTTATGCACATGTGCAAACTCATTCACTGCTTGAAGTGTTTTAGTTGTACACCCTTCTTATTTATCTGTCAATGGCTTAAATGACAGGGCGAAACATAGTGACGGCCAGTAACTTTAAGCTGATTTCGAGTCGGCAACGTTACATATCATAGGCTTCTAGATGGTTCATATTTTATGATAATAGTATAATTAAAGATTAGTATATAGAGAAGCGGATATTATAAATACTGTAGTAATTAATTTGAAACTAATCAACGTTAGTGTATGCGAAGGGGTTCGGGAAAGAAAATCTTTTAATTGTAAAAATCATATGTAGAGTTGTTGGTGTGTATATTTCAAACAGAACGGGTGAGTTACGCCATAAATTAGGATTTAAATTAAAAAAAAATTAAACCCTATTTGTTGCTTGTGGAAATAATGGTATTTAATTTCAGATGAAAAAACACAAGATATGCATGGGGAATATTATTTTACCTAAATATATGAAGAGTCAGTCATATGCAAATTAAACCTAACTAATTTCAAATTAGCTGTATCTAAATTTAATTCATATGCTAGCATAAAAAATTGTTTATATTTTAAACTAGCAGTTCCGCCCGGCTTTGCTCGGGCACTATGTACTGTTCATAAGGTTATGTGCATATGTATATATTTAAAAGTGTGAATATGTAGAGTAATGCATTTCTGTATAATAGTCTTCCTTTACTACCATAGAGAAAAGGCAGACAGACATTTTCACTTTTATAGATATATATAGAGATAGATAGATACATATACAGATATATAGATAAATTGGATGCAATATATAGTAATGATTTAAAAGTATTAAAAAAAGGACTCATGCGCCACCACCGAGAATCGAAACCAAAATATTCAGCTTACGATTTATTTCGCCTCTGCCGTCAATGACTGGGCTATGAAAACATGCTTACTGCAAGGCTAAAAATTAAAACATGAACCAGTTATACATGAACATGAACTAAGTTATGCATTCGTAATGCCGGCGTTCGACCTTCACCTGACAAATTTCATTTTTTTTTAATTTTCACACTTTTTCACCGATTTTTCCGGGCTAAAGTCCAAATATAAAGTTTTGCATGGATTCAAATACCTTATATATAAAGTTTCATGTCTGTAGACCAAAAACTCTAGAAGGAGTTTGGTAGGCAAAATTTGTAAAACAAATTCATTTTTTTAAATTTTCACACTTTTTCACCGATTTTTCTGGGCTAAAACCCAAATATAAAGTTTTGCATGGATTCAAATACCTTACATATAAAGTTTCATGTCTGTAGACAAAAAACTCTAGAAGGAGTTTGGTAGGCAAAATGTGTAAAACAAAAATATATACGTATACATAAATATATATGGAAACAATTTTGTGTTTACTATAAACTTTTTACGCAAATATTATGCAAGTATAAATCATGTAGAATATCTGCATGAATATAACACGTAATAGTAAACTAAAGATGATTATTCCACTAGAAAACCGAAGCTACTAATTAAAATTAATGTTTAAAAGAATATGCAAATTAGCTAGATCTTTTGCTAGTGAATGCAATTCCACAACCCATATATAAGAAAATTGTATTTTCTTTTTAAATAAATAGAAGAGAGAGGTTTTTAATATGAATATCAATACACACAATAGGAAAACGAATTTATAGGAGTATAGATAGATTAATTACATTTTTACCTTGAGGGGATGAAATTATCTTAACTGTTTCGTAGATGCTAAGATGATAGAATTTAGAGCCTGTGCTGTACGATTTTGATTTTTCTGTAGAACCCATTTTATTGAGAAAGGTACATTTTTGGATTTTAGTTTTTTGATAAAGGACGTTAAAGTAATATTATTATTATTATTATTATTATTATTATTATTATTATTATTATTATTATTATTATTATTATTTTTATTATTATTATTATTATTATTATTTTTATTATTATTATTATTATTTTTATTATTATTATTATTATTATTATTATTATAATTATTATTATTATTATTATTATTATTATTATAATTATTATTATTATTATTATTATTATTTTTTTTATTATTATTATTATTATTATTATTATTATTATTATTATTATTATTATTATTATTATTATTGGCTCACAAGAAGCTTTCACACAGGTCATCAAAATCTCTCATTAAAAATAACATGTGGTGTTCCCTGGAAGCTGAGTAATAACAATGCTCCCCAAGTTTCGACTATTATTCATTATTTCAATAACATTCGCAAATGAATTTGCGTTATCGCAACGCCGCTTACTATTAATTTCTCGCTGACACTGGAATTTGAGTGGCAATAAGCCTCCCCAAGGTTCTAGTTCTCTTGGCACTCGTCCAGCGGTGGTCTGTTCAGCGCTCTCTTCTCGGACTTTCAATCCTCTTTGACCATTCTCAACAATTTGACATCACTCTTTTTTGGAAGGGGGATGCAATGATGCTGGGGAGATAACAGAGAACATAGATATTAAGCTTCAATGCTCTTGGTTCCATATAACGCTTCTTTATGTTTTGCCCCCACAACAGTTTTCTGGCCCGCTCATGTAGCTCATACATACATCTCTCTCTCTCTCTCTCTCTCTCTCTCTCTATATATATATATATATATATATATATATACATCTAATATATATACATATACATCTAATATATATACATCTAATATATATATATCTAATATATATACATCTAATATATATACATCTAATATATATATATCTAATATATATACATCTAATATATATATATCTAATATATATATATATCTAATATATATACATCTAATATATATACATCTAATATATATACATCTAATATATATACATCTAATATATATATATCTAATATATATATATAATCTAATATATATATATATATATATATATTTATATGCGTGTTTGTTTTAAAATCTCAAGAAACTAAGTTTTAAAAAGCAAAGAAATCGTGTATTTTTTTACTGAATTTCTCACGCCAATATATTCAAATAAAATACTAAACAGAACGGAGCAAACCTTAACAACTACTAATTAGTGATGTCTAAACATTTTTAATTGTTTATATTTCAACTAATGTTATTATATACTCTCCACAATTATGTACGTATCGGTGCCATATTTTATAAAACAGCAATGAAAAAAAATGCAATCATAGCATTTATGGGCACTATAAAAATTATTTCATTTTTTTAATCGTTTATTTTAATTTTTGTATTTAATCCCGAATAAATAACATATAATTAAACTAATTTTAAGTTATGTAACCTATATGCGAGTTGTGTGTTGAATGGTATATATATTATATGGTTTCCGGGTAATTTAAGAATAAAAACTAACCATCCAAAAAATCTAGTCTTTTTTTTTACACAGTGATCACCACTTATCAAGGTCCGGAAGCCACTCAGGGATAAGGTTTATAGTCTTAGCTGATATAAAGTGTTATGATTCTCAGGAATTCCAAATATTTTTAAATTATAAAATATTATCACAGAACAATTTTATTGACACATGATGCCTGTACAAGTATGTACTTAAACCCAATCGGATCATTACATAAAATCTCATCGATTGCAGAATAAAAGAATTCCTAACTGATTGAATTGTGCCTTGACTTCTATCAAACAAAAGTTACAATCGAAAAGTATACACACATAATACGCAGACACTATATCACGGAAAAGATGTTCTATTTTTCAATTAGTCTGCCTTATGATTTTAGACTTCGGTAAATTATATCTTGACAACGACAAACAAGCCTTACAATCCCCTGTGGCAGCACAATATTTTGTTTACATATCTACCTGTTCAGCTGTCTATTCTCCTCGCGTAAAAAAGGTTGAATATTGCTTATAGTATAAATCTTTTCTAGAATAAATCTTTTCTAGAATAAATCTTTTCTAGAATAAATCTCTTCTAGAATAAATCTTTTCTAGAATAAATCTTTTCTAGAATAAATCTTTTCTAGAATACATATTTATTATCAAATCAGCTTTATAATTGCATGCTATTCTTTCTTTTAAACAATTCAGGAGTAATCAAAATGGTTAATACAGAAATATCTCCAATAAGAGCAGTACGAAAAATGGGTTCATGGGTCATATCTACAGAAAAAAAGTAAATAGAATAAATTTGTTCACCAGGAAAAGTTAAAAAAAAGCAGAAGATGGCAGCGAGAAAACTATGTTGACAATCCGAAAACCTGAGCAACATCAGAAATGGTGAGCAAGAATGATTTCATGAATTCCTCAAGAGAGAAAGTTAAACGAATGAGTGAAGTCTGTTCTTTCAACTTATTAATACATTATATTTACAGTCAAAAAACGAACGAGGGACAACCATTAAGGTATAAAAAGAGATATAGCAACAGGATAATCCGTTCACAAGACAAAGCGAAGAGAAAACTAATAATAAAGACAAAAAAACCGGCGTATGTTATGACAACTAGTCCATAAATCAGAATTACGGCTATTAATTAGAAAACGACAAAATAACAAGAATGTAAAATCGCATAGCACTACAATCCAGATTTCACATCAGAGACCAAAATACAAACATATAAGCTACGTCAGCCGTTTAACCAATTAGACACATGACGATAATTCTTTATAAGGAAAAAGAAGAAAAAGAGGAAAATGAACTTTATGATACAACAAATAGAGCAATTTATTACAAAATAAATTAAAGGAGAATGTCTCTGCTATCCATGATGAATTTTGAAGTCCCATAGACAGATATTGTAAAACATGCTCTCTCTCCATATATATATATATATATATATATATATATATATATATATATATATACATATTTATATATGTATTTATATTTATATATATATATATTTATATTTATATATATATATATATATACATATATATATAATTTTTTAAAAATATATAATTATCAACTGACACGTGTTTTTTTCATCTACGACTCACCAGATTGCCTGAATCTAGCGATATATATATATATATATATATATATATATATATATATATATATATAGCAGAGAATAAATACGACATCTGCATGAATCAAAAGTAAAAAATAAATTTATTTTTTCTCAGCCAAAAAACAATCTAAGTTTATTTCCACCGATAATCTATTAAAAGTCGTATAAATATTTATATAGATACATTACATTTCTGCAGTGCAATGTTGCATCATAAAATGCTGTTTAAGATGAAAATATCATCGTCATATATTTGATTAAACAGTATAAGATTTCGTTACAATTTTACTTACAACTCGGTGAATTTGTCTATAAATAAACGTCTCGACGTTTGAGATGTGAAACCTGTTTCTATTTTATTATTGCTTTTCTCATTTGCATATTGTTGCTTTTAATAATCAGACTGGTGTACCTTCATTGCAAACAACCCCTTGAAATTTCGGATCGGTTATAATGTTTAACTTATTTTTGTTTGTTTCCAGGGAAAGATGAATTTTTCAGACTAAGGTATTTTTTTTCCTCATTCAAAGCTGGATTTTTTTAATTTCACATTAAATACCGGTCCTGCATTTGATGGTCGTTTTACTAATAAATATTCAACGCGTTTATCAATATAAGAAATAACGACTCGAATTTGTGGTAGTTAATCCGGACAAGTCATTTGAAGAAAAGACTTTTATTATGAAAAAAAAATGGTTACTTGTGTTATATATAAGTGTGTTATTATTAGACGAAGGTACCACTTGTGCGCGTATGTTACGTGAGTTCTTATTTAGTGTTCTTGTTTGTAAAGATAAGCGTCTTAAGACTGTTTTTTTTGTATGTTCATTTTTTTCTTCTATTTTTCAATACTGCGTATGTGTGCATGTTCTCTTTTTTTAAATTATTGTTTTATTTCGTTTTGAATTTCTTTTTCTTTTTCGCATTCTGTGATCGTCTAATAAACGTTGTGTTTTTTTTGTTTTTTTTTTCGTGGTAACGCCAGTTTCTTTCTTTTTTTTTAACCCACCCTTGCATGAGTGGACTAGTCACGTACACCAAATTTGTATTATGTTATATAGTTATTATTATTATTAGACGAATGTACGACTTGTGTGCGTATGTTACGTGAGTTCTTATTTAGTGTTCTTGTTTGTAAAGATAAGCGTCTTAAGACTGTTCCTGGAAGTAAGAGATCTTTAATTTTCATGTGTGTGATCATGTTGTGAGATATGGAGACATTAACACGTATATATAAATAGAGAGAGAGAGAGAGTACATATAAATAAACTTTGAGAGGTGATTCGCTATCTAGATAGACAGACCGATAATTTAGAAGTTTGCATTCATGCCGATGGATTGACAGGTTGGCATTTATGCTTTGACAGTTCGTATGAACGGGAGTGTTTGTATAACATAAATAGACACATTTACTTTCTAACACATATATTTTTTAGATGCTGAATTTCAAATAGTTTGTACACATAAATAGACAATACCTTTTTCATGTAATGATGGACACAGGAGACCGCAGTTATAAAAACATGTTGAACATTTATTCTTCCACTTGAACCGGTTGGTGGCTTTGCGTTCAGGAATTCAAAGGTTCACATTCTATTTTTCCAAAATTTTTCTCGCTTCTAGACGACTGAAACCCATGTCTGGACCCAGACTATCGTCTGTCGTTCTCTAACTCCCTCTGAGTTTCTCACTAACTAACTAACTAACTAACTAACTAACTCTCACTTCCTATATTGAGAAATCCATGCATGTACGGCCACGTGATCACAATTCACGTGCCATCAACATGCGCGAGTCACACGTTTCCGAACATTCTGATTTCTCAATAACCTATTTTTTTCTTTGTTGTTTTCACAAAGGAATTCAACCTACATATCTAAATCATTTAACCCATATTTTAATATCCACATTCTTTTAACAATGAATAGTTTATTTATTATTTATTTTATCAGAATTAACAATTTACTGAACATTCCATTTAAACCTATTGTTCTTTAAAACTTATATCCAAGGTTCGATTTCTGCTTTCTCTCATTTTATTTTCATTTTAAGTAATCTCTCTATCTTTATACTTACATGAAAAGGGGACAGCCCTTATCATGTAACATTGTGCAAAAAAGTGAACCTTTTTTTTTTCGAAACACTCGTGTATGTCTGTTCAATTATTTAAATAAATGAGCATATTGTTTGCATTCTCTTGTAGGTTTTTGACGGAAAGTATTTAGTTTTTTATAACATCGTCCTATTACTATTGTAGTAATTAATTTGCTGTTTATCCTTAAGCATCCAAATATCTGTTCGAAGCCTCTTGTATTTCAATTACTTTTGGTGATTGTTTGCAGTGATATCGTTTCGATTTAGTCGTCGCCAATCTGTTGTGTCGTAACACAATAGTAAAAGAAGAAAATCAAGTTGAGGTTGGTTTAACAAACGAAGTGTATTAATATCACAGGTAAAAAGGTAAATATACGGTTATAACTGACTAGCGCTCAGCAAGGCAGTAGATTACTGTCGCTCCTTCTCACCAGTATAGACATTACTGGCGCTATATATAGTGAGAACCGGTGTAATTTCCCTTATACATAGAAAGACCGGTATAACACTTATATATATATATACATATATATATATATATATATATATATATATATATATGCATATATACATATATATGCGTACATATATATATACATATATACACATACATATATATACACATACATATATACACATACATATATACACATACATACATACAAACACATATATATATATTTAAATATGTATGAATAAAAAATCAATACGAAAGAATATAAACGTTTATATCTTTTCTGTATTTATTTCCTGTGTATGGACGTGTAAGAATACAAAAGGTATTTAAAAAAACAAGAATGTTGGATTTCCTCTTTAGGGATGATACCCATGCTACTCTTGACGTAAAAACTAATATACCAAAGGAATTCTTTAAAATAATTGAACAATTCTTTCAACAATAGATACAGCACTATATTAAATAAAAGCTCAATGAAAATCTCTTACTCCAGTATGCCTAACCTAGCACAAACGATGATAGCATCAAACAACTCTAAAATAAGAAAACCCAGGCCCCTCCTCCGCAGATTCCACCCACACAAAATTGTAATTGCCGAAAAAAAATAATCTTGCCCTTTAAGAAACGATCGCATGCACAAAGACGTTTTATACTCATGTACAGTCACCGAACTCCCAACCACAACAGTAAATATAACTGATAGAACACTCAACAATCGCACTCAAAATATATACAGAACCAAAAACACTAGAGAGCTCCATTGACTCCTACTATGCTAACCCCATAAATGAGACACATGGTAACACTCAAGTTACTCAGGAACCCCATCCTGAAAACGCCTCAAACCTAATTATCCCTTCCCCCTTTGCAAGTCCATCCCACACCCATAGTAAACACCCCAATAGCTTAAACACCATTAATGCAAATGTAAAATCCCATATGTATATCGGCACTACGGCAAATCTAATTAAACTGAGAATGTCCAACCATGTAAGCTCCTTTAATAATGAAAATCCCAATAGCAATAAGGGCACCTCCCTAACAACTCTGATTAAAGACCTTCAACGTAGGAATATTCCGCACTCGCTAAAATGGGATTTATTGAAAACATCTAATTCATAAACCCCTAAATCCAAATTCTGCAACGTCTGCATCTCAGAAGCAGTTGCAATAATAACATACCCTAAAGCCACAATAAACACCAAGAATGAGCTTATTTCGTTATGCAAGCTTAGGAAAAAATTCTAGTGTAGCCAGCTCCAAACCATTTAAATCACCATATCTGAACTAGTTTTGACAATTTGCCCCTATATGTATTCACATGGATTTACACGTGTATAAGTGTATATGTATGCATGCATGAGTGGGTGGATGTTGTATGCTATGTACCTGTGTTAATATATGCGTATGTCTATATGTGTACCTATGCATGTGCGTGTTTGAGTATGTATATGTTTGTACGTGTCTGTGTATGTATGGTTGTACATATGTATGTGTATGTATATGTATATATGTGCCTGTATATGTATATATATATGTCTGTGTGTATGTATGTATATATATATATATATATATATATATATATTTATGAATTTGCTTCCATTAATTCCATTTCCTTATGTATGTGGGTGTATATCTATATATATGTGTGAGCATGTGGGCGTGCGTTTTGTGTTGTGTGTGTGTATATATATGATTATGTGCAAGAGTATGTATATGGGTGTATGCACGTGTGTGTGTGTACATGTATACACGTTTTTATATGTATGTATACATGTGTATATATATTTGTGTGTTTGTATGCGCGTGTGTGTATGTGAACATTGGCATTTAATGGAGTTACACACCTTAGCCGTAATTTAGTACGCTCTAGTTGTCTTCATCTCCCCGGACCATCTGTATGCGCAGGCAAATGGTGATTACTCCCCCTCTGTAGAATTATTAGACAATCCCGATAATTTGTTGATGTATGTACATGTTAAACTGTGAGGTGCACGCTCGTTGTATTTGTAGGTGTAGATATATCAGTGTGCGCGCCTTTATCTCTGTATGGACATAACACTTATGTAGATATGTTTATTTGCTGTATGTATACGATGGTATGCATGTGCGGGTGTGACTTGCATGTTTGCTCACGATTATTGGAATGTTTGGCCGTGTATATGGACGCAGCTGTACACCCGATACACGCGAATGCACGCGCGCCTGGATGTATATGTAGTTCCCAGTGTATGCGTTTTTTATGTGTGTATGCGTGTATGTTTTATGATCTGTATATATGTAATTGTGTACACATGTGCATGAATATAGGATGCGTGTGTATTTAAGTGTGTATGTGTGTATTTATGGTATGGATCAGTGTGTGTGTGCGTATGTGTATGCTATATATATGTATGTATATATATGCACATGTATATGTGTGTATGTGTACATATGCGTATGTATGTGTGTCTGTGGGTGTATATGTGCTTATATATGCGCTTATGTTTAGATTTGACAGATGGATATACAGTTTATTATTATATAAATAGTAAAATCACGCCCATCCCCGAAGTTGCATCAAGCCCTTCCATTATAAAAATAGCTAATTAATTATAGTATATAAAGCATTCACTCAAACATCGATTCCAACCCAACGAAATGCAAAGCCAACTCATCCATAGATTGTCTCCAAACAGAAATATATACATTTTAAATAAATTTAATTTAAACCAGATCACAGTACGACAACAAGCGTAATGAACAAACTGCATATCACTTAATCAATTTACTTTTAAATATACCCTCAAAATTAAAAGCACCCAACCTTAAACTGACTTAAATAAGGAATTCTCCAAGCATTCCTAAACTTCAGACCATGACTCGTCCCCTTTTCCCCCTCACCCACTCACCCATCCGCTCAGCGAAAACAGCAGGCCCACCCCATCTCATACACAATCCCATTTAAAATCACAAGCATATCCATTTCCCATTGGAACTTAAAATTAAGAGGTCAATACTGAACACTAAAATACACCCCCTGAAGAAATTCCATTAAGCACCTGCTCGTCCAATCTTAACCCTCCCCCTTCTCTCTTTGCCCTCTCTACTTCACCCCACCCTCCTCTTTCCCTCATCTAAAAGGCTTCCCTCACCCACTATCAACAAGACAGCTGACCAACACTTCACCGGGATTCTCACCAAAAGCAATGCATCGTTCTGAATATAATCTCTCAGATTATCCTGCTACCCATACTATTGATTTCAAGGTCCATTGCATACATAATTCAATGCTCAAATTCTAGTACCCACGGGATATATACAATGGAATGGTATATCCATTCAACATCTGATACACTGTGTCAGCACCTAAAAAGATTTTGGATTACATCTACCAAAACACACTCAACGCACACACGAATACGGCTGCCCCGTATTCCTTTCGGAAAATCAATAAGGAGCAACTACGCTTTTTTGCTATATGGGACTACTGCCTCCTTCCCTGGACTAATATTCTGCCTACCTGGATTTATAACCCCAGAGGACATTGGACTCCTTCCGATAATGGACTATCCAGGTTGTATCAAATTCCCTTTCCTATAATTATTTCCATATAATTATCATTCACCACTGAAAAAAACATTTTCACTATCTGTGCTTAAACGCAAAATAAGTGCCTATTCACAGCTGAACATTTTCCTAACCGCATTTCATTTCCTCTGATGATATGTACCTTTATTGAAAATCAATGGGTTACGGAAATCAACATAACCCCTTCTGTATATTCCGTTTGTCAAACAATAAATTCTTAATTCGAATATATGTGTCTATATGTTGTTTTTTCAGAATTTAAATATAACCACTCAACTTTATATATATATATATATATATATATATATATATATATATATATATTCTAGTAAAAGTACCCGTCGTTGACTGGGTTCAAAACAGCTTACAGAAAATGGACTCTGATTTATGAAAGTATGATAGGTTATGAAAAGGAAGTGTTGTAAAGAGATAGCTTCGAATTTGGGGGTATCAAAACCAAAGCAAAATATGATGAAAGTAAAAATAAAATAGATAAACCCATAATTTATTATACTATACCTGTTCACACTGAGACACTTATTACAATATTCTGTGGATTTATATTAAAAACATCTTGTTAAAATGTGTGACATATTTCAATTCTATGGAGGTCAGGTGCGAACGAACACCTCATAATTTTATTATTCCATATTTCTTCAAACTGAAACATAATTATCAAAGTATACTCACGCAGATAGTTATGAAAAGTATTTATTAAAGTTTGTGCTTATTTCCATTCTATGGAGGTCAGGCGCGAATGCAGACCCCACAATTTTGTCATACCATCCATATTTAAGTCAAAACATACTTATGAAAGTATTATTATCTGCATCTATATCAAAAACACTTGTTAACGTTTTTTTTTAATTTTTACATTTTTTATTTCCATACGTTGTAGACCAGCGCGTACGCAGACCCCATAATTTTAATGACTCATCATTATGCTAGATCAAACATACCAATTCCTGTGTCTCGATACATCTTCTATCATTATATGGGATCAGTTTTCTATAATAGTCAACCATATAGGAGCCTATTCGTGACCAGATACACACACAGACGTTCAGCTTAATATTATATATATAAAGCGTAATAACATATAATATGGCAATGTCTTCCCGTATACGAGTTAAGAAAAATAACCAGGAGACAAAAAAAGATAAAACCAAACTACAAATATTAGATAATAATATAAATAAACAACAAACTAAAACCCGCAAACGTAAGAATAGACACAAGGAGATCCTATGGTTCAACCCCCCGTATTCCAAAAACCTAGAAACAAACATAGCTAGAGAATTTTTTAAAATATTAGATAAGAACTTTAAAGCCCCCCATAGATATAATAAGATTTTCAATAAGAACACAATTAAAGTCTCTTACTCTACTATGCCTAACCTTCATCAGAAAATAATTAGCTCTAATAATAATAAAATTAATAAACTACAAAATGCAACTATACAAAATACATCGGACTGTAACTGTAGAAGAAAAAATAAATGTCCCCTACAAGGCTCATGTAAAATTAAAAATGTTATCTATAGCTGCACAGTATCAAAAACTCCAAATATACAAGAACCTATCAACAGCCATAACTCAACTACCGAATTAAATAATAACACCAACTTAAATCAATCTACCGATCAATTATTAACCAACCCACCACATTATAATCCAACAATAGACCTAACGGAAAATAATCATAATAATCAAGAGGTAATATATATTGGTTCCACATCTGGCCCAATAAAACATAGAATTTCAACGCACAAACATTCTTTTAAAAATAACTCTCTATCAAACCAAACTACTCTATCCAACTATATTTGGCAACTAAAAAATAGCAATATTTCTTTCAACTTAAAATGGCAAATAATTGAGACTTGTAAATCATATAAACCAGGAGATAAATTTTGTACATTATGTACAAAAGAAACCGTAAAAATTTTAAAATATGAAGATATAAAAAGCACAACCAAACTAGTAAATTCAAGACACGAGCTTCTATCGTGTAATCATAAACGTTGGTTTAAATTTAATAAATATAAACCACCTTAAATCATTAAAAATTACTCATTAGTAAAAATAGATTTTTTTTTTTTTTTTTTTAATAAATTAAGTTAAACCAATTACCGCCCTTAGACTCGTAAATCAAATAATAAATAAAGCCATGACAATTATCTCCCCTTAAAAACTTGCAAAAAAAAAAAAAAAAAAAAAAAACTCTCTATCTATAGATATTAACTGTAGCGTCTCTAAATCAAATACGCTAACGGAAACAATTTACTGCACGAGCGTCGCCCTTTTAAAATTCATCATTCAATAAAATAAAAAGCTATAGCAAACATCTAAATGACTACTTTAAATACAGTTCCTGATTTCAAAAAAAGGAAAACCAAAAGGTAATTATATATATATTTTTAAATCAAATTTATTATGTAAATTCAAAAATATATATATTTTTTCTACTCATTTCTATCTCTAACCTATACCAATTTCCTTATTAATTTTCTTATAAATTTTATATCCAAACCTTTTACTTCAATTTTTCAGATTCATCTGCCTTACTTTTAATGCTAGGTTTATTTTTGGTGTCTTTTCAATTCAATAAAAATCCTCCTAAATTTGCTGATGAGGAGACCGTGCTTACCAAAAAAACTATGTATAATTATTCTACGTGACTTCATGTATACCACAAATAAAAAGCACGGATTTCCGAAACGATCGTACAGATAATTGACTTTGTTGTTGTTCCTTCTTATGAAACTGATTTTTAATTTAATTAAATTTTGATTTTTAAATTTTAAAAATTTTAAAACTTTTAAATTATAAATCACATTACTTAATATTGAATTAGCTCTAGGACATTTAACTATCGAGCTTATTATATATCTAAATTACAACGAGCATTTCCTGTATTTTAATTAAACTAGTAATTTCACTATTACATTAAAATACACTTAGCTCTTTAGACTATTATTCTAATCTCCTTTAAATTATATATATATATATATATATATATATATATACAATGATGAGAAGCACATAGCTTCGAAATACCATAACCTTGTCATATATATATACATATGTATATACATATGTGTATATATATATACATGCATACACACACATATATATATATGTATGTATATATATATATATATATATATATATATATATATATTCATTTGTTTTTGTTAGCGATTCCTTTTTAATGAATTCAATTATTTATACGAAAGTGCATTTTGACCTAAATGCGAGTGGGGAATAATTTTCCTTTTGACAAATTTGGTACCCCGTAAGTGGGGAACGTCATATGTGTCATTTTGTAAAGATATAATTATCCACTGACACGTGTTTCGTCGTCTGCGACTCATCAGAATGGCTGTTGAATGAGTCATTTATTTAATAAGGGTATACATACATTTGGTTGGAGTATAAAGTTGACTCTTTATACCAAGGTATTTCGAAGCCGAATGCTTCTCATCAGAAGAGTATAGAAGGTGCTTGGTAACACAATAGGAACGTAACATCTAAGAATGAAGTTAATTAATAAAATTATTGATGTTTCTTGGGGAAATATATTGAATTTTGAGATAAAGAAGAAGCGTACTATATAAAGTGTAGTGCAAAAAGAAGTGTATGGTTCCCATCATTGTCTTATATAATGTAAGTAGTTTATGTGTTTAGGATTCAGGGGGTGTATAGGTGTGATGGGTTGTGGTTCTATTTCATCCGTATTTAAGATATATAGTGTCTGTGCAGAGGATTTATGTTAAAGGTTTTTTTCGACAGCGGTAACCGAGACAACAACAGCTTTTAGAGACGGTGAATGTTTTCAGGCGTAAAATTATGATGAGGAATTAAAGCAATGGTGTATATTCTAAGCAGGATTGATCAAAAGTTACGGTTATCACAACATTACTTATAAGGGGAATATGGCTGTATCGTAATTTTATGAGATTAATGCGAGTTAGAATGTGGGTTACATGGGGAGTGTACTGGGTTTTTATTTAGTAGGGTAGGGGAGGTCCGAAGGTGAATTAAAGGGGTAAGTTACGAGGTGGATATGATTGGGAATTTGTAAGAGTATACTAATAAATTTCAGAACATAACATATCGTGGATAATATGTACTGATACTCCTAGGGTTGCCTTGTTATTAGGTGTACAGGGGGTCTCTGTGAAATATAAGGCAGAATTATAAAGATAAGAAAGTAAAGTTGATAGAAGTGGATAAAGGGACAAACAGATAATGAGGGTTGGGACGAAGGTGCGGTGTAATAATAGGGAAGAATATACTTATAATAATAATTATGAATCGATAAAAAAATAAACTAAATTTAGTCAATTGGGGGCAATAGTTGGAGATTAGGATGCATAAAGGTGTAAATTATATATATATATATATACATATATATATATATATATATATATATATATATATATATATATATATGATTAGCCAGCAAATGTTTTATTGTGGAGTTTCATATTAAAGAGGGCGGAGAGTTCATATTGGGGTTTCATATTAACGGGTACAACGATAGTGATAAGAGGGATACACATTTATACAGTTCTGAATGGGTTGTTTCTTATAACATATATTAGCGGGGAGAGAGGGTGATAGATGCACAGTTCTTATAACACAAATGAAGGGGAGGAGAGATACATATTCTTGGGAGGGTTGCGCAATGTTCATAATACCTTCATTACCTTTTGAGTGTTGTTAACCTTCTACCCCTTCGTATCTAAGGGGACTCTCCTCTGACCATGTCAACTCTTGGCGTATCAACTCTCTCCGACCGACTCTGCTGCTTGTTATGCTTCAACTACTCTGATCTGACTAACACTAGCTCCTATACTGAGAATCCCCCTTTTGCTATGACGTCAGAAGTGTGTTTCCCAAACGTGACCAATTCACGCGGCTATGCACACGTTTTTCCAAAACACACTTCTGCAAACAAAGAATCCGCTCCTAACCTATTTTTTAACATAACCTATTTTTTAACAATATATTTTTAATTTGTATTGTTCATTCTTTTTAGCTGACATTTTTAATATTCAGTTTTATAAAAGAATGAACAATCCTTTTTACGATATAAACAATACTTAACAGTTTATAATAGAATGTAACAATAAACCTTTTTAACATTCTGATTTCTAACATTCTATTTCTTAACCTTGCTTACAAGGTTCGAGTCTAATTATCCTAATCTCATTTTCACTTATTAAATGCTCTTCTTATTTACATGTAAAGGGGACATCCCTTTTTCTGTAACACAAAGCTGAGAGTTCGGTGAACGACATAATATCACTTTAAGTACAAAACTCCTGGTCAGGGAAATGTTTGCAGATGCCCATATAATAATCCGGAATTTTCTTGGATGCAGCGGCCATTGGCATAAGTTCTTTACGAACAAGCAAGATATAAACCACAAATTACATTTAGACTCGTGTTTAACGACGTTGATTTTTCGTGATGAAGTGAATTATTAATGGTAGTGAGAGAGATTTGCGAATTCAAATTGAAATTGAAAGTTCATCTTATCGAGTGATATGAACGATGATAACATTACCTCTGTCCTAAATAAGGATGATGAAGATTGGATAGTCGGTATTTCCAAGGCTGGGTTAGAGTTTCCGCGTTTGTCGTATATTTCCTTATTATATGATGCCGTAGAAGTTCCTTGGTGTAATGCTGTTATATTAGATTGTTTATTCATACTTGGCGCACGAGGAATGCGAAATGATTGACGTAGCGGTTTAAAGTCGGGTTAATGAACGGGGAACTGGGTCATGGTCGGCTGGCTGAAGCTTTTAGTGAGAATAAAGGTCCGAGTCTGGTTAGTAGTAGAGACGAAACAGCTGCGTTCGGGCGGGGTTGATAATATAGGCTAGGCATGCGTGGGGAACTGGGGTGATGGACCTTAACTGGTAGTACTGACTTATAGACAGGGGATGGGGGTATGGAGGAATACGTGTAGGGGGGCAGATTTTCAGAGATGGGAGTGAATTGCCATTGTCGTAAAAATGTTTGTTAATATTTATATGAATATTTCCGGTTAGAATGTTTTAGGAGTAGTTTTTTCTAATTGCATAGTTCATCAGGCTCATGCGACAATTTTGTAGTTGTCTCGCGTTTTTATATGCGCACCTTTATTGAGTTTTTAGTTAGCCAATCAGTTTTCTAGTTTTCACCGTACCCTTCCTAATCAGCCAATTAGCAGGCAGTTACAGAACAAAAACCCAGTTGACCTCCTCTTGACCCGTTCCTGATGAATCCTAGCGTGGATGAAACGCGGAATATTCTGTGTAGCTTAAATGCCATATATATTTTATAACTTACTACCTAGCTCTACCTAGGTATTGAGCACTGTTGAAGTAAATACTTAAAGTTTACGCATAATCTTATACATTTTATATTAACTTAAGTGATTAAATGAAGTAGTTATATATTTATATATGTATATAATATGTATATATATATATATATATATATATATATATATATATATATATATATATATATATATAACCAAAAGGCTATTCAAAAGCATCTCGAAAATATCAGACTAAATGCGCTGACGTCTTGTGACTGCTTTCAAATCTAAATAGTGTAGTTTAGCTCACTGACGAATCATAGCTGTTGTTATTAACTCTTATCGAACTAAGAGATGCCTCGTACACTACCCGACGATAGATCTCAAGATGAAATGAAAAGTGATGATGATGATGATATCGATAATGATTTCTCTTGAAATAAAACATACATGTATCTTTATAGGAATGTTTTTATATTGATGCACCATTTGCCCATGTATAGAGTATTGTTGTCACATTTGGGCTGGTGCATCTACTACTAGTCTCTCGCTCCTAGACAAGGTTAAAAAAAGAGTCGCCAATCTGATAGGCCCTGAACTGGCATCTAAGCTTCAGCCTCTGTCCCATCGACGAAACGTTGCATCCCTCTGCTTATTCTACAAGTATTTTAATGGTGAATGCTCTGACGAACTGCAAACACTTGTGCCCCCACGATGTAGACACCCTCGACAAACCGGACAGGCAGCTAAATCTCAGCCCCACACAGTAGAGATCTCTTGATGTAAAAGATCTTTCTACTCCAGTAGTTTCTTCCCCAGAACCGCTAGACTCTGGAATTCCATTCCAGGTTCCTGCTTCCCTAACTGTACTGACATGCAGAAGTTCAAGTGCAACGTGAACCGACATCTCGCTGCCCACATCCATAAATAGTGCCGCAGTAGTTTCTGCCCCTGATAGTAGCCCCTACACCAAAGTGGCAATGTGGCTTGTTTGGGGTGAAAATGTAAAAAAAAAAAAAAATGCACGCAGAGATCACTGTTCAAGTAAATACTCAACGCTATACACAATATATAATATTAAAAAATACTCTTATATTACTATGCATACACATGAAATATAAATACAAATGGCAATATGTATGTGCGTATTTGAATTTTCTGATACGTATACTTAAATATATATTAACCGTATATATAGTTATGCACGTCTATGTATCGATGCATGCATTTATACATGTGAACATATAATTTCTCTGCATATATACATATGTAAATATAAAAGTTCATATACATTTAATGCAAATATTATAAATGCTTTTAGACATTATGCGTAAATTGTAATATATATATAAATGCATACATATTACAGATAAATATTCACACATATATATATATAAATGCACACACACAATGTATATATATATATATATATATATATATATATATATATATATATATATATATCCATATAGGATTGGTGCTCTCAGATGACCTAAAAAAATATCTATTTAAATAAACACTCAACCATTGCTTTTACAGTGCACGAGCAGTTTTTTTTTTATTCAAAAACAAACAACCAGCCCCGCTATATATATATATATATATATATATATATATATATATATATATATATATATATATATATATATATATATTGAGTAAAACAATTTATAATTGTGAATTAAACATCAGTTTCAAAAGGAAAAAAACAAAAAAAATCAACTCGAGTGTACGATCGTTTTCGGATGCTGACAATAAGTATTGACTACAATATGACAAAGGTTTTGTCCTTTAAACATAGTCTCCTCATCAGTAAAAATAAGGGGAGGGAAGAAGTTTAATACACCAAAATAAAGCTAACATTTTAGTCGTGAGTAAGGCATATATTCATGGAAATATTTTAAAAAAATAATTTTAACCCTACTCCTAATTTTCTATTTTATTTTATTTATGAACATAAAATTATTAACTTAATTTTGTTTATTTTGTTTTTAAATATTTCCAGAAACAACTGTCTTACTCACGACTAAAATACTATTGTGGGGTACAAATCACTCCTATTTGAGAATTAAGTGGAATCAACCAGTCCTATGAGTACCACCGGTTTCAGAGACTAAATGGAGACATTCATATCACGTTTAACCGCATGCTACGAACACGTTCCTCTCATATCACTTTAATGGCTCCTGTATTCCTTATGATAAATACATATTATATTTTATACACTTTACATTACTTGTTGTTTTTTTTTTTCGTTTGTGACCCCTAGCACGGGTCTACAACAAATACTGAGGATGAAAATTGATTCCGAAATACTTTTAAACTATAAATTTTAGTCAAGTAAAATATTTGTTTGTTTTTTTTCGGAATATAGACTATACTGACATGCAGAAGTTCAAGTGTAATGTGAACAGACATTTTGCTACTCATCTCTTTTCATAATACCCCCGCAACATATGTCCTCGATAGTAGTCCTCTCTATTTCAAAGTGGCACTGTGCCTTGTTTGGGGTGAAAATTAAATAAAACATTGCACTTAAAGGGACGGTAAAATTCCAAAAAGGATTTCTCGATTGGAGATAGCATGTGAATGATTTATATCCGCTAGGATGCAGGACACTCAGCTTGAACTGAGAAGCAAATTAAAGAAAAGTAAGTAACACACAAGTATATTTAATTACGAAATATAAATCTAAATATGTTGTATTAGAGCCTATTGTGATAAGATTCCGATCTTAATGGAACTTAATGGATCATAATTGAAGATATTGATCAGGAACTTAGTTAAATTATTCACATATCTATTTACCGATTTTTTGATTCGTGCTTTAATTTAATCAAAGATTCACTGATGTTTCTATTAATATTTAACTATATTCGGGTTCATATTAATCTATGGTAAACTTCTTAATGTTTCAAATTATGTCTCTACACAAATTTTGCAACTTTTGAAATTTTTAGAAAAAATACATTTAAATATATAAAAACATTTCACAATTGTTAGTGTTTACATTCGGTTAAACACTTTTATTTTGCTTATTTTCTCTGAAAAAAATGTTTTAATTCTTAACATAAAATAAAGAAATAAATCGTGCCTCCTGTTTGAACCTTCGATAAATTAAAAAATATTGGCATTTTTTTATCATTTAATTCGTCTAATATATTTTTCATTATTATTCACCTATTAAGAGTTTTCACACAGACCATCATCAAACAATACTCTTTGAGAATTTTGGGTTTTCCCTGGAGTTATAGTGATAGCAAGTCTCCCCAGATTTCCAGTACCCTCCCACTCTTTCCATACTATTTGCAAAATTATTATTATTATTATTATTATTATTATTATTATTATTATTATTATTATTATTATTGTCATCTACATATTAATACGATAGCATGTGTGTTCTTTTGTGTGTCACGCTTACATACGGGTCGTTTAATTGTTATGTTCTTCTATTTCTTGTCATGAATAATTTTCCCTAGAATTCTTCATAAGTTTTGATTTCGGTTTAGACTATAGCTGATGCCACTTAAATCATCTATTTTTTTATATAAATAATTTTATCAAGAATTATTCATAAGTTTCGGTTTCGGTTTCAATTATGGCTGAAGGAACTCAAGTCATATATATATATATATATATATATATATATATATATATATATATATATATATATACATATATTTTTTTCAGAAGTTTTTATTTCGGTTTCGATTCAAGCTTATGCAACAAAGTAATATGTATATATATATATGTATATATATATATATATATATATATATATATATATACATATATCTTTTTTAAATCGCAACTTTATCATATATAAAAATCGATAGAACATTAACTGTATAATAATATATAAGAAATCTGCAAGAATTAAAATATCAAGTAAGCGTAATTTACGACCGGGCCTTACTGGGCGTCCGTGCTTGTTTAGATAAACACTGGTGCAGTTTTAACAAAAAAGCTACAATAATATCAGACCCTCTCCATTTACACTAAACATCTACAGAATGCCAACATCAATATATTACATATGAAGGATTCCCCTGTAGAATTTCCACAGGCCCCGCTAGTTATTATTATTATTATTATTATTATTATTATTATTATTATTATTATTATTATTAGCTCACAAGGAGCTTACTCACAGGTCATCAAAGATCTCATTGAAAACAGCCCGTGGTGTTCCCTGGAAGCTGAGTAACAACAAGTTTTCTCAGATTTCCAGTTCTCTCCACCTCTTTCGATAATATTTGCAAGTAAATTTGCATTATCGCAACAGCTGCTTGCCATTGATTTCTCGTTGGAAGCAGCTATTGGTCTTTGCTGTGATTTGAGTGGCAATAAACCTCCCCAAGATCCCAGTTGTCTTCGCACTTATTCGGCTGAGGTCTGGTCAGTAAGATAATCATTCACTATTGTTTTGTTGTTATCCAAACTTATCGCTTTGATTTAGACTTTCGAGCTCACGATCAATTAGAATCAACTTGTTATCGACAATGTCATATTACCTTTTAGGGCATGTCAGTCGCGTAACTGATAAACATTTCATTATCTGTTCTAGCGAGAGGTTAAGAGGTAATTCTCGATTTCGTATATGTCATTGACGCACACAACTGCCAGAATTCATATTTTATAATAGTTATGACCCAAGAAAAGGGTCATAAAAAAGACTCGCACAATAGGTGTAGATAGAAAAATATATAATACAAGAAAGTGAACTGCAAGAAAGGTTGTAGGCATTTACCGACTCTTGAGTTAAACAGTCAGTTGTGTCGCCTTAGGTTGCGATATTTTTCACAAAAGTATTAACTCTCGTTTTTTATAATGATTAGAAGAGTCCATTATGAGTGAATAAGTAAGTCCCAATAACACCTCCGCCCAAGCTTTTATACGGCAATAAGAGGTAATAAAGGTTTTTTTTTACAGCATATCAACCATTTTCAGGTTATTTAATGCTGAATCCAGTTAATTTGAAGGACATTTTTTTAATAGAATATATTTTTTCCAAGTCGGTTTCTATTTAACCCATAGTTGGGACCTTAACAGGTACTGCCACTCTGGATCAGAGTGAACTTGGGACCAATGGCAATGAAAGGGTGGCTTCACATTCCCCAAACCCCGCAAGCTGGGGCCGCACCATCGGATACAGTTTAAGATCATATCTAGGAGAGCAAGAGGTTCTAAAACATTTTAATTTGTGGATTGATGTTAAAGGATGATGAATTTCCTTTTCCATCCCGATGAGTGGCGTTTTGGAGTGGCTTGGGTTGGTTGGATGCCTAAAGTTATATAACGCCTCAATGACTTCTTCTTCTTCTTCTTCTTCTTCTTCTTCTTCTTCTTCTTCGAATGTTAAATATTTTGAATGGCCACTTTTTATTAGAATAAATTGTGTTTTGTGCATGAATTTAAGACCTTGAATAATATGCACCATATTCTTTGCTCTTTTGTAATCAGTTTCCAGAAAAATATGCTGGTTTTGTAACTTTTGTAGTAAACCTTGTTTTTCTGGGTTAAAAAGTTTCTGATACACAAAGAGGTCTTTTGTAACTTTGTTTGCTTTGGTAACAGTTTTTCAAATACGGATCTTATCATTTTTAGAGATAATGCTAATGATGTGTTATGATTAGTTGTGGAAATTGTTGCAGTGCTGTGTTCGTTATGTGAACCGCGTACTTGATTGCCTGTTTCAAAGTTTCGACAAGGCTTACCGTTTACCTGTTTGATTGCAGTAGAAATATGTAATTGTGATGTAACTAATTTAAAAGTTTCACATAACTGCTTTAAATTTTATAAACGTAAATTTAATCCCGTTGTCACTTACAAATCAATCGATAACTCTGAAGCGCGACAAATAATTCATGGAGGAAATCTGTTAAATGCTTTTGACTCCTGATGGGGGGGGGTACTTATTTGCTGTCAACCGCAGCAAAATGTGGCACAAGGCCGGAAGGTGGAGAACAGGCAAGCTCCCCTAAAGAAGGGACACTCTTGCCTCAACTAAAATTGCCTGGGCACCTCCGTCGGCATCCCCCGGTAGAAGCACCTCAGGCGACAAGCAATAAACTTACCCCACCGGAAAGTTCGGTGGCAATGCCTGGGAGCGTGGATCTCCTAGGTAATAACCAAGCAGCTAAACCGACAGTCCGACAGGTGCTCGGCCGGTTCCCGGACCCTCACCTGTCGGGCTTAGTGTCAAGAACGAATCCTCGACGAGTACTCTACACTGTCTCCCTTCAGCCGAAGCCACTAGGAGACACATCCACCATCACGACGGATGCGGGGTATGAGACCAATGATTTTGACGATTGTTTTTATAACCACAAGTCATGGTGAGCAACCACTGAAAAGCTTCTAATGTTTTTATAAAAAGTGTCGAATTTAGGATTCAATCCGTTCGCCACCATCTTTGTTACTGGCAGTTAGACTCAGGATCTGATCTGAAGTGCACTGCTTCTTTGCCACCATCTTTGTTACTGGCAATTACACTCAGGATCGTACTACACCTCCATCTCTGTTCAACATAATGTCTCAACACTTAACAAAATCAAAACTACTCCTGTAGTGGGTCTCTCTCATCAGAGAACTCCTGGCCACTTTTAGTAGCTGTCTACCAGAATTAAGTAATACCAATCTTCCAGTGGCCATGTGAATTCCAAGTAAGTTTTTTTTGTGATTTTGCTGTTTTTTAACGCTTATGAATACGTCTTTTTGTGCTTCGCGTTTACTTTCATGCAGTGTAACCATAAGGTTTTTTTAAATTCAATTTTCACCCCAAACAAGGCAAGTGCCACTTTGAAGTAGAGGGTTACTATCGGGGACATAATTTGCGGGGGCATTATGAAGGGTGATAAGAAGAAAGATGTTTGTTCACATTACACTTGAACTTCTGCATATCAGTACAGTTGAGAAAGCAGTATCTCGGAAGGGAGTTCCAAAGACTTGCAGTTCTGGGGAAGAAACTATCGGAGTAAAAAACTTCCTTACACCTAGGGATCGACTGTAAAGGGGTGGGACTTTTTTGCTTGCCGGGTTTGTCGGGGTAGTCACATCTAGGAGTTACAAGTGCTTGCAGTTCGTCAGAGCATTTACCATTAAAGTATTTGTACAACAGGGAGAGGGATGAACATTTCGTAGGTGGGACAGAGCCTGAAGCCTATATGACAGTTCCGGACTTATCAGGTTGGCGATTCTCTTTTGAATCCTGTCCAGGAGTGAGAGACAAGCAGCAGATGCACCCGCCCAAATGTGACGACAGTACTCCATACATGGGCGAATGGTGGCTTTATAGATGTACAGGATACTTTTAGGCGTAAGTAATTCTTTTCAGCAGCCTTGGCAATGCTCTCAATGTATATATTCCAGTTCATTTTCCCTGTAAACATTAGGCCGAGGAGTTTAAAGTTTCTGATAGCATATGTCATTGTGGTTTTAATTTCAATTACTGACTCGTTGTGTTGTTTATTTACTTCTCTTTGACATAGAGAGTAGAAGTTGCCTGTTGACTGAATTGACTGATTGATATGATGCCGGCTTTCTTTTTCTTTCTTGAATACTAGTTGCGTATTATCTTTGAGTTAAAATCTGGCTGAGATTTTGAGGCATTTTTGCAGACAGACAAGGGAAACTTCAATAACACTTTCCCTTAATTCTAATAATGCTTTCATTCTTTGCCGTAAGCGTTTCTGTTTATTAGACAAAATTTATTCATTGGCAAATCTTGCAAATTGAATCTGACTCAGATGTAGAATGCTTTAGTTCCGTCAGTCATAACTAGTTAGAAATCTAACTAAAAATGGAAACTAGAAAAATGTTCTTTATATATATATCTATAGTAGATGGAGGGAGAGCTGATGATCTGCCTGTGTTGCATGTCTTGTATTCTACATAACCACTTGTTCAGCACCCCTTACCTAAACTGAAACTCTTAAAAATAAAAATGACAGTACATTAAAATAATTACGCTAAAACCAGGCCAAAACTCAAACAAAAACAACCTGCTTTCTCCCCTGAGGCTCGCATTTACGAACATCCGTGGGCTTAGAACAAATTTAAATGATGTTAAAGCATTTCTCCCAACAAATACCCCGGATATCTTAGCACTAAGTGAGACTAACCTCTAACTACTTTAAATGCCTGAATATATCCCACTCTGCCGTAAGGTCTCTGACAGACATATGCGCGGGCTTTGAGTCTACATTCGAAACACCCTCCCCTTGACTAGAGAAACTAAACTAAAATCGTACGATCAAGCCGTTATGTGCTTTAGACTTAACATGCAACATAACATTAACTACTTTTATTTTCTCTACTACTTTTCCTCGACCCAGGACTATGCCCCAATAAACAAAGTCTCTGAAAGCATAGATACAACACTTTCCCTCAACACTAGCGCACAAGTTCATATATTTGGTTACTTCGATGTCCACCACAGCAACTGGCTTGGATTTTCTACTCACACAGACGCAGCTGGTACCACAACACGTAACTTCTCTATATCTCAATCCCTATCACAGATGGTTACGTTTCCAACCCGTTTCCCAGATCAGCAAGAACAACACGCATCACTTCTAGATCTGTTTCTGACCACAGTTCCCAATGACTGTAACGAATGCCACAGCCTTCTTGGGAACACCGATCATGCAGTGGTAATGGTTGAAATTGCCCTAAACTCTAAAACCAAAACTGAAGAGCCACTGCTCAAAACAACGAGATATTATAAAAAGGCTGACTGGGAAGCCATCAGGGACCTCATCAGGGAGTCTCCATGGCAAAATATATTTTCACTTCCTGCTTAACATTGCGCTAATGAGACCACTGATTGGTTCAAAGCGGCAATTGAAGCACATGTTCCCACACGCAAATTCTATAGAAAACCTCACTCTCCCCAATAGTTCACTTCAACGTGTGAAGCTGCCATAGCATAAAGGCAGCATGCATAACCGACATACGTCCAGTTTAAACAGACAGAAGTACATAGAAGCCAGAAATAACTGTAAGAAAGAAATAGCGACAGCTTAGAGGGAATTTACCGAAACCACCCAAAAACGCATCGAAGCACAGAAATTATGAACCCAAGACTTCTAGAAAATCTACCACAGTGTAGTAAATAATGGGCAATCAACAATTCCCCCACTATCCAACAATCACGAGGTTGTTTGCAACTGAGAAGTCTAACTTGCTTGCCAGACGGTTTGCCTCCAACTCCACACTGGACTCTGCTAACCACTCCCTCCCTGACTTTCCTTTGCAGACAAGACGCCACACTAGATAATCAAAATCATCCCTGCTCAGGTGCATGCTATCATAAGAAAGCTTGACACTGCAAAAGCATCTGGACCTGATTACATCCCGGCTGTGCTATTAAAAAATGCGCCGTCAAAGTAGCGCCAGTTCTCTCCAAACTTTACAACAAATGCCTTAATGAATCTTGCTTTCCTACCTGCTGGAAAACTGCTTCTGTAGTGCCAGTTTTCAAGAATTCTGGCGAAAGAACTAACCCAGTAAATAATCGCCCCATTAGCCTCCTCCCACTTTTCGCCAAAATATTTGAGACCATAATTAACCAAGCTCTAGTCTATCATCTTACAAATGCTAAACTTCTGACTGACCAACAATATGGATTTAGGCAAATCCGTTCAACAGCAGACATCCTCACTGTAATCTCAGAACGTATATACCAGTCACTGGACAAAGCGGATGAGGGTAGAGCGGAAGCTCTAGGCTTTTGACAGGGTATGGCATGAAGGTCTTCTCAAGAAAATCAGATCATACGACATCACTGGAAGAATACATAACATAATTAGATCCTCCTTTGATAAGAGAAAAATCCAGGTTGTCATTGACAGTCATACATCTAAACAATATGATATAAATGCCTCAGGGGTCTATCCTTGGACCTCGGCTATTCTTAATATTCATAAATGCCCTCCCTGACAAAATTGTCTGAGATGGGTATGTATGCTGACGACACCCTGCTCTATAACAGACACGACAGGAAAACAAATGAACACATATCTAAAGAAATGGCAGAAACACTAGAGGATGAGCTCCGATCCGTAGTTGAATGGGGACAAAAATGGATGGTCACATTCAATGCTGCTAAGACTAAACTTGTTTTCTTCAATAATTACAAGAACCCTTCCCTACCGCCAATAGCAATGGCCAATGACACTTTATCTGAAAGTGCATCTTTTAAACTCCTTGGCCTAATGTTTACAGGAAACATGAGTTGGAACAATTACATTGAGAACATTGCCAGGGCTGCTGCGAAGAAGGTGGGTTCCCTCTACCGTGCTAGAAAGCTACTAACGCCTGAAAGTATTCTATACCTCTATAAGGCCACCATTCGCCCATGTATGGAGTATTGTTGTCATATTTGGGCTGGTGCATCTGCCACTAGTCTCTCGCTCCTAGACAAGGTTCAAAAGAGAGTCGCTAATAGGTCCTTAATTGCCAGCTAAACTTCAGCCTCTGTCTTCTCGACAAAATGTTGCATCCCTCTGCCTGTTCTACAAGTATTTTAACGGAGAATGCTCTGAAGAACTGCAAGCACGTGTGCCCCCACGACGTAAATACCCTCGATAAACCCGACAAGCAGCTAAATCCCACCCATTCACAGTAGAGATCCCTAGATGAAAGAGAGCCAGTAGTTTCTTCCCCAGAACAGCTAGCCTTCCGGGTCCCTGCTTCCCCGACTGCACTGACATGCAGAAGTTCAAGTGCAACGTGAACCGACATCTTGTTGCCCAACTTCCTACACAGTACCCCATATGCTTAAGTCCCCGATAGTAGCTCCCTAAAACAAAGTGATATGTGCCTTGTTTTGGGGTGAAAATGTAAAAAAAAAAATATATATATATACATGCTTTTTTGTTAAACTTTAACAATCTTCCGATTAAAAAAAGATTAGTATGCGCAAGTAATAGAAAATAAACGCAAATGTGTATATTTTCACACAAACGCACACATATATTATATATATATTAAGTTAGCTTACATTCTGCTGTACACACATACACACACGTTTGCGCACACATATATAAATATATGAATGTGCATGTATGTGTCTGTATCTATATGTGTTTGAACATGCAGGATATATGCTGGCTTAATAATATTAGCATATTGGGTTTCACAGGCGAGGCAGAATGGTTAAGAAATGATATCTAACAATTACACCCGTAAAGAATTCAATAGCATTAATACCACTTATTTTTAAATATGCGAAAACACAGATTTAGGTTGATAAATTCATTTTGGCACATTGACATCAATTAAACGGGTCACATATGGAAAAGTCTCGCCTAATGTATTTATTTAATATTTACATGTATAAAAGAGCAATATAGTTATTGCTATGACTTACATGAAAACACGGTCGTCAGTGGAACTCTTAAATGAGCTTTCTAGCATTCATGGTGGACTCAACTTCACGTCCATTTACAATGGATGTGCATGCCTCCTCAGATGGCGAAGTTGTAAAACACCATGCAAAGCAATAAATTTAGTAAAATACAAAAACTTTGGCATCAAACATATGCGTAACATTATATATTCCGTTGGTTTAAATGAAATTGGGAATGAATGGAACCTACGCTGCTTAATAATCAACAGCAACAAAATCGGCCAATTAATTTAGGTGACTCATTTACTAGACATCCATAAAGCAATAAAATACTAGACTTACGATCTATACATGTCCTACTGATTTTGATATACTTCCATTAACACACAACTCTATCATTTATCCAAATTAAAACTGGAAATCTATCTATCTTTCTATATATCTATCTCTCCTTCTCTCTCTCTCTCGGTATATATATATATATATATATATATATATATATATATATATATATATATATATAGAGAGAGAGAGAGAGAGAGAGCTATAAGTAGTTATATATATATATATATATATATATATATATATATGATTAAAATACAACCTAAAACGTACATTTTTATTTAGTTATTCTGTCCTTCTTTTAATAGAAATACATGAATATTAATAAACATGTGAGACAATGAATTCGTATTATTTGGATTTATTGGACTATTGTTCTAATCTTTATTGTCATTTTCAAAACGTTTCGCTCGGTGTAACCTAATATAATTTTTGTGTATATCTTGTCGGACTCGGCGATTTGATCGGACCTTTGAATGGGACCCTTTATTTTATTAACTGTCTAGCATGTTCTCGTTCCATCAGCCATGACTGGATAGCAGTCCTTAATAATTTAGTCGTTCACAGTGAAAACTGAATCTTCAAGCTTCATGAGAATATCACTTTTGCAGTTGATTTTCTACGTACTCTAACCACTGCGCCACGGGTCCTGAGCCTCAAACTTATTTTTTCAAGTTGCAAATACTACTATTAATTGCTAAGAATTTTCTCAATATATATATATATATATATATATATATATATATATATATATATATATATATATATATATATATATATTTACTTACTTAATACTGTATATATTATATATTATTTAGAATTAACGGTTCCCGAATTGTGTAGAATTATATACTAGGTCTACTTAATAATTGTCTGCAAGAACATATGACACAGTGGTTAGAATACTTTGAAAAATCGATTGTAATATTAGCAAACATTTAATTCTTTTTAATACAGAGCAATGATTTCATTCATTACATTGTTTGTTTGCTGGGAAAATATAAAAGGGTTTATATAATATGAAATAACATTGTCATGATACCTGAACTTATGCATTTATGATTTAAAAGTTTCATTTGGCTATCGTAAATATTTACGTTATGAAGTTCTAACAATGCAATTCCTCTCATGGACGTACGTCAGAAGCATTTAAAGCAGTGCCATTAAATTCACGGAAAAAGGGCATTGAGAATGTTGATTCCTATCTTGAAAAATAAAATCCGTGGCACAAAAGATCGCTCGTATTAATTGTACCATTTTCGTCTTCCGTAGCTCTTCAACTTTGAGTTTTGGAGTTTAAACAGAAAGATGCTTTACTTTTGCAACCACCCTCATAGTATACATTCTCTTCGCTTTATGTAATTTATCTCCTATTGGGCATCTGATTTTTGCAGTTGCAACGTTTCACCACTTCGTGCACGAAAAAAGATTCATATTAAAAACCAATCGTAACATTTATTAACAATTCATTTATCGAAGGAATATTTTCTTACAAATAGAACGAATAGATTCGAATATGGGACATCCTCCCCCTATACTATGAATATAATGTTAATTAGCTTATCTTTTTTAAAAATCAATTATGCAAATGAACTCTTTAAAGTGATACCGAAATCTATGAAGCTTCTTGACGATATGGTAATAGCTATAAACAGTGGATGAGAACACGTCAGGGAACTTCGAGTTTGACTAGCAAAGATAAAAACACCGGCGATAAACGAAGATTTATAAAAAGAATATTACAAAGAAAAAGAACCCACAAATCCCGGAAGCATATTCAGTCTGCGACGATGTAATGATTTGGGGCATTATGAAAGTTTTGTGTGAATTTACGACTTCTGCGTGAATATAGACCGAGATATCGAGAACACAGTTAAATCATGCCAAGAGAATGCATAAGAAGTGAAAACGGCTCCAACAAATTAAAACTCTACACTAAAACTGACCGACTGTGGCCGGGAGTCCATATTTACTTTGTCGAGGTCTATCATCTGGTTGTGGGAGATAACTTTATTAAATTACTGAAGTGTAAAATAAAACAAAGCAAATTTTTTTTTAAATAACGACAGCAAAAATGATTCGGTTTCTGTATAAATTGATTGGGCGTCTTAGAGTTAGTAGTCTATCTATCTATCTATCTATCTATCTATCGATTAAAGTGAGAATTTGTGAGTGTGTCTGTGTGAGTAAAGTTCTCAACCAATACATTCGACGGCGTTTTAATATACAAACTTGAAAGTTCGTATAGAGGTTACTGAAACATGTAGACATCTTTTTAATCAGTTTTCATCTCAAATGCAAAACCGATACGTGAGAATCGTCGGATTTTTCTCTGTTTGCTAAGTGTTTCACGATTGCGCATAAGTGAAAAGTTCCCATTACAGATTCCCAATTTTAATTTTAAGTCAGTTTGAAAACATCTTTTTCAAGAGCATGTTACGTTGGTCGAATCGTAATCGTCCTTCCTTACTGTCTTTAAGTTTTGGTTTCAGTCTCGAATATTTTTTTTTATTTGTTTAGTAAAAAGTGATACTCGCATGTACATGCTTCAGATTATTTCCGTTTTTTTAACTTCATTTTTTGAAAAAGAATTTTACGTTACATTTAATACGCACGATATTTCTGTTTAAAATAAAAAAAAAAGAATTCTGCACTAATTAAAATTCATTCATATTGATGGGTATTTTACGACCGGGCAACGCTGATCGGCCTGCTTTTATATCTGTAAAAGTAGTGATATTTGAGTGTGTATGTGAGGACACTTCTCAACCTATATACTCAACGGATTTTCGATCTATAGACTTGAAATATTATATATAAGTATTCAGATGTGGAAAACTTTTAAATTGAAATTAGAAAAAAAACAGCTAAGGTGTCAAAATTAAAAAAAAAGAGGTACGTCGAATTTTTTTCTGTTTAATAACTGTTCCGCTAATACGTGTGTGTGTGTGTAATGACACTGCTCAATCTATATAGCCAATGATTTTTTATCTACAGACTTGAGATTTGGTATATAGGGTATTCAGACATGTGGAAAATATTTTAATCTATTTCCATTCGCACAAAAGATTTGGTAAGGGGTCAACATTTAAAAATTGGTACGTGGGATTCACCGGATTTTTATCTGCTTGCTAACTGTTTCACGAATGCACATGCGAGAATAATTCACATTACATATTACTTATGTTAGGAATAAATAGTTTGAAAACACATTTAAAAATAATTCACATTACAGATTACTTACGTTAGGAATAGTTTGAAAACACATTTAAAAATAATTCACATTACATATTACTTATGTTAGGAATAGTTTGAAAACACATTTAAAAATAATTCACATTACATATTACTTATGTTAGGAATAGTTTGAAAACACATTGAAAAATAATTCACATTACATATTACTTATGTTAGGAATAGTTTGAAAACACATTTAAAAATAATTCACATTACATATTACTTATGTTAGGAATAGTTTGAAAACACATTGAAAAATAATTCACATTACATATTACTTATGTTAGGAATAGTTTGAAAACACATTTAAAAATTATTCACATTACATATTACTTATGTTAGGAATAGTTTGAAAAAACATTTAAAAATTATTCACATTACATATTACTTATGTTAGGAATAGTTTGAAAACACATTTAAAAATAATTCACATTACATATTACTTATGTTAGGAATAGTTTGAAAACACATTGAAAAATAATTCACATTACATATTACTTATGTTAGGAATAGTTTGAAAACACATTTAAAAATAATTCACATTACATATTACTTATGTTAGGAATAGTTTGAAAACACATTTAAAAATAATTCACATTACATATTACTTATGTTAGGAATAGTTTGAAAACACATTTAAAAATAATTCACATTACATATTACTTATGTTAGGAATAGTTTGAAAACACATTTAAAAATTATTCACATTACATATTACTTATGTTAGGAATAGTTTGAAAAAACATTTAAAAATTATGTCGCGCTAATCTAATGGTAATCGTATTCCACTAACTGTCGTTAGATTTTGGTTTTGATTTCAGCTCGAGTATTTTTTTTTTTTTACTTACAAGTAGTAAACGGTTTAGAAAAAAAAATAATAATCGCATACACATGTTTCAGTTTCTGTATAAATTACAATATAATATTTATGCGTATGTTACGACCGGGCCTGCTACTTAAATCAGATCCATTCAAATAAATTCAAATGTAAATTCAAGATGTTTTGTTAGTCGATTTTAGTATGATATCTTATAATCGCGCCGTATCGTCGAATTAGTAATGCTTTAAGTCTGTTGATGTTTTGAAAAATGTTAAAAACCGATGGACATTCTTACAAAAAACGCTATGCAGGATGTTTTTTTTTTTTTTACCAGCGTTGAGTTAAATCGTCCAATCTTGCGTATCAAAGGCGGGAGCAAGAAAAATCATGGCGATATCAGAAACTGTAAGGAACGCAAATAGCAAAAAAATAAAGGATGTCTTCAAATCGTAGAAAAAAGTTATTTTCAAATGATTTAGAATAACACGTCATTTTTGCATTGTAGATAAAGAAATGGGAAATGTTTTATGGCTGTGAAAGAGACCAAAATTTTTTTTTTTTAATCTTTTTAATTACATTTTCATCCCAAACAAGGCACATTGCCACTTTGGTGTAGGGGGCTACTATCAGGGGAAACATCTACTGGGGTACTATGTAGGGATTTGGGCAGCGGTCCTGGCAATGCTCTCGATGTAATTGTTCCAGCTCCTGTTTCCTGTGAACGTTAGGCCAAGGAGCTTGAGAGACGTACTCTCAGATAAAGAGTCGTTGGCCATTGCTATAGGTGGTAGAGAAGGTTTCTTGTAATTATTGAATGAAACCAGTTTTGTCTTGGCGGCATTGAACGTGACCATCCATTTTTGTCCCCATTCCACTACTGATTGGAGGTCATCCTCTAGTGTTTCTGCCATTATTTTAGATATATGTTCATTTGTTTTCCTGTCGTGCCTGCTATAGAGTGTGGTGTCATCAGCATATATACCCATCTCAGAGGCAATTTTGTCGGGGAGGTCATTTATGAATATCAGGAACAGCAGAGGTCCAAGGATAGATCCCTGGGGCACTCCCGCATTTATATCATATTGTTTAGATGTACGACCGTCGAGGACAACCTGGATTTTTCTCTTATCTAAGAAGGATTTAATTATGTTATGTATTCTACCAGTGATACCCTATGATCTAATCTTCCTGAGGAGACCCTCATGCCATACCCTGTCAAAAGCCTTGGATATATCTAGAGCTTTACCCATAAGAAACATTTAAACGAAATCCGAAAACGATATTCTGATAGAAGAATTAAACTACAGATGAAAGACATCTCGTTTGACACGTTTAAGCTACGAGAACAGCAAACAATTTCTGTCTAACGTCGAAACAACCAGGTTATTTACTTACCGTTTAATCGTGAAACTTTTATATCGCATGCCTTACAGTCCGATACATTACACATATCGTTAGGCATGAAATATAAGTCGAATGTATTGACTACATTTTATCGTGTTGGTCTTCACTTATTTTAATCCTTTAAGATGTTATCTTTTAATTTAAGTTATTTGATGTCTTTGTTTTCATGGAAATCATTTCAGACATGGCACTTTCATGTAATGACTAAAATAGAAAAAAAATACTAATTCAAGGGCAAAATAAAATAAATTCATAAGTAATCCCTTCTTTCATTTTTAAATAACTTAGTTTAAAACTTTACAAAAGCATAGATCTTGGCAGCTTTATTATGTCCTTTAGTCCTTACATTCTGTAAACGATGTTTGCGAAAAGGAAGGAAGAATTGCTGTTTTATGTCAGAATCTTCTTCATAGTCAGCAAGTGAAATGATTAATATTTGCGTATTACGCCTAAATGGTGTTTAGTCTGATGTAATATCCGGTTTGGGTAAAGCGTGTGCTTGGATTAGTTCCCCTGCCAAAGTATACACGTCAATATGTATACGCACATGCACACACATGCATACATGCGCATGCACACATGTACACACGTACATATATATGGGCAAATATTATTTTCATAATTGAATTTAGTTATTTATTTTATTACATATGTGTTTGTTTTCTATAAATTTCTTTATTCTTTTTATTTATTCATATACACATATATTTTCCTGTAGTTCATATAAAATTATTGGTTTATTATATTATTATTATTGATGTGTGATCAGGAGTGCAATAAAATTATTTGTCTGTTATTACAAGAAGTGAATAGATTTCCTGAGTGTTGCTGTTGTTCCTGTGTTTATATAGATATGTGTAGCATTGATATAGCCTTCAAACACAGCTCTATCCAGACTACATACAATGCTTCAAGCAAACTATTTTTTTAGTGAATGTGGTAGAATTTTCTTCCTTTACATTTTATATAGACTACATATATATATATGTGTGTGTGTGTGTATACATATATAAATATATATATATATATATAAATATATATATATATATATAAATCGTATATATATGTGTGTGCATGTATATATAATGAGACGATAATCGTTTTAATGTCAGTGTATAAAAGGGACGAAGATGATGAGATCTTGAATATAACTCTCACAAGCGTGTAATATATGAAAACATTTTCGCGCAATGTTTATTGAATACAGAACAAAAGCATAAAAGACAAAATTAATAAAAACATGAAAACAAAAATAATAAATCAAAAAAAAAGTAAAAAGCACTTTAACAGATGAATTGAAAAAGTGAAAGACGAAGAAATATTATTTGATCAGCTGAACAATTTCTGTCTCCATTATGAAGATGAAGATACCTATTAGGGATGACATGTGTCATACATTTGAGAGACCATTTCATTCTTCATATATCGCAATATATATATGTATATATATATATGTATATATATATGTATACACAAATATGCACACACACGCACACACGCATATATATATAAATATATATATATATATATATATATATATATATATGAATTATTGTTGTAATTAATCTAAGAAAATTACAAACATAGTATTCATGTTTCATTGAACAGCTCGGATAATTCCTGTTTGTTTCCGTTGCGATACGTTATTTCCATTTGGCGGGAAATGTTCGAACGTTCGTTTTGAGTGTAAAATAAAATTTGCCCTACTCGCAGAATGTTTTCGACTTCTAAGTGTCATCTTCAGGCGGTTGATTAATTAAAAAGTTACGTTTAGTGAATTTATTTAAAAAGCCGATAGAAATTGGCGCGTTAAATGGAGAACACAGATCGCAAAGAACAAAACAAAACAAACAAAAAAAACTAATAGGAATTGTCTCTGCTATTTAATGAGACATGCATGAAAGAACAACGCTGCCCAAATATACATTATATATATATATATATATATATATATATATATATATATATATATATATATATATATATATATATGTTGTTTTGAAAAAAGAAAAAGCGAATGAATTTATAAAATGATGAACGTTTCGTCCGTATTGCAGGGGACACCTTCAGGATATTAAAAGGAAAAAAGCAGCAGAAGAAAACGATCATAGACCATACGTAAATGAAAAGGAAACAGTGTAAGAATCCTACCCATTTCGGGAAGGAAAACTATGTGTGTGTATGGAAAGATTGGGTTGTTCAATGTCTATATATACACTTTTTAAAATACGTGATTTAAATACCTATATACACCTTTTTCTCTCTCTAATCTTATTCCTTTTTTAAAATTGTTTAAGGAAAAACGGTTTGGGATAATAAGGGGGATCAGTTAATGGTAAATAATGTAAGCTGTCGTCAGCCATATTTTATTCTGTTTATCAGAAACAATATGGGAAACAATAGAAATAAAATTATGAGAAAACATATTTTTTCTCTTAATTTTCTATATTTTTATCAACATAAAATTAACAACTTCGTTCTTATGTTTGTAATTATTTGCAGAAACATCTGCCTTACTTACGACAAAACTGCTAGTTTTATTTTGGTGTCTTAAACCTTCCCCGCATTTTTGCTGATGAGGAAGTTATGTTTCATGAAAAGACCTTTGTCAATTATTGTCCATAATTATTGTCAATTAAAATGAATATCGTTAAATTAAAATGAATATCGTTAAATTAAAATGAATATCGTTAAATTAAAATGAATATCGTTAAATTAAAATGAATATCGTTTCCGAAACAATCGTACACTCAAGTCAATTTTGTATGTTTTTTCTTTTGAAACTGATTGATGATTTATAATTATTAATTATTTTTTACTAAATATTAAAATAGCTCTAGGATACATAGGTCTATTGAGCTTAATATATATCTACAGTACTATGAGCAATGTTATTTTCAAATATTAATACATTTATTAATACATTAAAATAGACCCTGGTATTTGACTCCAGGTCTAATTCCCTCTAATATATATATATATATATATATATATATATATATATATATATATATATATATATATATATATATATATACAAATATGCACACACACGCATATATATATATATATATATATATATATATATATATATATATATGTATGTATATATATATTATAGAGGGAATTAGACCTTGAGTCAAAGACCAGGGTCTATTTTAATGTATTAATAAATGTATTAATATTTGAAAATAATATTGCTTATATATATATATATATATATATATATATATATATATATATATATATATATATATATATAAACGGCTATCTAAAGACCAAATTTACACTTGTTTGAAAAAATTTTTTGACAAAAAAGGACAAAAAACAAACAAACAAACAAACAAAAACAACGGAAGTGTCTTTGAAATAAGTGATTCCTATACTAATTCGCACTTTTTATTTTTAGATTCAAATATAAATAACTACATTTTATTTCAGTATTTAATTTATGTATTTCTGTTGTATTAAATGCTAGCTTTTTTTTCTCGTCCATAAATGTTTATCTACCGAGTTGATCTTAAATATTGTATAATCAATCCATTATATTATCATTTTCAATCCCCCACCCCTAATTTCTGGCTTCCATCTTATCTCGCAATTACTTATTACGTCACCAACAAACTTCGGAAGAACCCCTTCCCATCCGCTTTTCTTTTATATCGTAAGTTTCTTAAAACGTGACTAGTTAAAGTTCAGAATAAAATCACACTTTTCTTTTAACGGTTAATTTAAAAAAAAAATCTTCTGAACGCTATTAAAAGTTAAATTCTTCACTAGTTTGCAGTTTGAAGACGGAAGTGCCTTTGAGATAAGTGATTCCTATACTAATTCGCACTTTTTATTTTTAGATTCAAATATAAATAACTACATTTTATTTCAGTATTTAATTTATGTATTTCTGTTGTATTAAATGCTAGCTTTTTTTCTCGTCCATAAATGTTTATTTATCTACCGAGTTGATTGCAAAAATAGATTACCTAATTGTACTCATTTTTTGTTCGTGAGAGGGGAATTTATCACCATACTTTCCCTTAAACACGTCTGTTGGACTTTTATTAAGTACAATACTTAATAGTTTTTTTTTTTTTTTTTAATGGAGAGTAGAAAACGTATTGTGGATGTGTTATCGGCAGCTCCTGTAACTCTCGCTTCTTCTTATTTGTCTCTCAGTCCTCATTTTTTAATGAGTGATTTTTCTGACAAAGGGAGAAGAAAAAGCTGTTTTCTAGGTTGGCAGTATTTTGCGCGAACAGTTGGCAGAGATGGCGGAAATTTTCTGTTTCTATGTCTATCCTTGTAGCCATGTCACTAGTAAGGGTACTGGAGGTAAACGTTTTGTCTGGGCTGACGTTATCCGCCTGATAGTCAGGGACCCGAACCTTGGATTAACCACTAAGGAGGCTGTCCTATCAGCAGGTGCAAAGTACTGGGGCTGCTGTATTGCCATTTGGTGAATGGAATCTGGACCATGCAGTAGCTTCTGGTGGGGCCTCTCGATGCCATACTAGTGGGTAATTGTTACGGCTTTACCTTATCATTAGCTACAAAAAAAATTCTTCGTTTCTTTTTCTCTCTTAGTTTCGCCTCTCTGTCCTGCTCTATGTAAATCTGACGACCTAGTCCACAAATTCCAAAATTTCATCATGACAAGTTTCAAGAAAAAATACACGATTAAACCCGGTTCTCAAAATTCCAACGTAGACCCCTACTACCATGTCTCCTTCTCCAACATCAGGGGTCTACGTTTTAACCTTCCAGAGGTTGAAACCCAATTACAGGAGACTAAACCAGACCTTTTATTTTTAAGTGAAACTGGCATTGGACAGACTATTTCCCTAGAAGAGTTTGCAATTACAGAATACTCTAACTTAACTTCTAAATCTGACCCCCAAGATCGCCATGGGCATGGAATATGTGCCTATATTAAAGATAGCTTTCCATGTGGGAGGGACATCTCAAGGGAAGATCCTAACTTACCCTATATGTGCTTCCGGGTTGCTTTAGCTCACACTACTGCATTTATATTTACTCTCTATCGCCCCCATAAGAGCGGACTTTCTATCTTTCAAAGCATATCTGAGAAAATTGACCAAGTCCTATCTGCTTATCCTTCAGTTAACATTCACGTATGTGGTGACTTCAATGTTCACAACGTCGAATGGTTGACCCACTCAAACAAGACCGATGATGAGGGGAGGTTCTGTCATGATTTCTCCATTGCCTATGACCTCACTCAGATTGTTCAGGAACCCACCCGTGTGCCCGACAATGACGGCCAGTATGCTAGCCTACTAGACCTTTTTCTCACAACTTGCCCTGAACTATGTTCAGTTTCTGTTCTGTCGCCTCTTGGATCTTCCGACCACTCTGTTGTATCAACTAAGATAAAAATGAAATGTAATAAGTCCCCAGACGTACCTCTCCATCGTACAGTATATCGATACACTAAGGCTGACTGGGATAGCTTCCGTACATTTATATCTGATCTACCTCTGCATTCCATGTTTAAAAAGGATGTGTCCTCTATAGTATTAGACCTGACTGAATGGTTAATTGTAGGTATTGACCATTTCATACCCTCTAAAAAGTTTCAGCAAAAACCTAGCAACCAGCCATGGTTCTCTCCAGAATGTGCTGCTGCCATTGCGCACAGAAATCACTTTTTCCACTGCTTCAAACGTAATAGATGTATGGAAACTAAAGCCATTTTCAGGACTGCCAGCAACCATTGTAAGAAAGTAATAAGTAACGCAAAAGAGTTGTATGCTCAATCTGTTAAGTCCAAAGTAGCTGAGCAGCGGCTTGGTTCCCACCAGTTTTGGCAAATAGCAAACAGAATCCTGAACAGAAGCGTGCGCTCCATCCCAACTATTATCAATGGACCTAAGGTAATCTCGTCAGCATCAGACAAAGCCAAACTCTTTGTCAAGAACTTTGCAGCTAATTCTACCCTTTGCGACCAAGGCCGCCAACCCTCAATATTTCCTCCTGTATCAGAAAACACGCTATGTGATATACGTATATCTGTACGTGATGTTGCCAAGCTAATCAAAAACCTTGATTCCAGTAAAGCCACTGGCCCTGACAGTATTCCAATTATAGTACTCAAAAAACTTCAACCTGAACTAGCGCCCATACTTACAAAACTGTTTAAACGTTGTCTTAAGGAGAATAGTTTCCCATCTCCCTGGAAAATCTCATCAGTATGCCCTGTATTTAAGAATTCAGGTGATCGCTCATCCCCCTCTCAGTACAGGCCAATAAGTCTCCTGTGCGTCATGAGTAAGTTGCTAGAATCTATGTTAAATACAGAAGTAATCAACCATCTCAACGAAAATAACCTTCTTAGTGACACTCAATATGGTTTCCGTTCTGCTAGATCTACAGCAGATGTGCTTACAGTTATATCGCATAGGATTAGCAAATCTCTCGACGGTGGCAATCTTTCTAGGGCAATTGCTCTTGACATATCTAAAGCCTTTGATAGGGTATGGCATAAAGGTTTACTTCATAAGATCGCTGGTTATGGTATAGCTGGAAATGTCTTCTCAATTATTAAATCATTTCTTTCTGATAGGTTCATAAGAGTAGTAGTTGAGGGGCAAAAATCAGAAGCTCACAGTATTAATGCCGGTGTCCCTCAGGGATCCATCCTGGGCCCAACTCTTTTCCTGATTTACATTAATGATCTTCCAAATCACATCCTTACATCATTTGTAGACATTTATGCTGACGACACTACAATTTATGGTTGCATATCTAAGACAGTAAACGACCAAGTTCTCTCCAATTCTCTCTCCTCTGATCTTGAGCACGTAGTACAATGGGGAAAGGAGTGGCTGGTTACTTTTAATGCATCTAAAACCAAGCTTCTCTCTTTACATCATCAACATTCTAATCCACATTTGGCATCAATTGAAATGAATGGCTCTCGTCTTCAGGAGGCCTCAAGTTTTGACAAGCTTCTTGGCTTGACCATTACTCCTGATCTTAAATGGAACACGTACATCAAATCTGTTGCCAAGGCCGCTGGAAAAATGGTGGGATCTTTCTATCGATCCGGTAAATATCTCACTGCTGATGCTATTCTCTATCTATATAAGAGCCAGGTACGTCCAAAGATTGAATACTGTTGCCACATCTGGGCAGGAGCTGCTAGAAAGGACTTATCCTGCCTTGATAGAGTTCAAAATAGACTTCGTAGCCTCGTAGGAGATGTCCTTTTCTCTTCGCTGCAACCTCTATCTCACAGAAGAGATGTTGCGAGTTTATCTCTGATGTATCGTTATTTTCATTGAAAGTGTTCGACTGAGCTTCAATCTATGGTCCCCCCTCGCCAAACTTTCACAAGAAACACTCGTCTAGCTGTAAACACTATCAATAATTTCCCCCACTCTTTATCTGTGCCTAAACCTAAACGTAGATTCCATGAACAAAGCTTCTTTCTTAGAACTGCACGCCTGTGGAATTGTCTTCCGTTTTCCTGCTTTCCGGCTGACTACAATATGGTTGTGTTCAAGTCTAAAGTAAATAAGTTCTTGATGAGCCGTTCCATATAAGTTATCAAATTTACCAAATTTTCATTACTAATGATTACTATATTGTCCAATTGCTGCTGTACACACTTTAACCCTTATCCTTGAGTGGCCTCTGGGCCTTGATAATGTGGTGATTCCTATGTAAAAAAAAATAAAAAAAAATAATAATTAAAATATTTCGTCTTCTCATCAGCGTAAAAGCTGTGTGGATGGGAAGAAAAGACATCATTTTTTTTAACGATAATATTTTCGCCCTAACAAAAAACAACACTACAGCCTTATTAGAAAACTTTTATTAAAAAAATCAATTCAGGTAACTTGATTATGCACTAGAGTTGGCATCTATTTTATGTAGCTACCTTCAGTTTCAATCACCGCCTCGATACGGGTCTGGAACTGGAGGGCATGCTTTTCCATAGGCGCCGGCCGGAGCTTGGTGAATACTCGGAAGATTGTGGCGAATAGCCTGGCTTTGGTATTGTGGGAGGTCATGTTGTAATGTTCACAACGTATGACCTAACGAATTAGTCCAGCATGTCCAGGGAAAAAGGGGTCCAGTGAGAGAAGGGTACAAAATCGTAGCACTTCTTATGAAGCCACGCGTGTGTCTCTTTGAACTTCTGGGCCGGCGTCGTCCTGATGCCGCGCTCAGGGTCTACCAGCGGCACCTGATTGCACCAAGAGATAACCACACTCTTCAGCACAATCCACAATTTGGTATTGACTTTCAAGCCGACTTCGAAGATGTGAGGTGGCATGATGTGGCCCTTACTTAAAATCACACCAAAAAGCATAACGGTGTCTGGAAAGGGTCGTCCGATATTTTGAGCTGGCTCTTAAACATTGACTGTCCGGATTCGCACTTTGATGGTGCTGGCTATTGCCCTGTTGTCATAACTTTGATCAGTAAAGAGTATGAATTGTACAACGGCGCATCTCTGATCTCGGTCGTTAAACATTGTATCACTTTCAGACATGATAGAAGGCTCCGATCGTTCTTGGAATTTGTAAACAACTGGCTAACTTATAGATAGTTTGCAACAAAAACAAACAAATAAAGGAAGAAAGAAAATAAAAATCGGTTTTCATCAAATGAAAATGGAATCGTCCTTTTCTATGGCGACAATTTTATCTTTTCTATCCTGTAATATGTAGTGATGAATAGTTATATATAGTTATTAGTATGTACATCTAAAACACTAAAGAAATCTGGCTAGAAGTGTCCACAATGATCTGTGGCGCAAAGAATACTGTACTCGATAAAATTCGATCACACTATTTTGGAGAGAAAAGTTTTAATACTAAGTGCGAACATTCACGGTACAATGGCGACTTCCTTTAGGACTTCTATTCAGTCATAGCTTAAGGAACGCGAACATACTCTCCCCATATATTTAATAAATGGTTCGGTTCGAAATTCCGTACAGATGTCCAGATTAGACGAAACCTAAGAAGGATGAAATGCGAAAAGTTCTATGAAGCTTAATTGCCATATATTTTCATAACTTACTACCTAGCTCGACTTACGTGTCGAGCACTGTCGAAGTGAATAGTGAAAATATTTACATAAAATTTTATATAGATAAATAATATATATATATATATATATATATATATATATATATATATATATATATATTTCGCTATGTTTGTGTGCGCACGCATGTGTGTGCGTGTTAGAGAAGGCAAATTTTAATTAAAGTATATCACCGAAAAATATTGTTCTTTTACAAAATACAATTTCAGGCTCGCGGTTCGGATATGGCGTAATCCAGATGTCCAATTCTACGAATTAAATTAAGCTGAGATTCGGCAATAACGCGTAGAATGTTGACTTTCAAGTGGTCCATTGTGCCTGGTTTATCAGCGTAGACATGGAACTTTACATATCTACGAAGAAAATAATCTAATATGTTAAAACTGCACGAACGAGGTGGCCAGTAAACAGTTCGGTTTTGTGAAATAATTCGATCAGCAAATGTTAGTCTCAGTAAATTGATCGAATCGCGCGCTATGTGACAAATGGCTCTGACCTACTGAAACCATACAGTAAATTGCCAAAGCTAAATTGTTTCTAGATCTGCAATTGAAGACAATACACTTGTCAAATAAAAGTTGCTGCCTCTAAAATACACACTATATATATATATATATATATATATACATATGAGGAACATATTTGTATGAAATCATTCTTTAGTCTGAATATACTGAAAACGGCTAACAGCACTAATGAATCTAAAAATATTCTTTGTATATATATATATATATATATATATATATATATATATATATATAGATGTGTGTATGTGTTTGTGTGTGTATATTTGTGTGTATAGGATTAAGAAGCCCGTTGTTATTTATAAAAGGCAGGGAATGATCTTCAAGTTCCTTGGTATGCTAACTATACGTGCAAATTGCAGACTTTGTATTAGTATTTTGACTGACTTCTGTAGAACTAAAAAAAACAACGCCTCAGCTACAGTGTATATTAGTGGCCTGGCAAGACCACAGGAAAGAAAACTAAGCAATAATACCCTAAGTAAAATTCGTCAAAAAGCAGCAAATCTAAAGTTGATCTGCTAGGACACTATATATACAAATGTAGGCAAATTTGGGCATATTGTTTTGTTTAAAAATATAGGTCCTTTCCAGAGCCTACGTCTGGCACTTTTTTACAGCCATAAAATGTTTCAATCTTAGTCATTTGTTCTCTTAGTTTTGTACATGAATTACAATATATTTTATATTTCTCCAGAACATCAAGCCTTGATGAAGGGCACTAAAACTTGCTGGTATAGTTTCCAAAAATCTGAAATAACAGCAAGGGGAGGCTTTATTCCAAATATTTCTCATATGTATTATTTCCTCTCTTTGCATTCCATACATAAAGTAACTTTCACATTGTATAAAGATTATTTGATACTAGAGATATTCATCATGGTACCCTATTTCCGAAAGAGAGGAGGTATAACATATGAGAAATATTTGGAATCAACTTTCCGCTTGCTATTATTTCAGATTATTTTAAATCATAGCAGCAAGTGTCAATCTCCTACCCCCCCCCATTAAGTCCAGAGGCTTTGGGAATATATATATATATATATATATATATATATATATATATTTATATATATATATATATATAACTACTTCATTTACTCGCATAATTTAATATACGAAACTATAACTTTATGCAGAAACTAAGTATTTACTTCAACAGTGCTCAATACGTAGGTAGAGCTAGTTAGTAAGTACACACTATATATACATATGACGATTACGGTCTATATATATATATGTGTGTGTGTGTGTGTGTGTGTGTGTACACATATGCACACATACAAATATATACAGAGTGATCCCCCCCAAAAAAAAACGGGTCCCAACTCTAATTAGGCCCCGTTTCTTCCTGTTTTGTCCGAATGAAATGAAACTTTGGTCATAACTAGTTTATTATATTCAAAACATCGCATCAAAACACTAGGGTGTTTGGCCTTTTTTTCTCCGTTCCACAGCATATATTCTAGATGGCCTCCATTTAGCTTTTGTTTTTGTTTTTTTTTGGGGGGGGTCACCCTGTATCATCGTAAAATTATTATATTTTGTTTATCTTTTCCTTATTTAACGCAATAAATAACGTCTTCAAATATACGGAAGTTACTTTGCTTTGAAGTTTGACGACACTGTTTTCTATTCAAACACATAACAAGAGTAATAGTAAAACATTGCTTACATACTCACCCATATATATTATATTTGTATGAGTTCAAAGCCATCTTAATTACCATCTGTAGCCTCACACCCTTTTCTATTTTCCATATGCCATGTTCATCTAATTTTATTATTTCGTTTCTTTGTACTTAATTGTACATGCGTTCGCATACCCTTTTAATATCCCTACCCTGTCAAGTTTGAGTTTGGAATACAATTTCCATGTCTAAATACAAAGAGTAAATAAACTCATATGCATCTATATTTAGTTGCGCCCAACATGTTTAGAAGAGACTATATCCGTCGGCCTGTCACACTAATGTTTCACATGGCATTTCCGTCGTTAGAACCGCAGCCTGAATAGATACGTCCACTATACTGCTCTGTATTTCATTTGTCTCTGACGCTTACTTTAGAAATGGTAGATACGTTTATTTGTCACCCTTTTAATTTTTAATTAGCAGTTTCCATGCTCTGACATAATTTAAAATAGGACTCTCGTTGACACGTCCTGTTTTAAATATTAATATTCAAAGCGTCTAATTCATTTTTGTAAAGCACTCTGACTGTCTATATCCGCTTCGTTGCCGTTAAGCTTGAAAAATAATTTTTTATTGTTCAACGCGTATGTTAAACAGACGCATCTTAAGAAGGAAACTAATCTTATACGTAAAAAAAACAAAAACAAAAGGAAAACGTCGAAACTGAACCGCCCAAGTCAATAAATGCAATATGTGCAAAAAAATCGTATAACATTCGGGTATAACAAAACAAAAGTAAAAATAAGAAAGTTAAAGTAAAAATAAATAAATAAATAAATAAAAAATAAAAATAAAAATAAATAAAAAATAAAGAATAAAAATAAATAAAAATAAATAAAGAATTTAAAATATAAAAATAAATACATAAATAGAGAATAAAAATTTTGATAAACTTTCACAGCAAAGCAATTTAATAACATCACTAATTTGATTCCAGGTTATTTTTTTGTTTCGCTCATTATTTTTCTTGTGGGTTTATTTCTTTCGAATGTCTGACCACGCCCTTCTCGTCACGCCTGTCTAAGAACATCCAGCGTCTCCACCTTTTATGAATGAATATAACATGAAGACAAGAAAGTAAAGCCATGTTTTGTTAACATTTGATGAAAAAATAGGCTAAAATTTTAATAATCGACAGTGCAAATATTTATTTCATTCGAATCCACAATCTATCGATATAATCAATCATTTTCAGCAAATCAATTCACTTTTAGTAGTGTTCTACCTAGTGCAGACATTGACAGCAATGGCTTTCCATTTATATCTCTCCTTCGAGACATTTATGAATTCATTGTTGCTCATCAATTTTGATGTTGCCCAGTTGTTCAAACTGTAAACGTATGTTTCTCGCTCTCGTCTCCTGCTTATTTCTATCCACAATCTTTCCCGTTATTCTTAGCGCATTATCGGAAAGCAGCTTGATGACCATCACGTACTTCTTGTCCATCGCCTGTTGATAATCCTTATCGGCCGATTCAGAAACCGATCTATGTTGTTTCTCGGATAAAGAATTTGGTGTCTTGCCATAGCCTTCATTCAAGTTATGCGTGTGCGTGTGCAGTCAGCACCCTATTCATTTCGAATGTCTGACCACACCCTTCTCGTCACGCCTGTCTAATTGGTGTATCGTAATCGGTATCTTCATCGAAAAATTAGTGGGTATTTTCTGATGCACGAAAACGTTTTTCTTATTACCTTTTCTTTGTTTATTCTTTAACTAAATATTTAGAGATTAAAACAAACAAACAAACTGAATTAATAATTGTATCGGAGTCATGAATTTAGTAAAGATTCGGTAATTGAATCGAAGCTGGTAAAAATATAAGAATCGCTCGATCAATATATATATATATATGTACATATATATGTATGTATGTATATATATATATATATATATATATATATATATATATATATATATATATATATATTATATTATATTTTGATACGGGCAACGTATGATGTCCCGGTGAGAGAAGTGAGTGACCGAGATTTGAACTAGTGACAATATTATGGAAAAGCAAAGTGTTTTAATAAGGAAAGAATGTTTGAAATGGTCTGGAATTTAATACAGATATATGTAAAAAAATAAAATGTTAAGAATGATCTTTAATATAATGGTTGAAGGTATGGCTTTTGTTGAAGGTATGACTTTTGTTGAAGGTATGACTTTTGTTGAAGGTATGATTTTTGTTGAAGGTATAACTTTTGTTGAATGTATTTTTGTTGAAGGTATGACTTTTGTTGAAGGTATGGCTTTTGTTGAAGGTATGGCTTTTGTTGAATGTATGGCTTTTGTTGAAGGTATGATTTTGTTGAAGGTATGGCTTTTGTTGAAGGTATGACTTTTGTTGAAGGTGTGACTTTTGTTGAATGTATGGCTTTTGTTGAAGGTGTGACTTTTGTTGAAGGTATGACTTTTGTTGAAGGTATGGCTTTTGTTGAAGGTATGGCTTTTGTTGAAGGTATGACTTTTGTCGAAGGTATGACAAGAGACAAATATTCTTTTTCGTCCCTTATTTGTCGTTATATGTTAACATACACTAGATAGTTGTTTTGTGACATTTAAAAAAAAAACGAGGCATTCATACGCAAATACATGTATGAAGAACAGATGCACATTCAGGAATAAACTCGTTATATAAACGTGTATATATATACACAGTATATACATCCCCCACAGGAATACGAGATATCTCCGTTTCGTGCCGTTTCAAATAACTCTCTATTACATATTCCTGTTTTGATATCCCGCTATCCAATATATATATATACCACTTTATATACACAATGGTTCTAACCACATTTATACACACATACGTAATTTCCACCATATTTACGTAGACACACACACCTCCACACACACACAACACACACACAAACATATATATATATATATAAACTGATAAAAACTGGTAAATACTTTGAACAAAACATATGACAAATAGAATCTAAAAACAAGTCTGCTTTCGAAATAACCTAAATGGTCTTCACCAAAGACTAAAAGAAGGATTTCTCTACTATGATGAGGAAAGGATTATAATGGTTGCTCAAAGTCAAGGCTTGATGAGCAAGGCTTCCAAGAAAATAAGTGTGCTTGGCAATGACAGCAAGTGCCGGTTCTGTCACATAGAAGTAGAGAGTGCCAACTATAAGGTTCTATTGGTAGCCAGTTACTGTACGACGTTACAATAATAGTGTGTAAATATCTCCCCGATCTTTAAAAAGTTGATTGTCGAATGCAGCAGGAACATATACAGTCGGAAATAGGTTACACATCATCCACTATGACTATGCAAATTCTAAAGCTATGTACTTAGAAAACGGAGCTATATATCTAACATATTGGTATGAGGCTTGAAACAGAAAAAAGGAAACCTTAGTTGAAGGTCCCCAATGATGATTGGTTAAATAGTGCTGAGAGGTAAAAATAACGAAATGCCAAGGTCTTACGTATAACGTAAAAAGCTGGAATCTTACGAAAATCTCTATTATTCCAGTAACTAGCAATACCGGCAAATCGAAAAAAGTTAAAGTATTGTTGTTGCTGTTGCTGCCCAACCCCTTACCTCCTCATGTTACGATCGGCTTTCGGGGTAGACACCCCCTCATGGTAAGAAACGCTAGAAGAATGTATAGAACGGGTGGAGAGAGTTGGTGTAGTAAGGGTATTGAGCAACACCCTGTCGTAAAAAATAATAAATTATAAAATAGCAGCGAAGGGAAAAAGAAAAAAAACATTGACGCAGTAGGCATGCCGAGTGGAGAGTGAAATGCAAAAACAAATAAAACGTCCCAATAGCCGTTGAAGTTGTGATAATGGTGACTGGTTAATCACCGGCCTCTACGACTAAAAATAGTTCGTCTCAAAGTTTTATTTAGAAGAAAAAATATTTATGAACGAAACCATTGAATCCTATCCTAATAGAATGAAACGTAACTTCTTCCTGTATTTATCATTGATTATTGATTTTATTAATTACTGCAATAATTTCACTTACCACCGTACCCCACAAAACATAAAACCAAAATAAAATAAACCCAAAAAACAAACACAAAGAAAACACCCCAAAACAAATGAAGGTTTTTCGTTTCAATTTGATATAAAAACAAATAAAATAATAAAAAAAAACAGCAACAAAAAACAAACAAATAAAACTTTTAATGAAGATAATAAAAATTTTGAGGAAAAACATGTAATGTTCCACGTAATGAAAATAATGAAACACGTTATGTAGCGGGGATACCCGGCGTTGCCATGGTGTATATAGGTATTAAGGATATTAACCAAAATTAAATATAGAGGTATAAATGGGAAAATGTAGAAGACGCAAACAAAAAGCAGCACATAAATAAACCTGTTTTAATGTTAAAACTCCCCCCGTCCCCAAATAAACTTTGTAACATTGGCACCAACTTGAAAACCGTATGTTTCGACTGGGCCTCTTTATCCACCGGTCCATGGTGACGTAATTGAAGTAGCTTCGTATTTTCGTACTATTTAAACCTAATCAAGAAAAACGCAAGACACGCACACGCATAATAGAATGTCGTGATTGCAGCCAATGAGAATAGGCGGACTGTTATGTGGGAAAATTAATTATTTTTGAATAGTGAAGTGTAATGGGAGTTGCAAGTGTATGAGCGTGCAATCTAGTTAATAAGGGTATCAGGTAATATAGTTTTAATATTAGAGAGTGGGGGGATTTTTTAGTTAGAGCGGGAAATATAAGCTACTTCGTCTTTAGATCTGTGCGTATGAAATAAGATAAGGTTTTATTATAACGAATAAATATGTCTGTAACGGCGTTCATAAGTTACATAAGATGGTAGGTAGAAGTTTAGACAAAATGAATTTGGATGTGGCATCTGTTATTGAAAACCTACAATAATTTGGTCCACAAGAGAATTTATAGACAGAAAATTGTAGGAGACAATAGACTCATGAACAAAAATACCTTGAAAATGTAATCGGGAATTAAGTGCAAGAGAGATAAGAACAATTCCACTTAAATAGACGGTTATAATCTTAAAAAAGATCTTCGGTTGAAATATGGGAGTTAACGGGTGAATGCTTGGGATCCGGTAGGATGCCCCATTCTATGTTTGAGCACACTGATCATATACCAACCTGGTAATTTGTACGATACATACAGCGCCTAGCATTCCCAAATGGTAACCCATCTGGTATAGGAAAGGCACATCGTTTTATATATATATATATATATATATATATATATATATATATATATGTGTGTGTGTGTGTGTGTGTGGAATACCGACATTAACCTGAAAAGAGATGACAAGATTTTGTCAAGATGTAAAACCCATATATATATATATATATATATATATATATATATATATATATCAGTAAAACTCCTTTAATTTGAACTTCCTCTAAAGTTGGACTTCCTCTCATTTGGAATTCCTCTCATTAGGACTTACTCTCATTTGGACAAAACCTAGACTTTCTCTAAACTTGAACTGTCTCATCATTGAAATTTTATTAGCATATTTGATGCGGAGTTGCAGTAAAACTGTTTACATGATTTAGTCAGATATTGCGCAGAAATGTTAGTATTGGTACTATGTAATTACTGTAGATTAGCTATTGATAATTAATTTACGCTAACTGTATTTTTTTTCAGATTGCTATATTTAAAATAGTGTAAAACAACCCATCACAATGGCTTGCCACTCTAAAAGAAAACAAGTAACACTAACTTTACTCGAAAAACGTCAAATTATAGAAAAATCGCATGCTGGAGTTGAAAATAGCGTTATATTGAGAGATTATAAGATTGAAAGAAGTACACTGTTTTACATCCAAAAGAAAAAGGAGGAAATATTGAAGGACTCCTTTCTCTCCAAATAAAAGACATATCAAAAGAAGGCCTATTCGCAGACCAAAGCAAGTTGAAATCGATCGAATATTGCATGAGTGGTTTGTAGCAAAACGGAATGAAGGTGTAGAAATATCTGGGCCTATGTTAATTGCTAAAGCAAAATATCTTAAGGAAGAGTTGAATATCGTAGAAGATATGAAATTCAGTGAAGGCTGGCTTAGGAGCTTTAAGAGTAGACATGGTTGTCTTATACCATGTCTACTCTTAAAGCTACTAAGCCAGCCTAAACAATGTAAGGCGAACAACGGTCTTCTGATACACACGCAGCATCAAATTATTGTGACAAATTCAAGACGATAAATGCCGATTATGGTTTACCACCAGAGAGTGTTTACAACGCTGATGAAAGTGACGTAAATTGGAAGTGCTTACCTACAAAAACATTAGCCGGATCCGAGGAGCAGAAAATAAAAGGAATCAAATTAAATAAAGAAAGACTAACAGTGATGGTATGCGCTAATGCTTATGGAACTCATAAACTTAAGCTTCTTGTCATCGGCAAATCAAAGTGTCCCCGAGCATTAAAAGGAATTTCGACTTTGCCAGTATCCTGCTATTCTTCACGAAATGGATGGATGAATCAGCAGTTGTTTAAAAAATGTTTTTTGCAAGAATTTGTGCCAGTTGTCCAGAGGCGTTTTCTTGAATTAGGGAGAGCTGATTCAAAGTGCTTGCTTCTGCCGGACAATTGTAGAGTACATCCTCCTGAGTCAGAACTAGTGTCATCTTGTTTGGGGTGAAAATGTAATAAAAAAAAAAAAAAAAAAAAAATCTTGCGAGAATATTTTTGTGTGCTACTTACCACCTAATGTGACTTCTCTCACCCAACCTATGGATCAAGGGAATATTTGGAACTTAAAATGAAATGATTTGATGATGAATATGATAAATAGTACCGTGAGTATAAGTGATTTTGAGCGCCATTTTATTATCAAAGATGCCATATTTTCTCTCGAAAGTGCATGAAATCAGGTTCAAGCAAGCACATTAACAAAAGCATGGGGTAAAATATGCCCAGCGCCAAAGGCTTCTGATTGCGTTAGATAAAAACCTAATATGTCTGACGCATTCTACCAAGTTCAAAGCCGGTTCACATCGTCGCAAATTTTAATCCTTGGGCTTGTTTTAGAAGTACTTTCAAGAATGTGACATATTACACTGGAGCCCCCATTCATTTCGACGAAATCCAACCTACTGCCTTGGTGATCAGTAAAAATTACTATTTCACCGCAAACGTCTATAGATGCAGCAAGATCTTTCCTGATAGATTTTTGCATCGTACTGCAGGTCTTTGGAATTCTTTATTAGCTGACGTTTTGCCGGACTATACCAACATTTAAATATATAAATATAATGCTAAAATCTTGCTGTACAACTCCCACTTTTTATTCTTTAATAGAAATGTCCCGCTATTCATAATTATTCCTCATGCTGCAGTGGCAAAGCGCGTTGTAGTGATAGAAAATAAAAAAAAAAATACTGTAAACAGTGTTGGAATTTCCATTCGGTTTATTTAAATTTCAAGTCTACGCTTGGATGTTATTTTATTTACTTTCTCTTCAGTAGGTTATACACAAGGTAAAGTTTGGGTTTGATGAAAGTGTTCCTATGGAATTAAGAACACCCAGGTTTTCAGTCTGTGTCGTTAACCACTTATCCACCGTAATCGCACTTGTTTTAAATCGTGTTCTTCTTTTTGACCGGACCAGGTTTTGAGAAAAAAGTCAGCTAATATATATGTTGTTGGTTGGTTTACTGTTTTGTTTTACGGCATATCAACCCTTTTCAGGTGATTTAATGCCGAATCTGGTGATTTTGAAGAACGACTTTTTAATATAGTATATTTGTTTTTTAAGTCGTATTCTATTTAACCCATAGCTGGGACCTTAACAGGTACTACCACTCCGCGTCAGACTGGACCTGGGAGCAATGGCAATTAAAGGGTAGTTCCACACTCCCTAAGGCCTGCAAGCTGGGGCATCACCATAGGATATAGTTTAAGGTCATATCCCGGACCAATATGTATGTTGTAAAATTTCTATTTTGTATTCTTTTATCATTTATGGAGAAACCTTTCGTTTGAATTGTTTGACGTTTACTCACAATATTCATGATCATATATCACATAGCTTTCAATGTTGAAAAATAATATAGTAAACTAACTTATTTCTGTCAACGTGTACGATGCTTTTATTACCTTTTGGCAAGTTGCATTGTTTATCTGACCTAGTCTATAAAATAAAAAGTATATGGTTCAGTTTTAATAGCTTTTTTTCATCTTTTTATTGACGTGAGGTCGGTTTCGCCTCTTGAGTGTTTCTGCGAAAACAGTATTTTGCTATTGAACTTGAAGTTTATGTGAAATGCGTTGTGACATAGTTTGTTGCCATATGTGCTAACTTTTGTATGTGTTTTAATATTGCCAGAGCGTTCTTGTCTAGTTTCCACGATATAAGTGTACGAAGCTTACGAGAAAGATTGAGAAATAATCATTGCAACGAGTGTAAACGATACTCTCTAAATCTGTGAAAATTATATGGTTTTATAAATGACCAACAATTATAGTTTCTGTACATCTAATGAACAAGCATAAAATGGCAAATACTGAAAATAAAGGTTTTATATATCTAGCTTTAAATAAGAAAAGATGTATTTCTGTATGTTTATGTATGTATTGGTATATATTTGTGATTAATTTGTGAGTAATTTGTATGTGTATATGGATATTTATATATTTTGTGGAGGTTCTGCCTTAGCTGAGAATATAGATGGCAAATAAAGAAATAGGTTTTTACGTAGTAGTCACCACTTATCAAGGGCCGGAAGCCACTCAGGGATAAGGGTTATTGCATGTACAGTAATCAATGGAATAATATCGTAGTAATCGTCAGTAATAAAGATTTGATAAAGTGTCTTACTTAAGGGGGCGGTTTATCAGGAATTTGTTTATATTGGACTTGAAGACAACCAAGTTTTAGTCAGGTGGGAAGCAGGAAAACGGAACAGAGTTCCACAGGCGTGTACTTCTAAAAAGGAAGCTTTGTTCATGGAATCTACGTTTTGATTTATGCGCAGATAATGAGTGGGGAAAATTATTGACAGTGGTTTCAGCTAGACGGGTGTTTTTCGTGAAAGATTGGCGAGGGGGAACCAGAGATTGGAGCTCAGACGAGCACTTGCCATGGAAATAACGATAAAAAAAGACAGGCTCGCAACGTCTCTTCTGTGGAAGAGAGGTTGCAGGAAGAGAAAAGGGAATTCCCCACTAACTACAAAGTTTATTTTGTACTCTGTCAAGGCAGGATAGGCTGTTTTTAGCAGTTCCTGCCAGGATGTGGCAGTAGTACTCCATCCTTGGACGTACTTGGCTTTTATATAGATAGAGTTATAATATAAATAAAACTCAGATAAAATAAATAAATAAATAATCAACGATTGATCTTTACTTATTTCATATAAAAAACATTAATTGAGGATAATACCTTTGATTTTAATAAATTAAGAAACTAACAAAATAATATAGAATCGATTCGAATAAGTTGCAGGGACTTCAGATTTATTTCTCGAGGTGCGTAGTGATGTTCGAAACTATAAATTTGTATGAGTTTGATCTGAAAGAATATGAGTTCATCTCTGAAAAGACTCGCAACAGAAACACGTATTCACATATGTAGCCCATAATGTGTTTGTACCAATATATATATCTATATTTATCCGTCTAAATATCTATCTATCTATCTATCTATCTATCTATATATATATATATATATATATATATATATGTGTGTGTGTGTGTGTGTGTGTGTGTTTAGTTGCTTTTTTTCTACATACCGGGTTATGGGCAGATTTTTTTTAATTTTTAGCTCTTATATGCAGATCGTCTTATAATAATTTGCTGACTCTGGCTGACGTTAAAAACATTTAATGAAATACATGTTTAAAATTCAACAGCATTTCCCGCGATTAGCCGTAGCCGAATAAATATGGTACTTGCTAATGAAGCCAGAGATTGCTTATGTCGCCGAGTTCGAATCTGTCGACTGGTGTTAATCGTGACACCCTGCACTGAAGATTACCTAAAGGGTGAAACAATATATCTATCTATCTATCTATCTATATATATATATATATATCAAAAATGCTAATTAGTAAAAACCTGAAGAGAGTGCTCAATACTGTTGCAGAGCAAATATCTGTTTTATTTTTTATTACCGTTTTCTGTAAGATTTGACGATGTTGCTGGATTGTAGATATGGTTCGGCAACCGAAACATGTGGAACTAAGCAGATAAAACGGTAATAAAAAATAAAACATAACACACACATACATACAGATATATATTTATCCAGTTTGCCATATTTCAAGAGGTGCTCTTGAGGGTGGAAAACTCCATGGATATATCTCCAAAAAAGAAATGCAAGTAGAGAAACTAAATCCATAATAACAGCCGCACAAGATAATGCAATAAGGAGCGAACCACACCAAGGATCAACAATATTATTATTTTTATTATTTACTCACTATGAGTAGTCACACAAGCCATCAAAGATTGCTTTTTGAGGACAACGTGGTGTTCTATGGAGTCTGAGTGACAACAAGTCTTCCCAGATTTCTAGTACTCTCCGCCTCTTTCGATAACCTTTGCAAAAGAATGTGCTTTATCGCAACAGTCATTTACCATTGGTTCCTTGTTCGCCGCGACCATTAGTCTTCAATGGGATTTGGGTGGCAATAAGCCTCCCCAAGGTTCCAGTCCACCTTGCACTCATCCAGCGGAGGTTTATCTAGCGCTTTCTCTCCTCAGGTTTTCCACATTCCTTGACCCTCATTATTTAGGGTGGTGCCCGTTTATGGTGATACACGCCCTAAATGGGGGGAGTATTTTTCAATTATAAAGTTTCAGTTTTCAGGAATCCATATGATGTTCTTTCGTGCTTGTATCTGTAGTCGTTTCCGTATAGTTTATGTGTCGTGTTAGTCTCCACATTCACGGGTTTTCTGTAATATTTCTATAGTTTTCATTATTGAAATTCGTTGTATCTTTTCTGCTATCTCTCGTATTCTAATATCTCCCATTCTTTTTTAAAAAGTTTTTCAGTATCGTTCCTAGCGCTCCTACTATTATTTACTTTCTTCATTCTCCAGATGCCTTTGAAATCTCTGGTCAGTTCCGTGTATTTCATCCGCTTTTCAGTCTCCTTGTTCTTCACTCTCTAGTTTGCTGAAACGGTAAAGGCTACAATGTGGCAGAACTTTTCCTTCTTGTTAACTATTATTACATCAGGTTTTCTTGCTTGTATATCCTCGTCCCATAAGGATCTTGTAACTTTCATTTTCCGGTACTGCTGCGGATTTATCATTGTACCATTTGTCTGTGTATTCAAGATACATCTGTTTGCATAATTGCAATTGCACTGCCTTTCCAACTGGATCGTGTCTATTGTTATATTCTTTTTTTTTGCTAGTTTACTGTGTTAACTTATGATGTTGTTTATTGTTTCATCTCTTTGTCTACAGAGTCTGCATTTACTATTTTCTTTTGTCTTGTCAATCTTTACTTTGGTGTAGTTGATTCTAATTGAGTTGTTTGTGTAGCTGTTATTAGTGATTCAGTTTCCCTGTTAAGATTTCCTTATTGTTGTGGTGGCACACATTCATTTGCATATGTGGATAGTAATTACACATAAATAGGAAGACTCAGTTAGTCTGAGTGTGTGTTCACCAGAAGCCACCGAAGGCCGCCGACAGCAGATATGTTTCTCCAGCAAAGACTCTCTTATTTACTACAATTATGTAAATATCCTGTAAATATACCTTTTCCTAATACACTTCTTATTTGATTTACCTTTGTTTGTTGAGTCGTCATTTGTATTGTTTTCTACGTTACTTGTTTCAACCTGCAAACTTAACACTTGTAGCAATTTCCAAGTGTTTTCGTTAGTTTCTTCTTTTGTTGTCCTATTTCTATATTGTTTGTTTCTTCCGTGTCTTTTGCTACAGTAATTATTCTTTCTGCATTATGTATTTTGCTTATTCTTTTTTTCTTTTGTTATTTACAGTCTTCTATACCGACGAGCCTTCTTCCTCCGTATTTCCTTTTCACGTAGAGTCGGTCAGTATCATCCGTCGGGCATAGTGCATTATGCATCGTCTTGAGTTTCATGGTCCTTTGTTCGAGGTTCCTTAGTTCTGTTTTGATCGAGCTTATAAATGGTCCAGATTATCTTATTAGTGACACTGCCTACATGTTTAATCCTTTAAATAGATTTCAACTATTTAGTTTGGTTTCAAGTAGTTGTCTTGTTCTTTTAAGGTATTCTTTTCCTATTTTCTCTTTCATTTCCGTTGCTTTGATGGCGTCTGCTTCCAATACTACCAAGTATTTGTAGTTTCATGTTCACATAGTGTCCTTATTTCTGTTTGATTGGACAGTACTATACCTTCTGTTGCTTCTAGTTTTCCCTCGTCATTGTTAGCAGTGCGCCCTTTTCAATATAGAATTTCATTTGGATATCCTGGTTGAAGATTCTGGTCGTGTTTATTAGAGTTTCTAGTTCTCTCATTGTTTTTGCAAACAGTTACATTTCATCCATGTCAATTAGGTGATTCATTCTTTCCTCCGTGTTAGTGAACTTGTATCCAGCTTGGCATTTTTTAGGATGTTGCTCAGGGGCATCATGGCTATAATGAACAGTAATGGTGATAGGGAGTTACTTTGGAAGATCCCTCTTTGTATTTTGATTTCAGTCATGTATTGTCAAACATATTTTGATTTCAGTTATGTATTGTCAAACATATTTTGATTTCAGGTATCGTCCATCAGCTGTCAATTCAAGTCTTCATGTTTTCGTTGCATTGGTTATAATACCTGGTACTTTGTACATTCTCAGGAATTCTATTATCCATGCTTGCGGGATTATTATTATTATTATTATTATTATTATTATTATTATTATCATTATTATAATCATCATCATCATCATCATCATCATCATCATCATCATCATCATCATTTTAGAATAATTATGGATGTACAATACTTTATAACTTTAAGTTATGTTGCATTTGATAACATTAATACCGGTATGATTATAATTGTGACAGTAGTTTTAATTTTTTATCATCAATTTAAATTGCTTACTAGCGATATAATTATTATATCCTTTTTTTTTTACACAGTGATCACCACTTATCAAGGCCCGGAAGCCACTCAGGGATAAGGGTTATTGCAAGTACATTACGTTAGTGTGAAGATTTGATGAAGTGTTTAATTAGGGGGGGGCGGTTCATTAGGAATTTGTTAACATTGGACTTGAAGACATCCAAGTTGTAGCCCGGAGGGAAGCAGTCAGACGGAACAGAGTTCCACAGGCGTGCAGTTCTAAGAAAGACGCTTTGTTCATGGAATCCGCGTTTTGATTTAGGCACAGATATAGAGTGGGGGAAAATTTTCACAGTGGATTCAGCTAGACGGGTGTTTTTCGTGAAAGATTGGCGTGGGGGGACCAGGGATTGGAGTTCAGACGAGCACCTGCCATGAAAAAAACGATAAAACAAGGATAGGCTCGCAACATCTCTTCTGTGGGAGAGAGGTTGCAGGGTAGAGAAAAGGGCATCCCCCACTAAACCACGAAGTCTATTTTGTACTCCTGCCCAGATATGGCAACAGTATTCCATCCTTAGACGTACTTGGCTTTTATATAGATAGAGAATTGCCGTAGATGGTCGTGTCATCAGCATAGATGTCAACGAATGATTTAAGTATGTGTTTAGGGAGGTTATTGATGTAGATCAGGAAGAGAGTTGGGCCCAGGATTGACCCCTGAGGGACTCCAGCATTTATATTGCAGGCCTCCGATTTTTGTCCATCTACCACTACTCTTATGAGCCTATCGGAGATTTAATGATTGAGAAAACATTTCCAGTTATACCGTAGCTGGAAATCTTGTGAAGTAAACCCTTATGCCATACTTTGTCGAAGGCCTTTGATATGTCAAGAGCAATTGCCCTAGAAAGGAAGCCTTTGTCAAGAGATTCGCTAATCCTGTGGGATATAGCCGTCAGCACATCTGCGGTAGATCTTGCAGAGCGGAAACCATATTGTGTGTCACTAAGAAGGTTATTCCTGCTGAGGTGGTTGACTATTTCTCTATTTAATATTGATTCCAGCAACTTACTCATAACACACAGGAGACTTATTGGTCTGTACTGAGAGGGAGAGGACTTATCACCTGAATTCTTAAATACAGGGCAAACTGATAAGGTCTTCCAGGAAGTCGGAAAGCACTTCTCCTTAAGGCAGCGCTTAAATAGTTTCGTAAGTATGGGAGCAAGTTCTGGTTGAAGCTTTTTTAACACTATAATTGGGATGCCATCAGGGCCAGTTGCTTTACTGGAATCTAGGTTTTTTATTAGCTTGGCGACCTCATGCACGGATATTTGTATGCTACCTAGCTTGTTCTGTGTTATAGGAGGAAATATGGGGAGTTGATGGCCTTCGTCGCATAGGGTAGAATTAGCTGCAAAGTTCTTTGCAAATAGTTTGGCCTTGTCTTACGCTGACGAGATGACCTCTGCTACATTGATAATGGTTGGGATAGAACGCACACTTCTGTTCAGGATCCTATTTGTTATTTGCCAAAACTGGTGGGATCCAAGCCGCTGATCAGCTACTTTGGATTTAACAGACTGAGCATATAGCTCTCTTGCATTTTTTATTACTCTTTTACAGTGGTTGCTGGCAGACCTGAAAGCAGCTTTAGTCTCAGTGCATCTATTACGTTGGTAGTTATGGAAAAAGTGATTTCTGTGCGCGATAGCAGCAGCACATTTTGGGGAGAACCATGGCTGGCTGTTAGGTTTTTGTTGGAATTTTTTAGATGGTATGAATTGGTCTATGCCTACAATAAACCATTCGGTCAGATCTGATACTATAGAGGACACTTCCTTTTTAAACATGGAGTGCAGAGGTAAATCAGATATGAATGTACGGAAGCTATCCCAGTCAGCCATAGAGTATCGGTATACAGTACGGTGGAGGGGTACGTCTGGGGGCTTCTTACATCTCGTTTTTATCTTAACTGATACGACGGAGTGGTCGGAGGATCCTAGAGGAGAATGAACGGAACATGAACATAGCTTAGGGGAAGTTGAGAGAAAAAGGTCTAAGAGGCTTGCATATTGATCGGGTGTATCGGGCACACGGGTGGGTTCGCGAACAATCTTAGTGAGGTCATAAGCAATGGCAAAATCATGACAAAACCTCCCCTCATCATCTGTCTTATTTGAATGGGTCAGCCATTCTACCTTATGGACGTTGAAGTCACCACAGATGTGGATGTTAGCCGAGGGATGTGAAGACAGTATGTGGTCTATTTTCTCAGATGTGCTCTTAAAGATAGTAACTCCGCTGTTGTGGGGCCTATAGAGGGCAAATATAAATACAGTGGTGTAAGCAAGTGTAACCCTGAAGCACATATAGGGTAAATCAGGATCTTCTCTAGAGATATCCCTACCACACTGGAAGCCATCCTTAATGTAGGCACATATTCCATGCCCATGGCGATCTTGGGTGTCAGATTTAGCTGTTAAATTGGAGTATCCATTAATTATGAACTCATCTAGGGAAGTTGTCGGCCCTATTCCAGTTTCACTTAGAAATAATATGTCCGGTTTCGTCTCCTGTAATTGGGTTTCAACCTCTGGAAGGTTGGAACGTAGACCCCTGATATTGGAGAAGGAGACATGGTAGTAGGGGTCTACGTTGGAAGATGGGTTTCTAGGTTTAATCGAGTTTTTATACTGGAGATATTTCATGTTGAGGTTTAGGGATTTGTAGAATAGGTCGGCATACTTGGTTAGAGCAGTACAGAGAGGGAAAGTAAGAGAGAAAAAGACAGGAAAATTTTTTTTGTAGCACACGAAAAGGTAAAGCCGTAACAGTTACCCACTAGTATGGCATCGAGAGGCCCCACCAGAGACTACTGCATGGTCCAGATCCACTCACCAAATGGCAATACAGCAGCTCCAGTACTTTGCGCCTGCTGATAGGACAGCCTCCTTAATGGTTAATCCAAGGTTCGGGTCCCTGACTATCAGGCGGATAACGTCAGCCCAGACAAAACGTTTACCTCCAGCACCCTTACTAGTGACATGGCCACAAGGACAGACAGAGACAGAACAATTTCCGACATCTCAGACTACTGGTCACCAAGTACTACCGACCTTTAAGCAGCTTTTTCTTCACCCTTTGTCAGAAAAATCACTCATTGAATGAGGACTGAATGACAAAATAGGAGAAGCGAGAGTTACTGGAGCTGCCGATAACACATCCACTGTATTATCTACTCTCCATAGTGTCAATAATGAATAATTTTATATTTTTAATTAAATAAATAGTTTCTATCGATGGTGAAGAGTCGTTTTGCATGTTTTAATAATTGTTACTGTGGAGCTATGAGAAGATTCGCTTCTAAAATTTAAGAAACGAGCATTTAAGCAGCTGATGTTGGTAAGGAGAAATGTTTAATATATTATTGGCGTGTCGATAAGAATGGAATTTTAAAAAAACTTTTTCGTTTACGATGTAATTTTGTTAAGGTTCTGCAGTTTTTGTGTTTTATCATTTTTCCCAACTGAAATAAGAATATCGTCAACATTTGATTTCAAATGATAAATTTTCAAATATATTTTCGTTACAATACCGTTACGTTATATATCATTTTAAAACACGTATATCGCTCTATCCAATCGATTTAATTACAACCGTTTAAAACACAATTATGCTTTCTTTTGAGAATGTTGAATACAACGTAGAAAAAAGCAAATTCGCACAATTTCTTTTTTCGATTCAAGCTAGGTCTAAACGCTGCTGTAACAGCTTGTGATAGCCACGAAGCGTTTTGTCTAGGAAGCACTACTGAACGCACAGCAAATTGATTGTTTAAAAAATTTCGTGGCGAAAGTCTTGAAGATGATAAGCGTGGTAATCGGCCATCGAATGTTGACAACAATCAATTAAGAAGAGCCTTAGTTGAAACCAATCCACGCACAACTGTTCGTGAACTTGCTTCTGAATTAGACGTAACGTACACTACTTGAGAAATATTGGAAAGGAAAAAAAATTGATAAATGGGTCTCTCGCGAATTGAACAGCACTCAAAGAAATGCTGTTCGAAGAGTAAATAGCATACGAAGCTAACCAAAACCCAAAAGCGGTATTTACACATGTCCAACGAAATGCCCGCCTAAACAATCAGATTGCCAGGTTGAAGCTAGACAAAGGCCTTAACTCAAACAAAACCAATTTGTCTCCTCCATTGAGGCTTGCATTCACGAATATTCGCGAGCTTAACTAACTTAGATGATGTTGAATTATTTCTCCTAGCAAACACCCCGGATATCTTAACACTAAATGAAACTAAACTACACTTAGATATAGCACTCTTCCTCGACACTAGCGCGCAAGTACATGTATTTTGATACTTCAATGTACACCACAGTAATTGGCTTAGATTCTCTACTTACGCAGACGCAGCTGGTAGCATAACACATAGCTTCTCTATATCTTATTCCCTATCACAGACAGTTACGTTTCTGACACGTTTTCCAGATCAGCAAGAATAACATACCGAAATTCTAGATCTGTTTCTGATCACAGTTCCCAATGATTGTGTAACGAATGCCAATAGCCCACTCGAGAATGCTAATCACACTGCGATAATTGTAGAAATCGCCTTTAATTGTCGACCGAAAACTTCAGAGCCATTACTCAAAACGACAAGGTATTATGAGTAAGGTGGTTGGGAAGGCTTCAGAAATCTCATTAGATATGCCCCATAGTAAAATATCTTTTCTCTTCCTGGTGAACAGTGCGCAAATGAGGCCATTGAATGGTTTAAAACGGCAATTGAAGCACATGTTCACACGTGGAAATTCTATAGCAAAATCTGCTCTTCCCAATGGTTCACTTCTACTTGTGCAGCTACCATTGCACAAAGGCAGCATGTGTACCGCAGATTTAATTGAAATCAGGCCAGTATAAACAAACAAAAGTATATAGAAGCTATCAGTAATTATAAGAAAGAGATAGTTAAAGCTAAGAGAGAATATGTCAAAACCAACAGAAATCGCATTGAAGCACAGAAATTAAGAACCTGTGACTTTAGGAAAATCAACAGTGTAGTGAACAATGGCCAGTTAACAATTCCATCACTGTCCAACAATCATGTGGTTGTTTGCACGGCAATTGAGAAGACTAACATGCTTGCCGGTCTGTTTGCCTCCAACCCCTCATTGGACCCAGCAAACCATTCCCTCCCTGACTTCCCTTTGCGGACAGATATCACACTAGATTAACTAAAAATTAACCCTTCTTAGGTGTATGGTATTATAAAAACCTAACACTTGAAAAGCATGACCCGATTTCATCCTGGTTGTGCGATTAAAAAATGTTCCACTGAGGTTGCTCCGGTCCTCTCCAAACTTTACAACAAATACCTTAACAAATATTGCTTTCTGACTGCTGGAAAACTGCTTCTGTATTACAAGTTTACAAGAATTCTGGCGAAAGAACTGACCCTTAAAATTATCACCCTATTAGCCTCCCTACTTTTCGCCAAAATATATGAGTCCATACTTAACCAAGTCAATCACCTTACAGCTACTACACTTCTGACCGACCAAGAATATTGATTTAGGCAAGCCAGTTCTACAGCAAATTTTCTAACTGTAATCTCTGAACGTATATACCACACACCGAACAAAGCAGGAGTGGATAGAGCGGTAGCCCTTAGATATATCTAAGGCTTTTGACAGTGTATGGCTCAAGCGCCTTTTCAATAAAATCAGATCATTTGTTATCTAAGGACGAATACTTAACATAATAAAATCTTTCTTAAATAACAGAAGAATCCAGTTCGCCCTCGACGGCCATACATGTAAACAATATGATATAAATGCTGGTCTAGCTCAGGGATCGATTCTTGACAATTTATAATATTCATAATATTCATAAATGACCTCTCTGATAAAATTGTCTCTGATATGGATTTATTTGCTGATGACACCACGATCTATAACAGGCACACGTGGAAAATGAATAGGTATTTAAAGAAATGGCAGACACGCTAGAGGAAGACCTAAAATCTGTAGTTGAATAGGGGACAAAAATGGATGGTCACATTCAATGCTACCAAGACTAAGTTTTTTTCGTTCAATTATTACATAAAACCTTCTCTACCACCAATAGCTATGGCTAAAGATACATATCCTGAAGCTCAATTTTAATGTGAGCAGATATCTTGCTGCTAAACTCCTTAGTATTATGTCCCCCATAGTAGCCCTCTTAATCAAAGTAGCGCTGTTCCTTGACTGGGGCGAAAATGGAACAAAAAAGCGACTGCGGATTTTGCTGAGACCTTTTCGACTATCTTAAGCACAGATAATGACAGAGAACCGCCACCGTCTGACGGCGACGGCCCACTTATGCCGCAAATCGGGTTTTACAGAGAAAACTTTGAGAGAGTTATCATATAACTTGATGCAATGACCTGACTTTGACTATGTCCACCTCCAAATTGTAAAAGAATTCACCATTTTTCATTCATACCCACTTCACGTGCCTTTTTAAAACCTGTTTCTGACTACCGGCATCGTTCCCAATGCCTGGCGTTCTACCTCGATCTGCTTTCCGTTTCATAAAGTGTAACAGAAGATCCTGATATATATACCGGCGTGTTTCGCTCACCTCTATTGTCTGCAAAGTCATAGAAGTGTTGGTGAAAAGAGCGATGATGTCAAACTTTAAACGGACTAGGCAAATCTCTCAATCCAAACAAGGCTTCGTGCCAAAGAGGTCTTACCTGGTCATGAAGGAGTCACTGACGAGAATCATGGACAAAGGGAGACGTTGCGGACATTGTCTTTCTGAACTTTGTCAAGGCTTTCGACTTTGTAAATCATCGCCTACTTCTCATCAAGTTCCGGGCGTACGGGTTCCATCCTATACTCGTGTATACTTGGCGCCTTCCTCACTAACCGCACCTCCGGGTTCAAGTAAGCGTCTGTCCGATGTATGCAGTGCAACATGTAGTGTATCGCAGGGTTCAGTTATTGAGCCGCTGTTGTTTCTAATCTTCCTCAATGATTTGCCCGAAGTAATTTCTCAGCTGTCCTTCCTGTTTGCCGATGACGTCAACATTAAAAAATAAATACATTGACCGCTGCGAAGAAGATAGGTTCTCTCTACCGTACTAGAAAGCTACTTACGCCCGAAAGTATTCTGTACCTCTATAAGGTAACCATTCGCCCATGTGTGGAGTATTGTTGTCATATTTGGGCTGGTGCATCTGCTACTAGTCTCTCGCTCCTAGACAAGGTTCGAAAGAGAATCGCCAATCTGATAGGTCCTGATCTGTCATCTAAGCGTCGGCCTCTGTCCCATCGACGAACTGTTGCATCTCTCTGCCTGTTCTACAAGTACTTTAACGGTGAATGCTCTGACAAACTGCAAGCACTTGTGTCCCCTCGACGTAAATACCCCCCAAAACCTGACAAGCAGCTAAATCCCACCCCTTCACAGTAGAGATCCCTAGATGTAAGAGAGCCTTCTACTCCAATAGTTTCTTCCCCAGAACCGCTAGACTTTGGAATTCCCTTCTAGGTCCTTGCTTCCCCAAATGTACTGACATGGTGAAGTTCAAGTGTAACGTGAACAGACGTCTTGCTGCCCAACTCCCTACATAGTACCTTTGTAGCTTGTCCCTGATAGTAGCCCCTACATCAAAGTTGCAACGATCCTTGTTAGGGGTAAAAATGTAAACAAACAAAAAAAAGGAGACGATACACTAAACCAAACAATAAGCGAATGTCAGAAACTAGCCCAACAATTACAAGAATATACACGATCAAGTGGGAAAGGCGATATACTGTGAATTATGCAGACAATTGCATATTGAAAAATGTGAAAATTTACGAGGACAAACTGGTAGGAGCGCTTGAAAACGAATTTCACAAACTCCTATTGGACATGGATATACAAACAGATAAAGCCATCTAAGAAAAGAGACCGGATATGACAATAGTTAACAAAAAGGAAAGTCCTGCGAAATCGTATATTTTCTGTCTCAGCAGAGCACAATGTGAAAATTAAGGAGTCAGAGAAGCGGAGCAAATACACAGATATGGACAGAGAACCGAAAGGATATGGAAAATGAACAATTTTAAGATAACACTAATAATAGTAGGAGCCCTAGGAACAATACTAAAAAAACTTCGTAAAAAAGAATAACCGAGAATAAAAATCGGACGGATAGCTTGAGAAGATACAACAGATAATAATAATAAACACGGTTGAAATAATAAGATAAACTTGAATTCAGAGAATAACAAACATGAACCGCCGGCGCTTGCCGAGCATACAGAAACTTCTACAGATGTAAAACACAAGGAAATACCACTTTGTATCATGAAAACTGAAACTATATAATTGATAAGTGTGCCTTAACTTAATGCGCTCTCGTCCCTTTATTTCTTTTTCTTTTTTTTTGCTTTGTCACCATAAACTCGTGGTCCACCAAATAAATAATGAGGGGAAAGGAGGATGGAAAAACCGAGGAGAGAAAGCACCAAACACACATCGGCTGGATGAGTGCGAAAAAGACTGGAAACCTAGGGAGGCTTATTGCCACCCATATCCTATTGAAGACCAGTAGAAATCTGGGGAGACTTGTTGCTAGTCATACACCAGAGAACATCACTGTTTTTAAAGATAATTCTTAGATGATGGCCTGTGTGAAAGCTCCCAGTGACTAATAATAAACTAGCATCAATCATTGTCTATACGTATTTTCACTCGTTCACTTTCGGAGTTTTATTCTTTTACTTAATTCTTCTATGTTCATCACTAGGTGCTATGTTTCTAATTAAATCATTTACGGAAACCATAGCGTGTATCTTTGTTAATTTATTATATAATAATCTGTGTATATTTACATTATATGAACATAGATTTTCACTGTTGGCTAATTATGAGTACACATCGATAGTGAATACGCGTGATGAAAAAATATAGGTTATTGGAATGCAAGTATAAAGTTCTGTATTTTCATAAAAAGTTTGCTTTAAAGGTAAATAAACACACTTTTCGTAATTAAATAAGTAGTTAAATATTTAATTTCTATTGTTGGCGTCACATAATCTTTTAGTCTAATATGACTCGTTAAAGAATTTCGCAACTTTTTTAGTTTTCTTTGTGAATCTTGAAACACGGTTAATTCAATTACTTAAACTCTTGCCATTTTGCTAGAATCAATTTCACTAATTCAATTTTAAAGCATTGTATTATTAGATTAGCAAAGCGTCCAGTTCGCTTTGTTCTCCGTCTAATGAATCTATTAAAAGCATCTTTCTGATGTCTCTACTTTAACATTTATAAAGATAATTCCTTACAAAAGAATGGTGTGTTATACCATATAGTGCAACATGAACAACTTGACAAACTTTTGGGTCTGATCTTTACCCCTGATCTGAAATGGACACGTGCATGTAAATGTGTATCCAAGGTCGCTGGAGAAATGGTGGGATCATTGTACCGCTCCAATAGATATCTCACTTCCAATGCAATTCTTTACCTGCAGAAGAGCCAAGTACTTCCTATGATATAGTACTGGTGCCACAACTTGCAAATATTCAGACTAACAATATACTAATATATATGTATATGTTATAGATATATTTTATATATATGTTATATATTATATATTGTTATATATGTGCTCTTTATATGTATTTTTTATATACTTATATACATATTGTTCTGTATATGTTATATATACTAGGTATATATTGTTATATATATGTTATATATATGCATGTATACATATATGTTTGAAAACATTGATCTAACATCATAACCAATGGACCAATGGTGTAATCATACCCATTTCTTTTTATTTTCTTTAAACAGTTAAACCCTTACTATTTCATCTGACGACTCAGTGCGGAAAATATTCAAAATCGACATATAAATTGTAAGATTATTTCTGCACTACGAAACAACGTTTTACATGTTGAAATAAATAAACGGTAAGATAAATAGAATCTTGGAATGTGCAATGTAGGTGTTTTTACTTATATATATATATATATATATATATATATATATATATATATATATATTATGGCTATGTAAAGACCAAATTTAAACCTGTTCGAAAACATTCTTTATTTTAGATTGTAAAATTAAAAAAAAATAAAAATGAATGCGTCAGCTGACCGGTTTCGAATATCGCTCACCAGAGCTAAAATCGAGCTTAATTACGTTTTAAAAAGAAAAGGAGGGAACAATGAATCGGAGATTAAAAAGTCGGGGGGGGGGTAAGCGGGGATTAATTATTAAATAGAAATTAGATTTTGCAAAGAGAAGGTCTCAAAGTCTTAATATATATAGTTTCTAGAATTTTGAGATGGTAAAGAGAGTGCGACTTGCTAAGGATAATAATACTATTTTTTATAAGGTGCTCTCCTAAAGATGAGCCATGGGTATTGCTCAAAACGTCCGAAGGTAGGTAGTTTCCATTTCGAATTTTGGATGGAACCTGTTGTTTTATCCTTATATCTAATCTTTGTAGCGCACACCGCAGCTACATTTGAATAAATAAATAATAAAATTATTATATTGGGGAGGGAGGAAGAACGTCTTTACAAATTGAAGACAAAATGGGTTTACAAGAAAAAAAAACAACACGGGTATTTGATGCAAAGTAACATTGTTGAACGACAGAAGAAATTTGATTGGCAAATCTTTCACTAATATTTACTAGCAAAGGTAGGCGTAGGTAGATAGGGCATTTGTCTACAGATGCCTATTTAATTTTATTGAAATTAGAAATTTTATTTCTAATTGTAGATTCCATGATTTGTAATGGAAAACCATTATTGCTAAGAGTCTTGCTAATAAATTTGACATCATCATTTAATTTGGTCTCTGAGCATATCATACAAGCTCTATGGATTAGGGTGTTGATAAGATTACATTTTTCTTTGGTGGGGCAAAAAGAGTCCCAACGTGTGTAAAGACGAGTGAACGTAGGTTTACGGTAGATGGAAGTCAAGAAAACGGAAGGTGTTTTACAAACCAGTACATCTAGAAAAGGAAGGGCAGAATTACTTTCCTTCTCTCATTGTATTATGTATGTAATGCATATATATATATATATATATATATATATATATATATATATATAGTTTCAACCTTTTTTAAAATTTTAAGACTATACACTTTATCATTGTGAATTCGAATTAACACAGTAATCCCTTTTTCTAATGGAATGCTATATAAGTGGAATAGCAATAGTGGATCATAGAAAAAGTAGTGAAAAGAATAATGTTCGACGACAAGAATAATTCTTTTTTTTTACAATAACGTTTAGAAATTTACAAAAGGTGTCTCTCTAATGAGTAAGCATAGTTTATTAGTTTGAAATGTCTGTTCTATGAATGTATACTTTTAACAAATCTATATTGAAAAATATTAATTGTCATATTGATAAATATATATATATATACATAATAATTAATATACATATATACATATATATATATATTGTTTTTGGTAGTACTAAATTGCAATATCGAAATTAAGAAAGAAAGACATATTTTTAATATTTATAATTAAAATATATAAAAAAAGATGAAAAAAGAGTCAGCTGACAGATTTCACCCTCACTCCCCTAGAGTTTAATTGAGTGATTTTATTCATAATTAAAACTGCCATGGATTACGTAATAAAATAAGGAAGTATTATGAAATACAAATATTTTTTTCAAAATTCCAAGATTAATTATAAAGATATGTGCTCTTGCGGTATTAGTAACCCATTTACTTCCGTTCTTCATTTCGAAATGCTGTATAGCTGTGATGATTTTTGTTATATTGTAGCCAGTTTTCACCTCCTCTCATTTCTGAAAACATATTAGTTGAGTTGATAAAATTCGCTACTACGTTCATACTTTATATTGAATTTAGTTTAAACGATGTAATGCATAGGCAAAATGATGGGGTATCCATGGGCTTAATCTTGGGACGAATAATGGCGTACATTTTTTGTGTTTCCGTGAGAAATAAATATTATCTTGACCCATAAAACTTTAAGTATTCTTTTGTGATGTAGACAACACATTTAACCTCTTTCCTGATCAAATAGATTTTTCTCCTTACGTAATAACGTGCATCCTACCTTAAAATATACTTATGAAGGAGAGTTTAATCTATTTAGCTTTCCTTGGTGTGCTGGTAATAAAAACTTAATCGAATTACCGTAGATCAGTATACCGCAAACCTATGTTTACAAGATTGTGTACACGCTGGAATTCGATGTGCTTACCAAACTAAATGTTCATTTAATTTGTGTCCTTGCGCATCGTGCCTAATGATCTCTTATAAAACAAACTTGGATAAAGAAGTGAATACTATTACTGGTGCTTTATCTAATAACGGGTCACTTCTTCATGTGATTGGAACAGTCATCAAAAGGCTACTAACTAAATTGTCTGAAACAACATTCAATAAAGTTAGTAAATGTCCAGGTTTTATTCATTTACCGTAGTTAGGGCCAGTAAATAAGAAACTTACTAATTATATCAGCACAACAGGAGAAGAATGATAGTTTTCTTTCAATCTACGTATTTTGTTCCTACTAAACTGTTAATGGCATCATCTTCAAAAGTCGTTCTATCCAATAATAATATTAATAATAATAATAATAATAATAATAATAACAATAATAATAATAATAATAATAATAATATTAATAATAATAATAATAATAATAATAATAATAATAACAATAATAATAATAATAACAATAATAATAATAATAATAATAATAATAATAATAATAATAATAATAATAATAAGGTAATTTATATATGTTCATTTAGTTGCAATACAGAGCACGTAGTTCGAACAATGTTAAGATTGAATAGTAGAAACAAACAACAAGTATCTCACAAAAATCAAAAAAGTTACTTACCAACGAAAGTTCTAAATAATACATCCGAGGTTTCTATAAATGACCATCTGATTGAAGTTGCCATGCATCACAAATTTCAGCATTGACTCATTTTTAAATTTGAGTCGGGTTAATTCAAATTTTTTATCGGAAGATCTTGGAGATAATCCACGTTCTTTTAAAGAAACCTTCTCTTTGTAATCAGAAGGACGCGATTAGTTTCTAGGAGATTCTGGTATTGTACTTAGATCTACACGTAACATTAAAAAATGTATATAATGTCTTCCTTATTATTTTGAATAGATCGCAACGCTGCTTTTCTTACTATACTTATCGTGTCTCTTTTTCTTAAAACTATAAATAGAATTCCTCGATTTAGCTCTAGAGGAGCGAGGGTGAAAGCGATCATCGCCCCCCTCCCATTTTTTAAAATTATGAATATCAAAGAAATTTTCCTTTTTGTTATTTCAATATTTTTTGTTATTTCCTTTGTTATTTCAATAGTTTATAATTTTCTAATTTCGATTTATGCTCTATTTGCAGTTTTGATGATTTAGTATATTATATATTTTTCAATATCATGAATGCGAGAAAGATGACCTAGAAATATCATTTTTGGATTCATTTATAATATCTCGTAAGCATATCACTTTTGATGCCTCATCTTATGTCAACTACGAAAACATTAAAGCAAAGAAAATGATAATATCCGTATCAAATGATCATATACATTTTATTAGATTCAAATCGAAATAATGTAGAAAAGTCATCGGTGCGATCATTTATGAAATAATGCAATTTATTCTTTATACGATTTCATTTCGATCGTGTAATCTGTTCCCAAATTATGTTAACTTTATCAAATGAAATAAGACCATGGATTTTTTTTGCTAATGAAATACGGGTGCGAAGTTAAAGATAAAGTGTGTTCCATATTTATTAATTCTTTTATTTTGAAGATCTTAATATACTCCACTATTAATCTTTTAGCAAGCAAATTATTTAAGCACAAGCATATACTTATTATTAAGATTCTTTAATTTCGTTATTAGAATCCTAATTAACAATAATATTTGAAATATAGAAGTAGTCAACCACATCAGCAGAAATAACCTTCTTAGTGGCATGCAATATGGTTTCCGTTCTGCTAGATCTACATAAGATGTGGTAACGGTTATATCCCATGGAATTAGTGAATCTCTCGACCAAGGCTTCCTTTCTAGGGCAATTGTTCTTGACATATCAAAGGCCTTCGATAAGGTATGGCATAAATGCCTACTTCACAAGATTTCTAGCTACGGTATAACTGGAAATGTTTTCTCAATCATCAAATCGTTTCTCTCTGATAGGTTCATAAGAGTAGTGGTAGATGAGTAGAAATCAGAGACCCACAGTGTTAATGCTGGTGTCCCTCAGGGGTCCATCCTGGACCCAACTCTCTTCCTGATCTACATCAATGATCTCCCAAAACACATACTTAAAACATTCGTTGACATCTTTGCTCATGACACGACCATCTATGGCAACACATCAAAAGCTGTAAATGATGATGTTCTCTCTGATTCTCTCTCTGATCTTGAGCGCGTGGTACAATGGGGAAAGAGGTAGCTGGTTACTTTTACTGCATCTAAAATCAAGCTCCTATCTTTACATCATCAACGCTCTGATCCCCATCTGGCATCAACTGAAATGAATTGCTTTCATCGTGGAGAGGCTCCATCTTTTGACAAGCTTCTCGATTTTACCTTTACTGCTGATCTGAAATAGAACACGTACATCAAATCTGTTGACAAGGTCGCTGGAGAAATGGTAGGATTCTGCTACCGCTCCAGAAGATATCTCACTACTGATGCAATTATCTATCTATATAAAAGCCAAGTATGTCCAAAGATGGAGTACTGCTGCCACATCTGGGCAGGAGCAGCTGCTAAAAAAAACCTATCCTGCCTTGACAGAGTACAAAATAGACTTCATGGCTTAGTGGGGGACACCCTTTTCTTTTCCCTGTAGCCTCTCTTCCACAGAAGAGACGTTGCGAGCCTGTCTTTGTTTTATCGTTATTTCCAATCTCTGATCCTCCTGCCAATCTTTCACGAAAAACACCCGTCTAGCTGAAACCACTGTTAATAATTTTCCCCACTCTTTATCTGTGCCTTAATCAAAACGTAGATTCCATGAAAAAAGCTTCTTTCTTAGAAGTGCACGCCTGTCGAACTCTGTTCCGTTTGCCTGTTTCCCACCTGACTACAACTTGGATGTCTTCAAGTCCAACATAAGCAAATTCTTGATAAACCGCCCCCTTAAGTAAGACACGTTATCAAATCTCCATTACTCACCATTACTACGATATTATCCTATTGATTACCGTACACGCAATCACCCTTATCCCCGAGTGGCTTCCGGCCCTGAATAAGTGGTAACTACCATGTAAAAAAATGTTATATGTCAATATCCTCGAATAAATCAGTATTTATATCATTGCAATATACTGTAATCACAATGTCTTCTATAATTTCTAGACGACATGTTTTTATCATAAATTGTTTCATCAGGCATGTCTTTATTTTCATTTTTGTTTCGTTAAAAATATTTTAATAAGCCTAAATTTTTAAAAGTGAACTAACTTATTACATTTGTAATTAAATTATTAATACACCAACTTATTAAAGAGTTATTGCTTATGTAGTTATACTCATAAAATTATTTTAGAAATAAAACTAAAATAATTTTATTAAGATTATTGGATGTTAACAGATTTCAAAACTTTCTATAAGAAGAAGACACAACTGGATAAATATACTGATATCAAGAGCCAGGAAGAGCAAAAATATTATCATCATATTATCTGGTCAGCCTCCTTTTAGGGACGAATGTAACCCTCTTTCTCCAGACCTCGCTGTCTTCCGTCAGCTATCTTAGATCTTCAGGAACGCATTTTGCATTATGTGCAATTTCTTGGATATACGTGAACCTAGATCGTCTTATGCCCGTGAGCCTCTGCCGTTAATCCACAGCAAATACATTTCCTAGCGGCTCTTACTTGCTCCTCTGGCAGTGACCGGAAAATCGTAGAAGCCACTCTCTCATGGTAGTAGATATGGCAGATAGGTTGCCATAAAGTTACTGCTTCGTGAGATGTTCGTAGCATACGGGTGTACGTGCTGTCTATATTTATTTACAATATTTTGGGAAGTGTCCAGGTTGTAACACGATACACAGGGACAGACTTTAGAGCAAGAATAATGGAACTATATTGGCGTCGAACAGAATGATTCAATTGAACATTTTAGATCAGAGAAATGTGACAGTGAATATAGACGCCGTGTAAGCAAACAAATGTTACTAACAAAAACACGGTCACTACCATTAACATACTAGACATGCCTGTGATAACATACAGCTTTGGTATTGTTGACTGGCCACAAATGAACGTAAAGATACTAGACTCTAAAACGCAGAGTATGATGTCACTGTACAGAATAATATACAGAAACCAGTGTCTGCCTAGGCTCTATCCGCTTAGGGAGGCAGCAGGTATGTGTCTCTCAGAAACTGACAATCAGCATAGTGCCACTAGTGTGAGCGTCGAGAAACATCTGATGAGCAACCGAAATTCAAACATCAAAATTGTACATAAACAATCCGAAGCACAGCAGAACAACTTCACTCACGAAACTGGCAAAATACTTTGGACAAGACTATCTTACAAAATAAGACAGAACTAGAAAACAAATTTGCTGCATAAATTACGAAAAAGGGTCACCCAAAACATTAAGATAATTTTCTTTAAAAAAGTTGATGAATGAGCCAACCAATACGTGTCAGATATTTTCCGAATGAACACACTCGCAAGTCAGGTAACATAACCCAGAAAGAACAGTTGGACATAAGTATTACACCATCTAACATGACTATGCAATCAATATAGATTCGTACCCTGAAAACAGAGCTATTAAACCTGACACAGTGATATGGTACAAGAAGGAGAAATAAGCAACTTTAGTAGATGGTAGTGCCCCTAATGATGCTTGATTTAACAGAGCTGAGACGGAAAAGAGAGCGTAATATAAATGTCTTATATACGACATGAAAGAAACTGAAATCTTGGGACGATCTCAAGGATTCCAGTAATTAAAGGAGCAAATAGACTATAATCAAACATTTAAAAAACTACTTGGCATAGATTCCCGGTGAACCAAGTGCCATAGAGGATAAAAAAACTGCACTTAAAAAGGGACGCTTAGAAACTTTAAAAGATCTTTCGGTTGGAATATATGAGATAGCGTATTGATATCTCCATCCGATGAGATGCCACATTTCCAGTTTTAAAAGCCTGATAAGAAAATTGAAAATGGAAAGGCTTTATACACACTGTATATCGTGAAGTATAAGTGAAAATGACCTTTTTGAAAATAATAATTTGAAAACTCTTTTATCACGAAATAGCAGTTTATCCAGCGTTGCTTGTTCGTAAAATACGCTTAAATATAATATTTTAATTCATGTAGATTTCTTATTTCTTATTATAGATTGATTATTTTCCGATATCCATTCATTTTCCATTAATAAATGACTCAAAAGTTATATAAAATATATGGGTCCCATCTGCTAGAATCGAAACCAAAACGTTTAGCGCTTCACTGTATTATCTATCTCGATACCGTAGTAGCTACGATAATATTGATACATAGAGTTAAAAATCAAGCGACTGAATGTTTCATCCTGAGAATGCGTTATAACAGGAGGAGTAATGTTATTGTTACTCTTCCAAGATCAGCTGTTTAGTTTTCAATTTTGAAATCTTAACAGCGGTCAGCGGTTTTTGGGCGAAAGTGTCGTAAAGGTCCAACTACCCTATATATCAATTTTAAAATATTTTATTTAGATAGGAGTTTGGTAAAGACTTTTCGCATACACACTGACAAAGTTTGTTTATATATATATATATATATATATATATATATATATATGTGTGTGTGTGTGTGTGTGTGTGTGTGTGTGTGCTAGAACATTTTTCTCTGTACATTCTATGCAATTTTGCATGATGTAGAATCTACGTATAAATATGATTACGCATAGCACTAAAATATCACCATCATCTAATAAAAACTATAAATATTATAAATGCTCGTTTTTTAAGGAATATGCAAATTAATTTAATGTCATGTAATTGATCGCATATTAATGACTGAGTATATTACGAAATTCGTTTTAGTAATTTTTAATAGAAAATGTAACATTTTAATATCAATGTAAGATCTAGAAAAAACTGACTTTTAAATATGAGTAATTCACACGTTATTCTTATTTATTTATTACTTTGAAATGTCAGTATATACAAGCTGAACATTTGTCCAATGGCGATATGCAATCAACAATTCTTATGTTCAAATTTGAGTAATAATTCCTCTTTTATATGTACATCATTAATGAATTATTTATGTATTTAATTAATGAATTTATGCTATATTACTTTTATTGAAGCCGACACACCCTTTTTCAAAATATAATCGCCATTGTTATAAAACATAGCCTTGACTGTTGTGTTATTAAATGATAAGAAAAAACAAACAAACTAAGTATGTCACGCGAAATAAATTTACTGCCATCCCAAAATTTTAGATTAGATATTTTTTAACAGGAAATGTTAAAAATCGATACATTTCAAGCAGGGTGTGTCGGCTTTACTAAAACTACTAAAGTGATAATCTTACAAGGCGAAGAAGAAAACGAACCTTGGAGAGATTTGTAATTATAATTGGACTGTTTATTACAACCTAATTAATTAAAGCAAATCAACGGATGACGTTAATTACCAAGAGACGGATTGTTCAACGAAAATAGTTAATTTAATTACCGTGGCAAGGAGAGTTACTAAAATAATATAATAATTATTTTAAGCGAAATTACGATCTTTCCAAAATTCAAATAATTTATTCGTTCATTGTGTCATCCAACTTTCTCTTGCAATGGCGACATCCCGATGAGTTTAACGAAATTTAATTACATTTTCAACTGAGTTAATTTTCTAAGACATCGTAAAACAAATAATGTTTTTTTTTTTTCCAATTATATACTTCAATCAGTGGCCGATTCAAGTATTTCTGGATGAATTACGAAAATAACCGAACGTTTATTTTAGTAATACTATGTAAATTCGCGGATAAATTTTAATTTGAAGTTATAGAACATTTTTGTCCGTGAAGAAATCAATGTAATTTCTCCCAATGAAGACGTTTCTATTGCCCATGTAATTAAGTAATTATTTTCAATGTAAATTCTATGATTAATTTCTGTACTGAAACCAATCTATCAAACTCTCATAATCATTTCCACTCATCATTCCACGGATGTTATACTATATTCCTGTTGAAAGTAATACCGGTTATCGTTTTTATTTTCTTATTTGAAATCCCTTTTCGTTAAACAAGACCCGACGTTGATAGAAATTAAATGAGTCCCAGCGAATGTTCTATACTTCCAATTTCTTATTGTCATCGAAATCGCCCATCTTTCAATCAAATCGTTGATTGCCTGGTCTAGTCAGGGGTCCACTGTAGTGCACCGAGTAGAAGCTTGTACTCTATATTGCACGGTAGAGAACCTGCTGTAGATTTCATGCAATGATTTTTATATAACGGCAATGTAAAGCGAGTTAAGAAATCTGATATAAGGCTGTGTACAGGTATATGTTCATTAACTTTGTACTTCATATGTCTTGTAGTATTCTCAAACGTGTTTTGCATTGGTTGTTTGCATTTTTATTTAATAGATTTTATGCTTATCAATTTTCAATTCAATTATGATTATCATTTTCAATACAATTATGATTATCATTTTCAATTCAATTATGATTATCATTTTTCAATACAATTATTATTATCCTTTTCAATACAATTATGATTATCATTTTTCAATTCAATTATTATTATCCTTTTCAATACAATTATGATTATCATTTTCAATACAATTATGATTATCATTTTCAATACAATTATGATTATCATTTTCAATACAATTATGATTATCATTTTCAATACAATTATGATTATCATTTTCAATACAATTATGATTATCATTTTCAATACAATTATGATTATCATTTTCAATACAATTATGATTATCATTTTCAATACAATTATGATTATCATTTTCAATACAATTATGATTATCATTTTCAATACAATTATGATTATCAATTTTCAATACAATTATGATTATCATTTTTCAATTCAATTCAAGCAACCGATACAAAACCTGTCTAAGAATTCTTCAAGACATATGAATACATTTGCCCTTAGTTTCAAAGAAATAAGCGCAGCCGTTTCGGAATCCATATGAAACGAGATACGACAAATAAACAAAGACCACACTAACACTGTGCGTTTTATATAAGTAGAGATAATGATAAGAAAAATATATGAAATTCAACTATCAGCCAAAGAACTGACTGAATGCATATTTTCATTTGTATGAATACATAAGAAAACACTATGCGCCTTCTCAACAGTGTGATATGTTAACAAGCGATCGACTTCAATCGCCAGATAATAATATCAACGATGATTATTTAATGTATAGAGACCACGTGCCTTAAAAGACTGCAATTAGCAACATTACGTCTGTGTGTACGAGAAAGTCTAAAGAAGATGGTTCGATCGATGTAATGTCGACGCATAATGTGCATAAACTAATAAGTTAGCACAAATAGCATACGAATGTATGTAAGTTGCATTTGCTAAGCAAATACTTATTCTATTTTATAGTGTGTTTTCTCTATTATATCCGTATGGTTTTACACACAGCTGTTTACCATAATCTTAATGAAAAGAAATTGGAATTTTAGAAAGATCTTAATTATTCTAGTAATTATAGCCAAAGCAATGAAAAATAATATAAAAAAAATACTATAGTTTGTTTTCTCTATTATATCCGTAAGTGTAAGAGAGATTCAAACAATTGCACTTTACAGAACAGTTGGAGTCTTTATAAAGTTTCTTGATTGAAATGTTTTTGCAGATGAATGCTTGAACTGTGGTAGAATGACTCATAACCAACTGGAATAAAATGACGAGAAAGTTATTAAAAAGACATGACTGACACTATATTTCAGCGCTCAATTTTTTTTTTAATATTGTTAATACTATCGAATAACCGTATTACAAGGTTAACTCTATTATCAAATTTGGTTAAAATATCAAAAATGATGTGTGATAAGATTCAGAAACCTATGATAATCAATGAGATATAATACAATAATAATATAATGCAATAATAATATAATACGATTATAATATAATACAGCAAAAAATGTTTAATGAAAATGATCAAATCAAAACAAATATACACTGGATTACAAGGATCTCATTTATTTTGGAGTTTAGAATCTAAAAAAATGTGATATTACATTTTCACAATAGATAAAAAAGGGCGCTATCGCACTGAGTAAATAAACGGATGACAGTATATGTATATATCTATCTATCTATATATATATATATATATATATATATATATATATACAAAAGTGAACGTGTGTGTGTATGTGTCTGTGTACATTTCCCTACGCAATAATTCTGTAAATTTTTAGTCTACAGACTCGAAATTTGATATACAGGGTACTGAAATTTGGGAAAATCGATGTGATCGGTTTTGGGCCAGAAATTTGGCGATTAAGGGGTCAAAGTTCAACGATTTCACCTTTGAGGACTCTAACAAACTCCTCCGACAATTTTCGGTCTAAACACTTGAAATTTTAGATATAGGTCCCTTGGACATGGATCTAACTTAATAAGGTGATTTGAGCCCAAACAAATAAATTTTAATGGGTCATAATAGGGCTCAAAGTTAAAAAAAATTGACCTCTGCGGTCTATTCCTAATTACTGAGACAATTTCTGGTCTAAATATTTGAAATTTTACATACATGGTATTCAAGATAGAGCAAGCTTTTTCATCAGTTTGGGACGAACATTTTTAGTTACCAATATATAAATATATGTATGTATGTCTGTTTGCATGTCTGCCTTAAACTTTCAATAGAGGCAACGGATTTTACCAAGATCAGTATCGTTTTAAAGTTCGACCTTTCGTACGACAGATATTGAAAAATTGGCTAAAAACATTAATATTTTCCCCTTCAACTGGGCACTTTTTTTTACAGGAGGGTCACTTTTTTCGCCAATATTTGTGAAAGTTATCCTCTCCTTTAGATTTTTTAGCCTTAATTTTAAAAAAAATGTCGCTTCCGGTTTGGCGGTGGTCGTAACAGCATAAACGTTAGGTTTTACCCCGGTCTTTTCCTCCTTTGCGGTACGGGTTCGAGCCTGCCTTCCTACTACCACTTTTCTTTTTGCTCAACATACACATCCAAACACCTGGGCAACGCCGGGCTGAAATGCTTGTATATATATATATATATATATATATATATATATATATATATATATATATATATATATATATATAATAAAATTATTCCAGCGCCAAAATATTTTTGTTATTTCATTAGTTCATTGCTGAATCGGTGAATATTTAATGTTTACGAATTTGTCTTTTGAATTCTCACGGTAATTTTACCTAACAATTTCGCGATACGAAATGTTCTCTGAGAATTAATCCACCATAAATCTGTTGATAAAAGTGGGAGCACACATCAATGCTTTTTACTATTCATGTCTGAAAAGTGTCATTGTAAATATTTGTTTGGGACATTCTATTGAAACGATATATTTTCCTTTTATTATTCTCCTTTCCGCCTTACTTTATATTTTCATTTCACCAACAACAAAACTTTGTTTATTTTAAGTGCACAAACACTCGACTCTTACACAAAAGAGGATATGCTTGATTTGAATATCCTCCGTAAACATAAATTTGATAAATCATAAACTTTTATTAAAAGGAAAGCTAACAGTTGTTAACTCAATAACGGCATTGATTGGCGGCTTGGGTGCGCCAAGTTCGAGTCCAATCGATTCCATTGATATCCATTTAGCGTAGGGATGTTGGTAACCTTCACGTGACTCTCCTTCAAGTACCCACCAGATGACTAGAGCCAATAAACAAGGGTGCATTATGTTGATTTCTAATGACTTTAATTATGAAATGAATAAATAATAAATTTTATTCAACGGGTGCATCTATAATACAAATCACGTAGGATTGACTGCTAAGTGTTAAGACTTATTTAATACACCTTATTGATAACATATTGCAATTATTGAAACTAACGGCTATACCTCACGGATGGCAACACGATATGGATTGGTCGAAAATTTATGGTCTCTAGAACGAGAGTAATTCAACACTATAAGAACTCTTAGGACCCAAGCCGTTTTTTTTTTGTTTTTTTTTTACACCGTGGTCACCACTTATCAAGGCCCGGAAGCCACTCAGGGATAAGGGTTATTGCAAGTACAGTACGTTAGTGTGGAAATTTAATGAAGTTTTTACTTAAGGGAGTGGTTCATTAGGAATTTGTTAACGTTGGACTTGAAGACATCCAGGTTGTAGTCAGGTGGGAAGCAGACAGAGAAACAGAGTTCCACAGGCATGCTGTTCTAAGAAAGAAGCTTTTTTCATGGAATCTACGTTTTGATTTATGCACAGATAAAGAGTGGGAAATTTTTCACAGTGGATTCAGCTAGATGGGTGTTTCTCGTGAAAGATTGGCGAGGGGGGACCAGAGATTGGAGTTCAGACGAGCACCTGCCATGGAAATAACGATAGAACAAGGATAGTCTTGCAACGTCTCTTCTGTGGGAGAGAGGTTGCAGGGTAGAGAAAAGGGCATTCCCTACTAAGCCACGAAGTCTATTTTTACACTGTAAAGGCAGGATAGGCTGTTTTTAGCAGCTCCTGCCCAGATATGGCAGCAGTATTCCATCCTTGGACGTACTTGGCTTTTATATAGACAGAGAATTGCATCAGTAGTGAGCTATCTTCTGGAGCGGTAGAAGGATCCCACCACCTTTCCAGCGACCTTGGCAACAGACTTGATGTACGTGTTCCATTTCAGATCAGGAGTAAAGGACAAACCCAGAAGCTTGTCAAAACATGGGGCTTCTCCTAGACGAGAGCCATCCATTTCAATTGATGCCAGATGGGGATTAGAGCGTTGATGATGTAAATATAGGAGTTTGGTTTTAGATGCATTAAAGGTAACCATCCACGTCTTCCCCCACTGAACCACACGTATTCAGCTATCATTACATTTCACACTGAAAGGAAATGGTTTGCAAGAAGGGGGCTAAGAACGAATAAGCCATTTAAGAGAGATGGTTCTAAGAGGAACGATGGCAACGTAAAAACCCGCCATTAATTTCTAGCCCCTTAATTGACAAAGGGAGAGGGGCACGTTGATGAAAAAAAACGAGGAAATAAGAATATGCAAAATACTTGTACAAAGACAACAGGTCACTTGTTTTCTATAACGTTTTATGCTTATACATAAGGCTTTCTGACTTAGAAACCCCCCATATATATATATATATATATATATATATATATATATATATATATTTCAATTTCATTCACTGGTTTACTAAATAATATCCATAATGTTGGTTTATTACATTAAATGTATGAAAATAAGTGAGATTTCTTTCAGATATGGTCTAACGATTCCTGATGAACTGTATGCCGAGGGATTCTTGTAATTGCCTTTTTTCTTGAATTCATTTTTGCACGAAACAAATGTGAAGCGTTATATTGGACTTTTTACAATTCGGCAAGTCAATATATAAATACAGATTCAGTCATTCGAATTTAAAATAGTACTCTTTAATCATAATACATTTTACAATCACACCCACTCACACACACATGCACATACACACCCATATATATATATATATATATATATATATATATATATGTACATAAAGTATACTTATATTTCTTTGATACTGCAGTTTCACCACATTAATCCTCATCGGATTTTACATTTCTAAATACCTATTAATATCATATATTAATGATAGTTATTGCCGTTTTCCTGAAATAATGTGTTAAGTTGCGTCCAGTTCATTTTCATGTGTTATTGACATAACTTTATTCCATATTCGATGTTCACAGTATTTGATAATAGAAGACCTGTATATTTTTATGCAAGTAGAAGAATTTTACAGAGGATGTTTGTACAGACTAAAATATAGTAATAATATGGTTATTTTTCATGATAGCCATATTACATTCCATAATAATCACGTTTTAGCAGTACTTTAATTGAAAATGCTCGAACGAATTCAAAGCACTATGCCCCCTCGACGTAATATCCCAGTCAAAACAAACAATCAGCAAAATCCCACCCTTAAATACCTAACATATATGTCAAGTGTTACATTGTATTTTTTTAAATCAGCAAGTAAATATATAAATACAGATGCCGTAACACTTTCTACTCAAATGGCTTCTTTTTCCGAACTGCAATTAAAGTTTTCTCTCGTGCTCCCGTTTCCCTGAATATACTGGCATGAAGTTCACGGGCGTTCTAAACAAACATCTCACTACGAAACTCCCTACGTGGTATCCTTGCAAATCTGGTCCCAAATAGTAGTTTTATTGACTCCTCAGGCACGTCGCCATAGTAGGCTGAAGCGAATGACGATCTTTGGCGTGCAGTTTCATTTGGAAACCGTCGCCCTTCTTTTTGGGAAAACACTACTCAACGCATCCTCTCTGGTCGATGTCCTGAATCCAACTAAACTAAAATCAACTATGTTTTCAAAACCTGAACCCCTGACACGTAAGTTTTCCGGTGCAATCGACCAGTCACCCAGTTTGATATGTGTAACAACATTGACCCTTTTGACCCTTTCTGAACCTATATTCGACGAGCTCATGGTTTCCAGCGATTAAAACTATTATCTACTTCGCTTGACGGATAAACAATTAGATAGATAGATAAACAGATAGTTAGATAAACCGATTCTGAATAATTATTTTCAACCGGCGTTGCCCGGCAGCTACATAACATATCGAGATGAGGCTAAATATTTCAATTCAAACCATACGTCGTAATATAACACCGTATAATTTGCACAAAAATATTCGATGGGCATGCGTTATTTAATTCCACAAAACAGCATGGCTAACCTAATTCTTTCCGTGATTTAACAATGATCAAGTGTCTGAATTTAGTGAAGCTCCGTTCTACTAGTCTTTGTAGCATAGCTATAAAATAAGAAATGTGCATAGGTGATAAGAAAAAGTTGTACGGGCTTCTTGGTGTTACTTTACGCCTCACCTCGATGAATGCCATGGAGGGGGCGCACTTTCTAGTTTTGTTTCAATATTTGCCGGCCTAAACATGATTATATGAACCTTTGACTCTCTTTCAATTCTAGCATGTTATTATAAACAATATGGATTTTTTTATGGATCAAACAAGTTTTGGTGACCGCACGTGAAAAATATTTCTTTTTTACAACTTGTAGAAAAAGGATATACAAACGAACGTAAAGAGATAAAGATTGACTATTCAAGTCAGTATCCTTTTTTTTTTTATCGCATCGCCATTTCAACACAGCGTGAGAGAGCCTTTAAATAACATTAAATTTTGTGCCTCTTTAAATGTCCGTACTTTGGATAATAAAAACGATTTTAAATCCTACGTCATTATTCTGGTTAACTTATCCTGCATAAAGCAGGTTATATAGGTCCACAGTTCTTATCTTTTTGTCATAAAATCCGTGCCTAAACTATTAGAAAACATATTTATTAATACCATGCTTCCAAGTGCTTTTGTGCTTGTAAGAAACTGGGAGACCTTTCAGTTTGTAAACGAATAGTTCATATAGAGATTATCTGCGACTGGGTTCTTTAAGTAAGACTTAGACGAGGTATCCCTCGAAAACGAGTTTTTTGTTATCTGTAAAAAACACCTTATAAGACTATTTTATTTCTTCGTTTGGATTTATTAACTTTAGGAGTCAAACGTATACAAATGTGTCATTGTTAAAATAAATAATATACTAGAAAAATAACCGACCCAGGGAGAGCAAAATTAGTACTCAGAACAAAACAGTTTTGCACTACTTTTATGTCCCTTTAGGAAGATCAAGGTATGATGCTAAAATTCTATTTCAATATAAAAGTCCTTTACAAGGTTTATATTTAGAACATTTCTGCAATGTATAATCCCAGGTTAAAAAGGTTCCTTAATATAATTTTTTTAATTGTATTTTCAGCCCAAACAAGACACAGTACCACTTTGGTGTACAGAAGGCTACTGTCTGGGACATAATACGCAGGTATACTTTGTAGGGAGTTGAGCAGCAAGATGTCTGTTTACATTATACCTGAACTTCTGCCTGTCAGTACAGTCAGGGAAGTAGGAATACAGAAAAGAACTCCAAAGTCTAGCAGTTCTGAGGAAGAAATTATTAGAGCAGAAAGCTTTCTGGCATCTGAGGATATTTACTGTATGGAGGTGGGATTTTGCTGCTTTTCGAGTTTGTTAGAGAGCATTTACGTCGAGAGAGTGCAAGGACTGGTAGTTCGTCGGAGCATCTTCTATTAATATATTTATAAAACAGGCAGAAGGATGCAACATTTCGTTGATGGGACAAAGGCTGAAGCTTAAATGACAGTTCGGGACTTATTATGTTGGCGACTCTCTTTTGAACCCGGTCCAGGAGTGAGAGACTAGTAGCAGAAACCCCAACTCAAAAGTGGCAACAATACTCCATACATGGGTGAATGGTGACCTCTCAGAGTTACAGAATACGATGAGGCGTAAGTAACTTTCTAGCACGGTACGGAGTGCTCACCTTCTCTGCAGTAGCTGCGGCAATTTCCTCGATGTGTCTTTTCCAGCTCATTATCCTGGGAGTTTGAACAAAGTGCTTTCAGCTAATGTATCATTAGCCGCAATTATTGGTGCTGCAGAAGGTTTCTTGTAATTATTTAAGGAAGGAAGCTTAGCTTTGGAAGCATTGGATGTTACCATTCATTTTTGTCTCCATTCCACTACAGACACAATGTATTCATTCGATTTCTTCTCGTGCTTGTTATAGAGCGCGGTGTCGTCAGCAGATACTCCATCTTAGAGACAATTTTATCAGGGAGGTCATTTATGAATATCAGGAATAGTAGAGGTCCGAGGATAGACCTCTGAGGTACACCCGCATTTATATCATATTGTTTGATTGATGCACGACCATTGAGTACAACCTTTATCCTCTTATTTTAGAATCATTTAATTATGTAAAGTATTCGTTCAGTAATACCATATAATCTGATATTAATGAGAAGACCATCGTGAAAAGCATAAGATATATCTAGAGTTAATGTCCTATCCTCCCTCTGCATTATCTAGTGCATAGTATATACGCTCAGAGAATAAAGTTAGAGTATCTGCAGCATAACGGGCTTGCCTAAATCCACATTGTTGGTCGGACAGCAGTTTAGCATTTGGAAGATGGTAGACTATACCTTGATTAATTATAGGCTCAAATATCTTTGCGAAACGAGGAAGAAGGCTAATGGGTCAGTTATGTCGCCAGAATTCTTGTAAACTGGCATCACAGAAACAGTTTTTCAGCAATCAGGAAAACCTTATTCGTTAAGGCATTTGTGGAAAATTTTATTAAAAAAAAAAACTTAAAAACGGCCATAAATGTAATAATGTTAGTAATAGTTTCAACCTGTAAAAAAGAAGTAATTATCTTATATTATCAACAGGTAAATCCTGCTTGCTAGGACGTGAGATATGACATCACTGATCAGTGCAAGGGCCTGAATCTATATTTCCATCGATTACGGCATGGTACAATGTTGTTTACCGTCTTTATTCCCAAGTCTTATACGCGTCAATAATTTAATTCTTGATTCGTGCAAGGAATTGCAATATAAAGTTGAAGTCAATGGATTTCATTGCTTGCTAATGACACCCAATAATACTATTGAACATTGTACGACTCTAGCATTTCTAAACGGCTATGAATAAAATTGCAGTATGTATCGACTAATTGATTACGAGGACTGCTTTGTAATAACTATTTTTCAAAATTACAAAACCCAAATGGGAAGACGTGCCGTAATATAAACAAACCAACTATCGACTGATTCGTTGAACTGTACGTTTACTTTACCGTACATTTACTGTATTTAATCCGTATTGACTTCCATAATAACTAAAATACTAAAATAACATCAAACAACGAAAATGCGACTTAATATATATATATATATATATATATATATTGTACTCAGAACGAGAATATAATTTAAGATAATACTTTCTTATGAATAACGAATTGTACCCAACTATACTTTAATCGAACCAAATTCCCATACCTTAACTATAAAACATTGAAACAAATACAAGTTATTAATTTCGTTTCTGATTTCTTTTAGATGAGGATTGAATTCATCAAACTTCTGTTCTCATCCTGGGTTTCATTTACACAATGTTTCCGTCGATGTTACTTGCGACCTTCATCTGGCTTATCATGTCGAATTCAGGAATGCTTCTGTGGAACTCGGAAATTTGGACGGAATTTCGAACGGAACCTTTTGTTTACTTCACGGGAGTAAGATGCTCTTGATCCGTCAGTCATGAGCGGATAGAAGTCCAAAGTAATTCGCAATTGTATTTTTCATTTCCGAGTTCGACAACATACACCTGAAGATGGTCGGAGGTTTCATCGACCGAAATGTTGTGAAAATGACACTCAAAGTGAGCAGAGTATTCTGATGAATCCAAATAGTACGAAGTTGTGAATTAAAATGTTGGTAAATTTGCACATTTTAAGATGTTGGACTTCGCGTCGCCGCTCAACCTTTTGTTTGCCCGTGTGTGCGGCCATGCTTTATACACAATTACCTCTGATGTTAGAGTTCTAAGCAAGGAAATGGATATGGTAATAGGAGGATCGTTTTCCAGGATATATGTTTTGTTCTGTATTTCCGGCCACTTGTACATATCGATTACTTATGACCTGCAGGTCAAACTGACTCACCTTGCGTTAACTATATCCGAACATGATAATAAGGGAAAGCTTGTTTAGAATTCAAGTATTATTCTCAAGAGTTTCATGGAGCCAGCGATTCGATTTGTCTATAATCAGAAAAGGCTTAACATTTCACCCCAATGTAAGCTCTCTCTGCGCGCGCGCGCACACACACGCACACATACACACAATCAAACACACACGCACACACATATATATGCACGCACACATATATGTAACTATATGTATACATATGGATGTGTACTCACGCGTATATATACATTTGTATATAAAGCGCATATTTAAAGAGGCTGCCAACAGTTGTTATCTTTAAAAGTTTCTTTATATTAAATATTTTAGTATATTTTTATTTATTACATTTTTGTTATTAATATTTCGAGTTTAAATAAAAAAATGAAAATACGAACATATAAATATGAAAAATACTAAGTTATTAAGCAATAAATGAAATTAGGAAAATCGCAAAATACATACATACATATATATATATATATATATATTCATACGTATATGCATATAAATATCAAATATATATATTTGATATTTATTTATATATGTATAAATAAATATATATGTTTATTCATATATATATATATCATGTATATATATGATATATATGTATAAATAAATATATATATATTTATCATATATATATATATATATATATATATATATATATGATATATATATATACAGAGTTACCCAAACAACGGGCCCGTGTACACTTTATGTGATATCTTCATCATTTATTCACCAATTGCCCTTATTTTACAGGACATGGCAGAATCAACGACCGTGAGTACACCAAGACCCCAGTGGGAGCTGGGACAAAGAATACACTGTGTTAAAATTTTCTACAAGACAGGCTCGTTTAAGAAAACCCAGGACAGTTTCATGCGTCAGTTCGAATGTGAAAAAACTCCATCCAAAAACAGAATTCAGAACTGGGTGGACCACTTCGAGAAGTATGGGACCGTGGAGAACCTCAACGCTGCCAGAGAGAACCATCCAAGCCACTCGGGACGTCCCAGCAGAGTCCGAAACGCTCTGTGCGTAAGCGAAGTCAGTCCCTCGGTATGTCCCGTGAGACTTGCAGGAGAGTGCTGGTGAACGATATCAGGGCTTACCCATACAGAATACAGACCCTTACAGCCTCAGACAAGAAGCAGAGGAGGGCTATGGCAGTCAAGATGCTCGAGAAGATCGAGGAGACACCAAGTTTCCTTAACCTCCTTTAGACCTCAGATGAAGCCAACTTCCATCTTGATGGAAAGGCGAACTCCAATATAAATGTCTTCTGGGGGTCCTTCAGACCCAATGAAGTAGCCACCAATCCCCTGCACTCTCCTAAATGAACTGTGTGGGCTGCATCATCGGACAAATCTTCATCGAAGAATCTGGCGCAGCAGTGACAGTCACCAAGGAGCGGTATGTGGAGGTCCCTAAAACCTTCAAGGGTGAACTCCAAACCATCTACCCGTCGCTCATGAGCATGTTCTGGTTCCAGCAGGACGGAGCAAGTTCTCATACCCCAGACCTATCCCGAGATTGGCTGAAAAAGAACTTCGGATGCCGAGTGATCAGTCTCAAGACTGATTTTTAGTGGGCACCCCATAGCCCGGACATAAGCCACCCAGATTTTTTCTTTGGGGCTATCTTAAGGACAAAGTCTACGCAGGGCAACTAAGAACCATCATGGAACTCAAGGAAGCCATCAAATTCGATCTATAAAAACGTCATGGACAACTTCGTGCTGCGCCTCAAGAAATGCACGGAGCTAAATGAAGGCCATCTAAAAAATATGCTATAGAACGGAGAAAAAAAGGCCAAAGACACTAGTGTTTTTATGTGATGTTTTGAATATAATAAACTAGTTATGACCAAAATTTCATTTCATTCGGACAAAACAATTTAAATGGAGGTTACCTCAAGGGTAAATACTTCTTTTTCCATTAAGGGAATTTTCTTCTTTTTTTCTTTCTCTTCAAACAATGTTCTATTGTCAAGAGTTTTTTTTATTCATAAAGTCTGAAGAAATGCTTGTTTTTGAAAAATTTCAAACCATATAATGTTTGAAATTGTCGAGCGGGCATGGAAACAATTGTAACGTAAAATGAAATACACTTTTTGTTGCTATCAACACCTTTTTTGAAGTCTTGATTTTGCTTACACAGTATATTAAATCTCAATTATGAAATATTATAATTTTGTAGCTTACTTTTTAAGTCATCTCTTTTTTACTTAACACATATAGGTATGTGAAAATTGACTGGATTACACGAACTCAGTATATTACATACAAGTCTATATATATATATATATATATATATATATATAAAATCACATAAATTAATATACGAAATCATAATTTTATGCGTAAACTTTAAGTATTTACTTCAATAGTGCTCAATTGTTAATGTTAATTATATATAATTTATTTATTTATCTTTGTTCTCTTATTGCAGTCCTACTAAAAATTGAAACTCCTTAACATTACCTATCATGTCTTATTACTCGTGTTTTAAACTTTTTTTGTTAAATACGTCTGGTATTATCCTAAACTAGCCTTTAAATAAGGTGCCCCCAATCTAAAAACATAAGCTGACCTCAGAAGTTGCATTATTGAAACGTAATTATAAGTTTAATCTCGAAGGTTCTATCACAATGAACCAAAAGCGCAAAAAAAAAAAACAACAAAAAAAACTTCCACGGATTAATATGGGAGGGGAGACTATCTTAAAATTCTATTCTAAACTGGGAATGGGCAAATGACTTATACTAAGTAGATATAAATAAGTCCATATTCTTTTTTTTTAATGGAGAGTAGATAATGCAGTGGATGTGTTACCGGCAGCTCCAGTAACTCTCGCTTTTCCTTTTTTGTCCCTCAGTCCTCATTTCTAAAGGGTGATGTTTCTGACAAAGGGTGAAGAAAAAGATGCTTTCCAGGTCGGTAGTACTTCGTGAACAGTAGTCTGAGATGTCGGAAATTTTCTGTCTCTATGTCTATCCTTGCGGCCATGACAGTAGTAAGGGTGCTGGAAGTAAACGTTTTCATCTGGGCTGACGTTAACCGCCTGATAGTCAGGGACCTGAACCTTGGAATAACCACTAAGGAGGCTGTCCTATCAGCAGGTGCAAAGTACTGGAGCTGCTGATGCCATTTGGTGAATGGATTCTGGACCATGCAGTAGTCTCTGGTGGGGCCTCTCGATGCCATACTAGTGGGTAATTGTTACGGCTTTATCTTATCATGTGCTACAAAAAAATTACTGTCTTTCCTCTCTTACTTTCCCTCTCTGTTCTGCTCTAACCAAGTATGCTGTCCTGTTCCACAAACCCCAAAATCCCCAACATGAAATATCTCAAAAAAGAAAACACAAATAAACCTAGAACCCCATCCTCCTACGTAGACCCCTACTACCATATCTTCTGCAACATCAAGGGTCTACGTTATAACCTTCCAGAGGTTGAAACCCAATTACAGGAGACGGAACCTGACATATTACTTCTAAGCGAAACTGGAATAGGGCCGACCACCTCCTTAGATGAGTTCATAATTAAAGGATACTCTAACCTAACATCTACATCTGACCCCCAAGATCGCCACGGGCATGAAATATGTGCCTACATTAAAGATGGATTCCCATGTGGCAGGGATATCTCCAGAGAAGACCCTAATCTACCTTATATGTGCTTCCGGGTTGCACTAGCTTACACCACGGTTTATATTTGCCCTCTATCACCCCCACAACAGTGGAGTTACTGTCTTTAAGAGTATATCAGCAAAAATTGACCACATCATGTCTGCTCATCCCTCGGCTAACATTCACATTTGCGGTGACTTCAACGTCCATAATGTGGAATGGCCGACCCACTCAAATAAGACTGATGAGGAGGGGAGGTTCTGTCATGATTTTGCCATTGCCTATGACCTCACTCAGATTGTCCGCGAGCCCACCCGTGTGCCAGATAGTACCGGTCAGTTCGCAAGCCTCCTAGACCTTTTTCTATCCACTTCCCCTGAGCTATGCTCATGTTCCGTTTTATCTCCTCTGGGATCCTCCGACCACTGCGTCGTATCAGTTAAGATAAAAATGAAATATAATAAATCTACAGACGTACCTCTCCACTGTACTGTATACCGATACTCTATGGTGGACTGGGATAGCTTCCGTACATTCATATATGATCTCCCTCTCCATTCCATGTTTAAAAAGGATGTGTCCTGTATAGTATCAGACCTGACCGAATGGTTACTTGTTGGCATAGGCCAATTCATACCATCCAAAAAATTCCAACAAAAACCTTACAGCCAGCCATGGTTCTCCCCCGAATGTGCTGCTACCATCGCACACAGAAATCACTTTTTCCATAGCTACCAACGTAATAGATGCACTGAGACTAAAGCTGCTTTCAGAACCGCCCGTAACCATTGTAAAAGAGTAATAAAAAATGCAAGAGAACTATTGCGCAATCCGCTAAGTCCATTCGTTGTCCAAAGTAGCTGAGCAGCGGCTTGGTTCCCACCAGTTCTGGTAAATAGCAAATAGGATCTGTAACAGAAACGTGCGCTCTATCCTAACCATTATCAATGGACCAGAGGTCATCTCGACAGCATCCGACAAGGCCAAACTATTTGCCAAAAACTTTGCGGCAAATTCTACCTTGTGTGATGAAGGCCATCAACTCCCCTTATTCCCTCCTATAACAGACAACACGCTATGCAAGATAAGATACAAAAATCTGTGCGTGAGGTCGCCAAGCTAAACAAGAACCTTGGCTCCAGTAAAACAACTGGTCCCGACGGTATTCCAATTATAGTGCTAAAAAATTACAACCAGAATTTGCCCCCATACTTTCCAAACTGTTTAAGCGTTGCCTTAAGGAGAAGTGCTTTCCAACACCTCATCAGTATGCCCTGTATTTAAGAATTCAGGTGATAAGTCATCCCCCTCTCAGTACAGACCAATAAGTCTCCGCTCTGCTAGATCTACAGCAGATGTGCTAACGGTTATATCTCATAGGATTAGGTAATCTCTCGACAAAGGCTTAATTTCTAGGACAATTGCTCCCGACATATCAAAGGCCTTCGATAAGGTTTGGCATAAAGGCCTACTGCACAAGATTTCCAGCTACGGTATAACTTGAAATGTTTTTTCTGTCATTAAACCATTTCTATCTGATAGGCTCATAAGAGTAGTGGTTGATGGGCAGAAATCAGAGACCCACAGTATTAAGGCTGGAGTCCCTCAGGGGTCCATACTGGGCCCAACTCTCTTCCTGATATACATCAATGATCTTCCAAAACACATACTAAAATCTTTCGTTGACATCTATGCTGATGACACGCCCATCTTTGGCAACACATCAAAGGCCGTAAATGATGATGTTATCTCTGATTCTCTCTCCTCTGATCTCGAACGCGTGGTACAGTGGGGAAAGAGGTGACAGGTTGCCTTTAATGCATCTAAGACCAAGCTCCTATCTCTACATCATAAACGCTCTGATCCCCATATGACATCAATTGAAATGGATGACTCTCGTCTAAGGGAGGCCCCAGGATTTGATAAGCTCCTAGGTTTGACCTTTACACCTGATCTTACATGGAACACATACATCAAGTCTGAGGCCAAGGTCGCTGGGAAAATGTGGGATCCTTCTACCGCTCCAGAAGATATCTCACTAATGATATCTCACTATCTATATAAGAGCCAAGTACGTCCAAAGATGGAGTACTGCTGCCACATCTGGGCGGGGGCTGCAAAAAATAGCCTATCCTGCCTTGACGGAGTACAAAATAGACCCTGTGGCTTGGTCGGGGATGCCCTTTTCTCTACCCTGCAACATCTTTCCCACAGAAGAGACGTAGTGAGCCTGTCATTGTTCTATCGTTATTTCCATGGCAAGTGCTCGTCTGAGCTCCATTCTCTGGTCCCCCCTCGCCAATCTTTCTCAAAAAACACCCGACTAACTGAAACCACCGTCAATAATTTTTCCCACTCCCTATCTGTGCCTAACGTAATAGATGCACTGAGACTAAAGCTGCTTTCAGGACTGCCAGCAACCACTGTAAAAGAGTAATAAAAAATGCAAGAGAGCTATATGCCCAGTCTGTTAAATCAAAGGTAGCTGATCAGCGGCTTGGTTCCCACCAGTTTTGGCAAATAACAAATAGGATCCTGAAAAGAAATGTGCGTTCTATCCCAACCATTATCAATGGACCAAAGGTCATCTCGTCAGCGTCAGACAAGGCCAAACTATTTGCAAAGAACTTTGCAGCTAATTCTACCCTATGCGACGAAGGCCATCAACTCCCCATATTTCCTCGTATAACACAGTATAAGCTAGGTAACATACAAATATCCGTGCATGAGGTCGCCAAGCTAATAAAAAACCTAGATTCCAGTAAAGCAACTGGCCCTGATGGCATCCCAATTATAGTGTTAAAAAAGCTTCAACCAGAACTTGCTCCCATACTTACGAAACTATTTAAGCGCTGCCTTACGGAGAAGTGCTTTCCGACCCCCTGGAAGACCTCATCATTTTGTCCTGTATTTAAGAATTCAGGTGATAAGTCATCTCCCTCTCAGTACAGACCAATAAGTCTTCTCTGTGTTATGAGTAAGTTGCTGGAATCAATATTAAATAGAGAAATAGTCAACCACCTCAGCAGGAATAACCTTCTTAGTGACACACAATATGGTTTCCGCTCTGCAAGATCTACCGCAGATGTGCTGATGGTTATATCCCACAGGATTAGTGAATCTCTTGACAAAGGCTTCATTTCTAGGGCAATTGCTCTTGACATATCAAAGGCCTTCGACAAAGTATGGCATAAGGGTCTACTTCACAAGATTTCCAGCTACGGTATAACTGGAAATGTTTTCTCAATCATTAAATCATTTCTCTCCGATAGGCTCATAAGAGTAGTGGTAGATGGGCAAAAATCGGAGGCCTGCAATATAAATGCTGGAATCCCTCAGGGGTCAATCCTGGGCCCAACTCTCTTCCTGATCTACATCAATGACCTCCCTAAACACATACTTAAATCATTCGTTGACATCTATGCTGATGACACGACCATCTACGGCAACAGATCAAAGGCTGTAAATGACGAAGTTCTCTCTGATTCTCTCTCCTCTGATCTCGAGCGCGTGGTTCAGTGGGGGAAGATGTGGCTAGTTACCTTTAATGCATCCAACACCAAACTCCTATCCTTACATCATCAGCGCTCTGATCCCCAGCTGGCATAAATTGTGATGGATGGCTCTCGTCTGGGTGAGGCCCCGTGTTTTGACAAGCTTCTGGGTTTGACCTTTACTCCTGATCTGAAATGGAACACGTACATCAAGTCTGTTGCCAAGGTCGCTGGAAAGATGGTGGGATCCTTCTACCGCTCCAGAAGATACCTCACTACTGATGCAATTCTCTATCTATATAAAAGCCAAGTACGTCCAAGGATGGAATACTGTTGCCATATCTGGGCAGGAGCTGCCAAAAACAGCCTATCATGCCTTGACAGAGTACAAAATAGACTTCGTGGTTTAGTGGGGGATGCTCTTTTCTCTGCCCTGCAACCCCTCTCCCACAGAAGAGACGTTGCGAGCCTATCCTTGTTTAATCGTTATTTTCATGGCAGGTGCTCGTCTGAACTCCAATCCCTGGTCCCCCCTCGCCAAACTTTCACGAAAAACACCCGTCTAGCTGAATCCACTGTGATAAATTTCCCCCACTCTATATCTGTGCCTAAATCAAAACACGGATTTCATGAAAAAAGCTTCTTTCTTAGAACTGCACGCCCGTGGAACTCTGTTCCGTCTGCCTGCTTCCCTCCGGACTACAACTTGGATGTCTTCAAGTCTAATGTTAACAAATTCCTAATGAACCGCCCCCTTAAGTAAACACTTCATCAAATCTCCTCACTTACGTAATGTACTTACAATAACCCTTATCCCTGAGTGGCTTCCGGGCCTTGATAAGTGGTGATCACTGTGTAAAAAAAAAAAAAAAAAAAAATCAAAACGTAGATACCATGAACTAAGCTTCTTTCTTAGAACTGCACGCCTGTAGAACTCTGTTCCACTTGCCTGTTTCCCTCCCGACTTCAACCTGGATGTCTTCAAGTCCAACACAAACAAATTCCTGATGAACCGCCCCCCCTAAGTAATGACACCTTACCAATTCTCCAATACTATTGCGACACTATCCCTTTGATTACTGTACACACAATAACCCTTATCCCTGAGTGGCCATTGGGCCTTGATAAGTGGTGAACCCCATGTAAAAAAAACAAAAAACAAAAAACATTCGTCTAACCCTCCATAAATGGAACATTGTCTCTACTCATCGTTTGAAGTACCTCAATGTTCAAGTATTCGTTATCCTCTCTAAATAACACGTCGATATGTCCACATCGTCGTTTTAGTCCAACTCATGGAAAACATTGTTCATTCTTAAAGTTATATACGCTCTGCCTCTCGGGTTATATACACCAACGTTTATTCATCGATAATGTAATACCCGGCTATCCAACGAAATGAAAATCGTATTAGATAAAAAGAAAAGCCGGTGACGCTACATTAAAAAGAAAAGCAGAAGAAAAACGAGCTAAAAATAAAAACAGTACGAAAAGGAACTAATCAGAACGACGAGAATATAACATTGAGAGCAGAGGAATGCCGTATTGTCCCTATTTACTTTCCTCCCCACGAAGGCAGATTTATACACAAGGTCAGTTTTTGATGTGGAAAGAATCCAGCTCCCCAAAAGTTGCACTCCGGATAGGATGAAAATACAATTGTATTAGTCATGAACGATTTCTCCCCCGCTGACCGAGGACATTAAAGGTGAAATGTATCATCAGAACAGATACTACACTGTGATTTTGGATCGAAAGTCGTGGAGAATTATTCATTACTGATTTTGTGTTATTAGACTGTACTATGTAGGGTAGATTATTACGATATAAAAGGTGGGTTAGTGTTGCTAATGGAAAAATAAATACCCCAATCGACTACTAATTCTCTATAACTCATCGGAAATATACAAGATACAAAACAGATACTACATTTTGCCCCTATTCACGTTTTGACAAGCAGCATCTTTTCTAATTCTATTCTTCATCTATTTTTTTCGACAGAGTCAATTTAAATTTTTGTTCCGATCTAGCGGGAAGTTGGAAATTGCACACTTTAAAAATTGATTTTGTGCTTTCTGTTGCTTTCGTGGGGAGGTAATTAACTAGCAAACTCTTTCTTATAGACTGTTGCTATCAATCTATCTGTTCGAAAATTTAATTCAGTTGCTAAATCAAATCGCGGCACAAGCTCGATAATTAGTAGATATCTGGTACATGATTCAGTAAATTGAAAATAATCTTCGCTGATGAATATAACTATGGGTGTCAGGCGGATCAAGTGAGAAATAACACTGATCGACCAATCTACTGAAAAACAAGAACATAGACAAAATTTGGTTAGACATATGATTAATTCTATTATAGAGCCCATCTGGAGAATTTGAATGCTAGACTTATGGTGACAAAGAAGTAATTATTGAAAAAGTATGTAAGACTAAAAGAATCAATCGATATAATGAAATAGTATAACAGACAAAAAGTAAAAAGTATATAAAGTGCAGTACACTCATAAATACATATATGTATGTATACGTATATATATATATATATTTATATACTAAGTTAAAAATATATATAGAAGGTAAATATATGTGTGTGTGCTTGTGTATGTAGTTCATATATATGTGTTTTATTTTGCTATTCGTCAGAGGCAATTCAATATCAGTACAAATCGACAATGTCTATAAAAATAAATTGTTTTTGATTTGTTGTGTTTGTCATCCGCACTTTTCGTCATATTTTTTCAACACAGTATCGAATTTTAACTGATATTTGATGAATAGACCATTGTTTTTTATTATGAATTCTGAAACGTGTCTAAGACGGCCAAATAGATATTATTGGTATTCACAGAAAAATGTAATAATGAAATAAATGAAAATTATGATAACGAGTTTATTCTTTCGTGTATTTATTGAGATGCAACCAACCACTATATTCTGCCTTCAATAAGTTTCCAGACTTGTTTGTACAGGCATTTAAAATTGTCGTAGATTCTTGAAAATTCAGTATGTTATTTCTATACAACTTATGTGATAACTGACGAATTTTTGTAGTTTCATATTAAAACACACAGCTACAGCAGAAATTGGAATACACCCTACTAAAGCCTGATTATAACGGGTGATAAACTTCGAAAATAGAACTTGGGCGTGCAGACAATTTAGAAGAACGATATGCAATAAAATCCTGTTTTTATATTGGAAAACTGCCACAGAAACGTATAGATTTCTTCAAACTGCTTTTGACAATCTTGCATAAATCAGACGTCAGTTTTTGAGTGGCATAAGTGATTCAAGTCTGTGAAGGATAATGAGAAGGGTGGGAGGTGTAAGGAAGACAGAACACCAGATTTGATTGGCCAAATAAAGAATTTCATGGTTAAAAACGGTCATGTGTCTATAGAGACAATGAGTACACAGTTTGATGGCAGTGTAGGAACTGTGCACACAATTATTCGCGAGGAAATGAAAATGCGGAAGGTTTGCACGTATTTTTCCAAAAGGTGCAGTCCACAACTCCATCCTTCTTACAAACTATTTAAACAGTTCCTAACCCTAACTATAGTAAAAAAAAAAAAAAACCTTGCTTGGTTTAAGATCATGACCCCTTAAACTTTTGGTTATTCCCTAAGCTCCAGGATAACTTTAGAGATGCCGTTATGGGACAAGTAAGTAGATGAAAGATGCTCTGATGAGGGTCATTGACATGCTCACACAAGCGGACATCCAGTTATTGGAACAGTACAAGATAATTGCAACGATAATTACTGCTAATCGGGAGATTCGAACCGCGTCAACAAACCCAACTGTAGATTTATAACAGTTAATACTTTTTATCACAGCCAGCTAGAATTTATTTTTAATGGAAGTGAATTTAGATAGTTATAAAAACGTATAAGCGAGCTGTCATAATTAACGGTCAGGCGGGTATTCTACAAACATTGATGCTAATTGACCTTCTTGTTTTAAGTTAATGAGCTTTATAAATATAATATTTTTCAATAAATAATTTTGAAACCAAGAGATGCTAATGTGTAATGCTTACGTAATCAGCAGTTCAAGTATGAATAATTACTGCTGGTCGGGAGATTCGAAGCAAGTCAATAAAACAAATCGTGGCTATGCAAGTTAGTGTTTTCGATTTTAGTCACTAGAAATTAACCTTGAAATGGAAGTGAATTTAGATAAGGAATATAGATAGGGTCGACTAATTCCGGATCAGGGAAAAACTCCCGTAACTATATATGATCATTTAAGAACAGATGCAAAGAAAAAATAATAAAAAAGCAATATATTTAGCAAAATGTACAATAGAACTATGTAAATATAATGCAGAGTATACTAAGAAATCGTCATTATTAGGAGATGTAGCTAAAAATACACTATATATACACACGCACACACATATATATGTATATTTTTTTATTATTTGAGGGTAAATAGTTACATATGGTCACTAAAAACCGTTTTTCTTCTTGGCGTCCAGAGGTTCTGGGTCGCATGAGGAAGTATTTTTGACTAAAACAGATGGCTATTTGTAGCAACCATATGTAACTGTTTGCCCTCAAATAATAAAAAAATATTTTACTCTTTTTATTGAGCACTATCTAACAACCGCGTTGTACATATATATATATATATATATATATATACACATATATATATATATATATATATATATATATATATATATAAGCGCGAGATAAGACACTGATAGAATTCAGATGAAAAATCCTGATAGATATTACTTGAAGTAATACTTTCAAGGTGATCCTAGCCAAAAAGGAAAAGCTCAATATTTAAGAATAGCGCAATATATAAGTTTGGTGGTTAAATTTTAAATTCTGAAAAAACAACAACATATAGACACATATATTCGAATTAAGAATTTATTGTTTGACAAAAGGAATATATAGAAGGGGTTATGTTAATTTCCAGTAATCCATGGATTTTCAATAATGGCACATATCATCAGAGGAAATGAAATGCGGTTAGAAAAATGTTCAGCTGTGAATGGACGCTTATTTTGCTTTTCAGCACAATTATTGAAATTATTTCGAGGTCCATTGCATACATACCTCAATGCTCAAATTCTATTACTAACGGGGTTAATTACAATGGAATGGTATATCCAACCAACATCGGATACACTTTGTCAATACCGAGAAAGCTTTTGGACTATATCAACCAACGCACACTCAACGCACCAACGAATACGGCTGCCCCGTATACCTTTCGAAGAATCAATAAGGAGCAATACGCTTTTGCTATATGTGAATATTACCTTCTTCCCTGGACCTATTTTCTGCCCACCTGGATTTATAATCCCGAAGGACATTGTACTCCTTCCGATAATGGACTGCCCAGGTTGTATCAACTTCTCTTTTCGTATAATTTTTCCATATAATTATCCACAACCACTCAAATAACTATTTTCAATTTATTGAAAATCTATGGATTAAGGAAATAAACATAACCCCTTCTATATATTCCTTTTGTCAAACAATAAATTCTTAATTCGAATGTATGTGTCTATATGTTGTTTTTTTCAGAATTTAAAATTTAACCACCAAGTTATATATATATATATATATATATATATATATATATATATATATATATATATATATATATATATATATATATATTTTCGTTTCGATCATGGCTCAAGTCAAGAATAAACAGCTCATGTTCACCAATTTTCGTCTTAAATTTATTTCTTTGCAAATAATTCATTTACAAAAGAAAACTATCCGTTTCAAGAAGTGAGTCTTATACTCGCATGCACATGTCTCAGTTTATTTTCTTTCTTCTTCATTTTTTTAAAAAGAATTTTACGTTACATTTAATACCTACGATATATCTGTATATAATAAATGAGAATCCTGCATTAATCAAATTATAATATACGTATTTTACGACTGGAAAACAGTGGGCGGTCTGTTCGTATATCTATAAAACTGAGAATATGCGTGCGTGTGTGGGGACAATTCCCAGCCTATATACCCAACGGATCTTTTATCTGCACATTTGAAAATCGGGATATAGGGTATTCAGACATGAGAAAACTTTTTTTTATCGGGTTTTATCTGAAAAAAGAGAGGTCTGATAAGGACTCAAAAATGAAAAATTGGTACATGGGCTCGTCGGATGTTTATCTTTTTGTCAACTGTTTGACGAATGCGCATGCGATAATCTTTCACATGACAGATTCTTTATGTTAAAGAATAAGTATTTTTGCAAACATTTTAGAGACCGAATCAAAATGGCGTAATAATTATTGTACTTGACTCACTGTATCTAGGTTTTGGTTTCGATATCAGCTCCAGTACTTTTTTAAAACTTACAAAAAGTGAACTGTTTCGGAAAAATAATACTCGCATGAACATGTGCTAGTTTTTAGGAATTGAAATATAATATTTATGCGCATTTTACGACAAGGCAACGCTAGGCGGCCTTTAGTGTATATATATATATATATATATATATATATATATATATGTAAATATATAAATAAATATATAAATATATATATATATATATATATATATATATATATATATATATATATATATATATATATATACATATATCCACTACATCAAAATGACGGAAAAAATTGTGCTTCGCCAATGATCACACTCACTATCAATCTAGATATATAACTATTGCTACAATAATATAGATGTATAAAATTACGTTACTAATTACATTTTTCATTAATTATTTATACTATTACAATTACCGATCGACAGAAGAAAAATAAACAGCTCATGTTCACCAATTTTCGTCTTAAATTTATTTCTTTGCAAATAATTCATTTACAAAAGAAAACTATCCGTTTCAAACAATGGTTCTCAGCATTAAATTACCCTCAATGTTTCTGGGCCGTCAAACAAACTAACCCAACCCTTTATTACACATTGCAGATTGCAAACTACAATGACATCGGTTACACGATTTATCGGCGCATATTTTTATTGGTGGTTTCTGTCGAATATCCGTTTCTCAGCCATATCCAACTTTCAAATGAGAAAAACATATTTCATAAGATTTGAATTAAATAAACAAAAATCGTGAAACCAGTCGGCTAATATAGACGCATGAAGACCATTAGAAATTGTATGTTTGTAAACGAGGTTGACACATTACATTTAGGCAGCAAAAATGCATTAGATTACATGATAATAATAATGCTATGTAAGTAAACCTGGTATCTAATTTGAATATATTTTTTGAATTTGAATCTAAGAAAATAATACAATAAAATTAACGCCGTCAGAATAATACGCAATGAGAAAACAGGAATATTCAAAGAGTTTTAATATTATATAGATGTGCGTGGAACTATATTTACATTCGGCGCACGCAAATATATAATGTGTGTACATTTTTCAAATTGTAATTGTGCCTGTGATTGAAGTTTATAATGACAAAGATTACAGAATTATTGGGTACACCACTTTCGAACCAGGACACACACACATACACACATACACACATACAGACACACACATACAAACACATACACACACATATATGAATATGAAATAATTTTAGTATAGTATACGAGTATATACTATATATAACATATCTCTATATTTCCCTATCCCATTGGCGAGTATAACTTTCTATTTAAAACCCGTTTAATGCGTGATTTCAGAAAGTATTTGCTTAGTGTCGCCTTCCATACAGTTTTCCATTTTATCCGGCTCAACAGCGTCACCGAAGAGACTCCTCATCTATATAGAAATCGACGAAATTCTCACTCTTATGCCCAGATTAACTACCACTATAACCCACTTCATATGTATATATTTCAGAAAAGTATTATTTCAAATTGTTGCTCTTGCTGTGCACGGTCATATACTTTACATATTCAATACTCACTTAAACTAAACTTTATTTGTTAACGTGTTTTCATTGGTTATTCCAAAACAATTTTGTTACATTCGTGACTGACTCGCCATTTGATTAGCAGACTACACCACCGTGTACAAAAAACGACCTCATGGTTTATACTGAAAACATTATTTATATTTATACCAAAAACATTATTTATATATACCAAACATTATTTATATATATATATATATATATATATATATATATATATATATATATATATATATATATATATATATATATACCAAAAACATTACTTATATTTTGATGCTTCATTATGTTTTCTTAATTTTCTATTACAATTGTAAAATCACAATTTGAAAGGGTGGATAATTTACTTATGAAACTTTTAGTTTTTCCTTTTAATGTTTTCATGAACTTAAAAAAATTGGTCGAACGACCATGTATCGTAAGACAGGCTGCAGACATAGCAGCTTGTTGTAGACGCAGCCTGCGAACTGGTAATTGAGGGGCGAGAAACGGAAGGGTGCGTCCATATTTTAGCTAACTTGGAAAATTACGTGTCCCTGTTTTGGTGATAAATATAACGATTACACTATTTGCATAAATCCGACATTCATTCTATTTTTAATGAGTTTGAAGGCGCATATTACAATCCAGTTAGATCATTGAGTATCATTCTTCGAGGCATTACTACCTAGTTTCGGAGGGGATATAGGTTCCTATTTATTTCCCTCCTCACGAGAGCAGAGTTAGACACAATATCCGTTTTTAATATAAAGGCCCTCCGGATAGGAACCCAAAAAATTGTCTCAGTCTGGGAAAATTTAATCTCGACTGGCCGAGAACAGAAAAAGTGAAGTGTGATATCAGAACAAATACTACACTTTTATTCTTTTGAATTGTACGGAACGAAACAAAACAACAAAAAAGTTTGGAACAAGGCCATTTAAAAATTGAAGAGGGGAATTCCTGGTCATCCTAGGCACTTTGTTCTTAACCAAAAGGCCAAGGAGGCATAGATATTGAATGTCGTCTGTGACTATCCATTTAGTGAACATATGCTAAAGTGTAGTATATATATATATATATATATATATATATATATACCCACACATGTGTATACACATACATACATCACTATATATATATATATATATATATATATGTGTGTGTGTGTGTGTGTGTGTGTATGTGTGTGTGTGTGTGTGTACTATATGTACACTGCGTGTAAAATTATTTACGAGATAACATTTTTTTACCAGTTTCAGAAAATTGCAGGCAGTTTCGTATCAAAAGCTTCGGAAACGCTGGCAAGCTGAGCTGCGCATACTGTGAAATTTTCGTACTGTTCCGCGCAATGTAAACAACTTGCCATCGTAATTGCTGAATCCACAGTATTTGAGGTGCGTCAAATTATTAACAAGGAAGTTTGTTTCGTCAATAAAATGGATCGTAAAGGTGGTTTGAGTAGTTCTGAAAAGATTACTATTACAGAACAGCTAGAAAAAAGTAAAACTACCCTCGAAATATCGAAAATGATAGGAAGGTACACTCGAACTGTAAAGAACTTTTTCAAGGACCCTACAAAGGTACGTAAGAGAGCTGATAAAGGTAAATCTAGAGTTGTTTTATACCATTCTCCATTCCAAATTAAACGTGAAGTTGTTAAGAAGCCTAGGCAGGCAAGTCAAGAAGTCTTTGACCAAGCTGGATTGAAGAAAAGTACTCGATTTAGCCTTCTGAAGGAAATGGCAAAGTCTGTCAAGCCTGTGACAAAGCCTCTATTAACGCAACATCACATAATAAAACGATTGAAATGGGCAGAGGACAACATGAAAACGGATTTTTCCAAAGTTTTGTTCACAGATATAGTGCATGTCACTCTTGATGGCCGAGATGTCTGGAGCAAGGATAGATGGGTCGTAGATGTACGACATCTTCATCAGCGTTTAAGGCGCCAACAAAGTAGTGGTGGGATAATGATTTGGGTTGGGATTATCAGAGGTATTTAGTTGGCCCATGGAGATTCATAGAAGGCGTTAAAATGACGTCAAATGCTTACATAGCTTTTCTGAAGGAGCACTTTGAACCATGGCTGAAGAAGCAAAGGGTGACGTTCAGAGGAACCATTATTTTTATGAAGGATAATGCTTCTTCGCATGCAACAAACAAAAGCAAAGAGTATTTGAAACAACTGGGGTTCTCTGGGCTACGGAAGATGGTGTGGTCTGCGAATTCACCAGATTTGAACCCAATTGAGAGTATCATGAAGCGACCTCCATATGCAAGTGGACTCCAATTTAAGAGCAAAGATGAGTTGTGGGATACTCTCCAAGAAGTATCGCAAGGAATAACCGTTGATGGAATAACAAATTTGACTTATTCTGTGGAGCAACCTCTTTTCAAGTCATTCATGAAAAATGATCGCATAGCCCCTACTAAGTATCTCAAAGTAGAAATTGCTATGTAGTTACTGTGTTCTAAGCATTTTCCTAGTCCATTTAAATATTGAAAATTATTTCAATAAAAAGTTATGGGTATATTTCGTTTTTTCTCAACCTTGTTAATAACTTGGCACACTGAAATCAACAGATATTCCTATCTTCTGCCATAGTTTCGCTAATACTGATTTGAATACTTTTTTTGACTGAAGTAGCTGAATAGTATTGTACGGTCTTTGTCAAGGATTCATGGGTTTTTATTCACTAGTTCCTTAAATATTAAAAAAAATATAAATTCGTTAATAATCTGATACGCAGTGTGTGCATATATATATATATATATATATATATATATATATATATATATATATATATATATATATATACTATATATATATATACTACTTCATTTACTCACATAAATTAATATACGAAAGTATAAATTTATGCGTAAACTTTAAGTATCTACTTCAACAGTGCTCAATACGGAGGTAGAGCTAGTTAATAAGTTATAAAATATATATGGCTATTAAGCTACACTGAATATTCCTCGTTTCATCCACTCTAGGATTCTTCAGGCTTCAGACCTGAAGAATCCTAGAGTGGATGAAACGCGGAATATTCAATGTAGCTTAATCGCCATATATATATTTCATAACTTGCTATATATATATAATTATTAATTAAATTACTTTTCTTTATTATATATATATATATGTATATATATATATATATATATAATAAAGAAAAGTAATTTTCTTGAAGCATTGCTGGCCAATAGATATGAAAGAGCATAAGAAAACTATAGCAATGCAGGGAACCAGCTGTTGTATTGGCGTAACGTATGAACAAAAATAGACAAACAAAAAAAAGGTCTTATTTGTTTTCTTATTTTATTTAACTTTGTATATCCATTTATTTTTTTAAGATAATCACGATACAAATAATAAAATGTGAACTTATTGTTTGATGTAACAGAGATGGCGGCGGTCTTCCAAGATAACATTGTAATATTCTACTCAATGTTCAAATTACGTGCATTGTTCTGGCAACACGTTAAGAAGTTAATTAAATCTAATAAGCTGTAAAGCAGAGATTTACGCGTAGGCTTTTTTAACTGATATAATCAATAATATAGACCTTTTCAGTAATATACTTATTTAATTTAATTTAATGATTTTTTAAATTTTGCTTTATCTACTTCTCATTTAGGTTATTCTTTACTTTCAAAAAGTTTTTTTTAGCAAACCAGTGATTATTTAAATTTCGAACGGAAATGAGTGATGCTTTGAATCTATAATAAGGGCAACACAGAAAATACCATTAAGAACATCGTTGCCAGGTTATAACGCAATGATGTTCCTATTTACTTCCCTCCCCACGAGGGCAGAATATGACACTAGGTCGGTTTTAAATGTGAGGAAAACCCAGCTCCCGAAAGAAGGGCGCTCTGGATAGGAACAAAGATATAAATTGTCTCAGCCATGAAATTTATTTTCATCCAATAAAGGTTTCTCCTCCACGTACCAAGGACAAAAAATGTGAAGCGTCTCATCAGAACATATACTACAACATGATCTTTGCCCAACGGCCAAGTATGGGCGTTGCTATGAGATTTATTTAGTTTACTCAAATACACTGTCTTTCTTCTTCTTCTTCTTCTTATTATTATTATTATTATTATCATTATTATTATCATTATTATTATTATCTTGGTGTTATCTTGACTTTTTTGCTTCTAATGCATTTGGTCCTAATTTATTCACCAATTTTCAATTATTTCTAATTATTTGTTTTATATCATTTTATTTCTAACTTAGATTTTAATTCCATTTATTTATTTGTTAATATTTTAATTTCTCTCTCTCTCTCTCTCTCTCTCTCTCTCTCTCTATATATATATATATATATATATATATATATATATATATAGCTCCATATACACACATACACACATACATACACACACGTATAGATATAAATGTATGTGCATAATTTAATGTATTTTAAAGTTATTATTTATTTTTCGTTTATTCTTTTTTATTTTATTTATATTTTCTCTAATATGGATCGACTATGATGCCACCCAACAGGAAGGATTGTTAATTGTATACGAGTTGCCACATGCATGTACCTATATATTGTTTGAAATATGCTGAATCCTTATAAATTTACTATTTTCACTAGAATATATAAATTTGGAGTAGTATAGGATACAAAATATATAGAGATATATAGGGATGGGCATGATTGTTTCGAGAGGCCGGGATGTTGTAGCATTATTATAGGGTTTAGTGGGGGTAGTGTCAGACCCGTGTAGGCTAACGTGTAGTTAATGGCGTGTATATACACATATACATATTCATAAATGTATATATAAATACACACATACACAAATGTATACGCATGTACCCGAAAGACAACAAAATTAATAGCAACCTGTAATTACATCGAGTTTCATAAACAAGACGATTCATATAAATAAAAGGTGAAGTATAATTCACTAAGCATATTTCTCCATAACACACACACACACACACACACACACATATATATATATTATTATTATTATTATTATTATTATTATTATTATTATTATTATTATTATTTACTATAATAATTATAAAATACCTACAGACACTAGTGTTTCACCATTTCGGGAATCATCAGTGCAGAGTGTCACGATTAACGCCAATCGAGAGATACGAACCCCAGCAACAGGTCATGTCTGGCTTCATTAGCAAGGACTCGAACCACTAGGCTACCGCAAACTGCGAGAGATACAAGTTGAATTTAAACATTTATTCTTATTAGATACTTCTAGCGTCAGTTAGCGATCTTATTATATGACAATCTGTGCGTATAATATAATATAATATAATATAATATATATATATATATATATATATATATATATATATATATATACTGTGTGGGGTGCACATTATTTTACATGCTAACTCACATATCACAGAATTGTTCTTCAGAATAATGTGTTAATAAATTTAAAGTTGTGTTTATTTATTTATATGCATATGCAATATATTGTTATAAGTTTCATTTCTAAATAAGTAGCAACTTGATTGTGTCCACATTTTATTACTGGAGTACAATTATTACTCACTCAAAAGCTATAAATTTAACTGTTGTACTCTTCGGAAATATCTGAAAGAGCTACGTGGTAACAATTTAAGTAACGTTTTTTTTTGTTTCCTTAACTGTTATATAGTTTAATCTTATTTACAATTGCGAATTTTTCGGCGTTAATTTTGATTTATGCAAGTCTGCGATATATAGGAGTTAACACACATAGGGATTTTAACTGCATTTAAAAAAAATATCTTTATTATTATAATATAAATTATAATATCTTTATTATTATAATATAAATTATAATATCTTTATTATTATAATATAAATTTTAAAAATTAAATATTCAAAGCCTGTTTAGATTATATATATATATATATATATATATATATATATATATATATATATATATATATATATATATGGCACCTTGAAGACTGTGTATTTATACAGTAACCGCGAGGTATCATCCTGGGCCTAACGCTCTCCATCAGTGATCAACCAAATCATATTCTTAGATCATTCGTAAACATTTATTCAGATGAAACCTCAAACTTGGTAAGATTTCAAAGATCAGCAATGACCAATATCTTTCTCTCCCCCCCTCTCTCTCTCTCTGCCTCTCTCTCTCCTTCTCTATCTCTTTTGTGATCTTAAGAACGTAGTTTAATGGGGGGAAATATATGGTTAATTTGAATGCATTGAAAATAATCGTTCTGAACTCGTCACGCCTCAATTGAAATGAATAGCTTTCATCTTGGAGAAGCTCAATATCCTTTTGCGACTGGCCCTCACTCCTGATCTGAAATGGAGCACACAAATCAAATGCGTTGCCAAGATACCTAGAAAAAATGGTCAATAGAAGGTATTACACAGCCGATGAGATCCTCTATATGAATAAGAGCCAGGTGCGTCCTAAATTGATATACTATTACTAGATATGGGCACGGGCTGCTCGGCGTGTCTATCCTGTCTTGATAGAGTTCAAAAGTGGCCTTGAAACCAAGTGGGAGATACCCATTTCTCTTCGATGCACTCTCTTTCCCACGAAAAAGATTTTGCGAACCTGTGTCTGTTCTATCGTTAGTTTCATGACAAATGCTCGACTGAACTTCAATCTATGATTCCTCCTAGCGAAACTTTTACAAAAACACTCGTTTAGGTACAACTACTATATATGATTGTTCCAAACTCTCTATCTCTGCCTATATATAAATGCAGATTCCACGAAAGAATATTCTTTCCTATCACTGCCTGACTATGGAACACTGTTCGGCTGACCTGATTCACGGTTGAATACAACGTGGTAGCCTAAATTTCAACCTAAACAAAGTGTTGCTGTGCCGTCCCCATAAATAATAAAATTCTACCCAATTTACAACATTAACGATTATTACACTTACCTCTTACATACATTATCCTCGAGTGGCCTTCGTGTGAGTGTCAAGTAAACGCACACGCATATATATATATATATATATATATATATATATATATATATATATGTAATCTCTCTCTCTCTCTCTCTCTCTCTCTCTCTCTATATATATATATATATATATATATATATATATACTATAAAGGCACTTTGTTTGTGGCTATGTATGTGTATGTGAGATTTCGTTTTCTATGCACTTGAAAACGACTGGGCCGTTTTTATGAAATATCTCATTAAGGTACTTTATGTACCTGGCAGTGCTCTTAAATAGGTTTTGTATTGGAGTGTCTTCGATGTGTAACCATGAACGACAAATTAGAATAATCCGATGATAGAAAGGACAGGCGATTTTGACCAAATATTATAGCTTACACAGGCTAACATCATAAGTGCGTTTGAGAAGTTTTATTTTCACACAAGCAGAAAGGCTCAACATATAAAACCAACAGTAGGATCGTTAATAGTACAGAGGCGAGTTAGAAATAAATGTTTCTGTTTAAAGAAAAATCGTACCATGATACTTGACTTTTTCTTTTTAAACTTAAATTCAAACCATTATCAGTGCACAAGCAGTAAGGCCAGAGATATAAATTGATATTTGATATTTTGATATGACAGGAGTGCGTTCGAAATGAATCTATATACTAGGAAAAGTACCTGTCGTTGACTGGGTTCTAAAACAGAAAATGGACTCTGATTTATGAAACTATGATAGGTTATGAAAAGGAAGGGTTGTAATGAGACAGCTTCGAATTTGGGGGTATCAAAACCAAAGCAAATTATGATGAAAGTAAAAATAAAATAGATAAACCCCATAATTTATTATACCATACCTGTTCACACTGAAACACTTATCACAATATTCTGTGGATCTATATTAAAAAACCTTGTAAAACTTTGTGACATATTTCCTTTCTATGGAGGTCAGGTGCGAACGAACACCCCATAATTTTATTATACCATATTTCTTCAAACTCCAACATAATTATCAATGTATACTTACGCAGATAAATATTAAAAGTCTTTATTAAAGTTTGTGCCTATTTCCATTCCATGGAGGCCAGGCGCGAACGCAGACCCCACAATTTTATTATACCATCTCTATTTAAGTTAAAACATACTTATCAAAGTATTCTTATGTACATCTATATCAAAAACACTTGTAAACGTTATTTTTTTAATTTTTAATTTTTTTATTCCCATACTTTTTGACCAGGCGCGAAAGCAGACCCCACAATTTTAATGAACCATTGTTCTGTCAGATCAAACATACCCATTCCTGTGTCTCGATACATCTTATATGTAATCAGTTTTTTTTAAATACTCAACCATATTCGTGACCAGGTATTTATTTGCTCCACCACCGAGCAAATTAGGCACAAAACCGATTTTTAATGTGAGGAATGAAGGGGAAATGGGGACCAACTCCCCGGGGAGTAGGAGAGCTGGATGGTGACAATTGATATGAAGGGTTGCCCCTACATTGACCAAGGTCTTATATGTGGGGTTGCCCCCACATATGGTCTTTGCTTGCAGTATCTGCCGGAACAGATGGTATTTATTTGCTCCCCCACTGAGCAAATTAGGCACAAGGCCGTTTTTAATGTGAGGTAAAAACCAGCTCCCCTAAAAGTAGGCAAAAAGGGGGCACTCTGGTTACCAAAAATAATAATTGTCCCAGTATAGAGGGTTTCCCCTCCATTGACTGGTACAAATTATCTTAAGTGCAGCATCTGCCGGAACAGATGGTATTTATTTGCTCCCCCACTGAGCAAATTAGGCACAAGGCCGTTTTTAATGTGAGGTAAAAACCAGCTCCCCTAAAAGTAGGCAAAAAGGGGGCACTCTGGTTACCAAAAATAATAATTGTCCCAGTATAGAGGGTTTCCCCTCCATTGACTGGTACAAATTATCTTAAGTGCAGCATCTGCCGGAACAGATGATATTTATTTGCTCCCCCACTGAGCAAATTAGGCACAAGGCCGTTTTTAATGTGAGGTAAAAACCAGCTCCCCTTAAAGTAGGCAAAAAGGGGGCACTCTGGTTGCCAAAAATAATAATTGTCCCAGTATAGAGGGTTTCCCCTCCATTGACTGGTACAAATTATCTTAAGTGCAGCATCTGCCGGAACAGATGATATTTATTTGCTCCCCCACTGAGCAAATTAGGCACAAGGCCGTTTTTAATGTGAGGTAAAAACCAGCTCCCCTAAAAGTAGGCAAAAAGGGGGCACTCTGGTTACCAAAAATAATAATTGTCCCAGTATAGAGGGTTTCCCCTCCATTGACTGGTACAAATTATCTTAAGTGCAGCATCTGCCGGAACAGATGATATTTATTTGCTCCCCCACTGAGCAAATTAGGCACAAGGCCGTTTTTAATGTGAGGTAAAAACCAGCTCCCCTTAAAGTAGGCAAAAAGGGGGCACTCTGGTTACCAAAAATAATAATTGTCCCAGTATAGAGGGTTTCCCCTCCATTGACTGGTACAAATTATCTTAAGTGCAGCATCTGCCGGAACAGATGATATTTATTTGCTCCCCCACTGAGCAAATTAGGCACAAGGCCGTTTTTAATGTGAGGTAAAAACCAGCTCCCCTTAAAGTAGGCAAAAAGGGGGCACTCTGGTTACCAAAAATAATAATTGTCCCAGTATAGAGGGTTTCCCCTCCATTGACTGGTACAAATTATCTTAAGTGCAGCATCTGCCGGAACAGATGATATTTATTTGCTCCCCCACTGAGCAAATTAGGCACAAGGCCGTTTTTAATGTGAGGTAAAAACCAGCTCCCCTAAAAGTAGGCAAAAAGGGGGCACTCTGGTTACCAAAAATAATAATTGTCCCAGTATAGAGGGTTTCCCCTCCATTGACTGGTACAAATTATCTTAAGTGCAGCATCTGCCGGAACAGATGATATTTATTTGCTCCCCCACTGAGCAAATTAGGCACAAGGCCGTTTTTAATGTGAGGTAAAAACCAGCTCCCCTTAAAGTAGGCAAAAAGGGGGCACTCTGGTTACCAAAAATAATAATTGTCCCAGTATAGAGGGTTTCCCCTCCATTGACTGGTACAAATTATCTTAAGTGCAGCATCTGCCGGAACAGATATAACACTTTGATCTTGACCAGAAGGCCACGAAGATGGCCTATTCGTAACCAGACACACACACACATTCAGCTTTATATTATATTTAGATGTATATATATATATATATATTTATATATATATATATATATATATATTTATATATATATATAGTTAAAGGCGCTTCAGTGTTGCTAGATAAGTCAAGTGTTGTTATTGGCACTCGAAATCCGATCGCAACCTCTAGGCAATTAGTAGTGCAGATAACCTTTGTGCTTTAAATATCATTTTATAAGTAACATAAATTAAGCGTGCTATTTTCTTTGAACATTCCCATTCTATTCTATACGAAGAATAATGTTTTACACTAAGTTTTACACTTAGCTAGAAGTCATATATATATATATATATATTATATATATATATATACACACACATATATATACACGTACATATATACACGCATATATATACATTCATATATATATATATATGCATATATATAAATACATATATATATATATATACAGGCATATATAAATACACGCAGATTTATATACATTCATATATATACACACATATATATATATGGAGAGAGAGACATAGATAGATAGATAGATAGATAGATAGATAGATATGGATATACAGATAGATAGATATAGATATATCATATAGAATCCATCGTTAAAATATTGAGCATTATCATATGTATTCAATTACTTATGTCTTTGGTGTCACTACCGTATATTAGTAACATTTACTCCTAATCCTAATCGCATACTTTAGGAAAAAACAACTAATACATACATGTGTGAATGTGTGTGTTACAGAGAGAGAGAGAGAGAGAGAGAGAGAGAGGGGGTAGAGAGAGGAAGAGAAAGAATGAGCATGTTCTGTTGTGTTATCTTTATAGTAAATCATGGACCGACCGATGTTTGACATGCGATAGCTGTGGTTTCCCCCGTTTTTTCAAGTATCCGATTCTGTGCCTCCTGCCCCGCATCCAACAGTTTTAAACGACCGCAGCCTCCCACGACTCCGTGCTTAAAAGCTTTACATCATGTGATTGTTGATAGGTAGGCTCCAAGACCAAATTCTCAGAATTCTATGAAAATAAGATATCAGGGTTCTGTATCAAGCTTTCAACTGTTTGTTTTAGAAAACAGAAACACCCCCTAAATGACCTGGAATAATATTTGTGTATAACGAATCAACCGCCCTGTTTGCAATGAAGAATGCACACACGTAAAGATAGAACATTAAAAAAACTATAAAAGATAAACAATACGTGTTGATAGAACTGGGCTAAGAGCTAAAAGATAACACCTATTAAGTGGTTGGTCTGGAACGTGCATGTATATGTAATTGTATTGATAGGCTAGTGATTTAATGACGTGTGTAAATATTTTGATATCTTGTTGCATTGCCACAATGTTTCATATGTTTGCATGTTTAACAAGCACTTGAATTGAATGTGCTTCAATGGACTTACTGCACTTGTCCTTCGTCAAGATAAATACCCTCCATCAACTCGAATACCAAGATAATCGCACCCTCTTACTAAAGCGGTTCCTACATATCGGAAGATTTTTTTACTCTTAAAAGTTTCTTTTCCTTGGACTACTTTCTTTGGAATTGTATCCATGCTGCATGTGTCTTTGTCATAAAAACATGATCAATTAAATGTAATGTAAACGAAGACCTTGCTGCCCTAACCTCGCGCCCATACACTGTGCCCTATTTATAGTAGTGCCTTTGGCTTCAGTAGCAGTATGTTATTTTTCGGATAAATAAATTTAAAAAATCTCTATCTCTATCACCTGCGAAAACACTATGGGAACTTCGTCCTCTGTCCCATCGACGAAATGTTGTATCCCTCTGCTTGTTCTACAAGTACCTTAACGGTGAATGCTCTGACGAACTGCTAACACTTGTACCCCCTCGACGTAAATACCCCAACAAACCCGACAAGCAGTTAAATCCCACCTCTTCACAGTAGAGATCCCTAGATGTAAGAGAGCCGAAGTTCAAGTGTAACGTGAATTGAAACCTTGCTGCCCAACTCCCTACATAGTACCCTTGTAGCTTATGTCCCTGATAGTAGCCCTCTACATCAAAGTGGCAACATGCCTTTTTTGGGGTGAAAATGTAATTTTTAAAAAATAGTTCGGTATTTGGATTTTTTTCAGTTTTATTTCGCACTAGTTCTGTTCGACTATGGCTTGGAAGGCGTATTAAGTGCTTGTGATATTAAAAAGATTTTTCTAATAGAAATGATTTACAACACTTCTCACTAAACTGCTTCGACTGTGTGGTATTTGTAAAGTTCAATGAATGTTGTATACATCACTATCCTAATTTGGAATGGCCTTACTTTGAAATTGCTATCATGCAGTGCTTTAAAATATCCGGAATATAACATAACACTATCGTAGTTAAATAATCAAGCGTTAACTATTCTACACTTGCCGTGATGGAGTTTTAAATATGCTGACGCCCAACTAAAAACTTCCGGGGCTAAATTAGACACATTGTTGTCAAACCTCATTACCTCAAATTCGACACGCTGCTGTCAAAATCTAAATACTATCAAACTCGATAGTTATTAGAATTCGCAAATCCCAAACCCGACAGGCTGCTGTCACAACTTGCTACTCCAACATCCAACTTCAAATTTGGCTTTTTCTTAAAACTAGAACAAATCTCATTTGATTATAAGGTGACAAAATCGCAAGCATATAAAGAGAAACGGTAGCCATTTTTTCTTATCTTCATTCTTTTTGGCTGCGCCGGACACTACAGTCTACACTAAAACAGGTTTGTATATATATTTAAGAAATGTAATGACACATAACAACCTAGTCATACAAAAGTAGCTGCACCGACAGTCTATTCATACCGGACTTTATACATAAAATAATGTACGTATTTTATAAGAATCCATCAGGAACTACACATGCATATAATGCCACATACAGTTGTAGTCAAATGATATTTCCATTAGAGTTTGAGAATTCTTGTTATTACTCTAGAAGTGAGGAATGATCGAAATGGCTGGATATATACTTCTAAATAGTTGTGACAATTAAAAGGTACTTAGTTTCATACATTCAAATTTGCCTTGGATCATACATTCGTGACGGGTCGATAAATTACGTCTGACTCGGTAACCTCCGCAAAAATGTCGATACATTTGCCCAAGTAACTACTTTATTATTGTCGGCTTTTAAAACTTGAAAAACCCAATATTTAGAAAACACTCTATCAGTAATTTATTTTTACATATATTTAAAACCAAGTCCAAAACATTAAACATAAATGTATATGTTTTTCATACTTAACCACATAAATTCTAATTTTAACACTATTTTAAGCTACAATTAAAAAAAGAACTTTAGATAATAAAACATATAAATCTTCATAACTACCTTCCTTTAATCTGCACCTATCAAACTAATGTATGGCCAACTCACATGCGAACAGATCATATAAACGAAATGCTATTTCAACAATAAATGTGGCAGATCTATCAACCGACAACTCTCCTTTTCGAAATGCTTGGACGCATCTCAAAGAAGATGTTTTTTTTTACATAGGCATAACCACTTATCAAGGCACAAAGACCACTCGGGGATAAGGGTTAAGAGTGTACAGTAGAAATTGGACAATATAGTAATCGTTAGTAATGGACATTCGGTAAATTTATTAACTTAAGTTGAACGGCTCATTAAGAACTTGTTTACGTTGCCCTTGAATACAACCATATTATAGTCAGCTGGAACGCAGGAAAACGGAAGACAATTCCACAGACGTGCAGTTCTAAGAAAGAAGCTTTGTTCATGGAATCTACTTTAGGTTTAGGCACAGATAAAGAGTAGGTGGAATTATTGATAGTGTTTTCAGCTAGACGAGTGTTTCTTGTGAAAGTTTGGCGAGGGGGGACCATAGACTGAAGCTCAGTCGAGCACTTTCCATAAAAATAACGATAAAGCAGAGACCAACTCGCAACATCTTCTTTTAAACAGAAATCGTTCAAGACAAGACATGAAGCTAGTTGATTTAAAGTGCTAAAACTATTTCTACAAATAAAAAAAACAATAATTAGTGTGAGATGGATGAATTTCGTTTCCAAAACAGCAGTTTTCCTTTTCTTTTATCAGAAACGCCAATCATAGAATGTAGGATTATTCAAAATATGAACATGACATTCAAAATTGTTGATTAAATTTTAGCTTAGCATGTCAAAGTTATTACCAATTGATTACATGTCACTAAGCCACAGATTTAAAAACAGTGTGGCTTATATTGATTCGTGGACTTATCAAATGAAATGTCACAATTTCAAATTATTAAATGATTGGAGAAGTTTAGTAGTGAAACACGGTTCATTTTTTATCGACTAATAAACGACTTTAAAGTTTAGTTTTCTGGATACTTTTGTTTAAATGTCGTCTTTGATTTGATAAAAGATTGTTCATAATTAGTTTTCCAAGATTGGATTTTAAAATTAGGTCGTTCGAAATTACCAATGCTTGATGGTGAATATGAGCATCGATGACTGGTCGGTTATTGTCGAAATATAAATGAACGCGATAAAAATAAAGACAAATAAATGAACGGAGGCAATTTCAAAAAACGAAAATTCAGACTTTAAAAATTAAATGTTCATCCAATTTCATTCGAAATGAGCCTTTTCAAATTAGTAGTTTGATTTTTAATTTCAGGGAAACCTATTTATTGCCATCGATTGAATAACACAGATTTGGTGAAAATACTTGAACAAAAAAGGGAGGCATATTGTCATTAAATCTCAAAGAAAGACATTAGTCATTAAAAACGAAAACATAGAAATAAACGGCTGATGCGAGAACCCAAGGTTATTTACAATGGTAATTAAAAGAAATGACAAGAACTGGAACTCTGATTCTTTGGTCCTTAAACACTAAGAAAGAAATGCCTGTGATAATACCACTTTTGATCACTGCTTATAGCACTTGGATTACCAGTTAGTAGTCAGTGATAGTGACGCGTGTGAAAACCCATAGTTAGTAAAAGTCAAACTAACGCCAATAATTGTATGAGCACTACGAGTAAAAAGCGAATGAAAACCATTAAAAGCACGTGGATAACAGAGGAGATACAACGGATAGCTATACTAAAAAAAAAAACTTCCCAAATTATAATGAAAACCCTAGAATGTGAAAACCAACCACCATAAATTCTGAAAACTAACTAGCAACTAGGATACTGTCATCGAAATAAAAAATGACAGCAGATTACAACCACAGAGAATCAAACAACGTTAAGTTAATTACGGCGGCTATAAAACAAAACTAAAAAAATGGAGTGTGGGCATCGGATGGTACAGCACTTAATAGTTAGGAAGAGCCAAAGAGGATGGAAATATCGCAGAGAACAATGAGTAACCAGACGTTTGCTTGATGAGTTCGAACAGGACTAGGACCTTGAAGAAGCTTATTGATACGAAAATTATAATGAAGACCAATAGTTTTAGCCAGCGAGAAATTAATAGCAAGCGGCTGTTGCGATAACGCAAGTTAATTACCAAAGTTTATCGAAAAAAGATAGAGAATACTGAAAGCTTAGGCAGACTCGTTATCACTTAAATTCTAGCGCTTACTATCGGCTGTTATTTGTGACTATCCTCTTATGAATACCTGTTTGCGAACTACTAGTGAGTAGTGGTAATAATAATAATAATAATAATAATAATAATGATGATGATGATGATGATGATGACGACGATGATGATGATGATGATGATGATGATGGTGATGATGATGATGATGATGATAATAATAATAATAATAATAATAATAATAATAATAATCTAACTCCGGCATGGACAAAGAAGAAATCAGTCACTAGAATCATAAGAAAATGAAACTGATAAATAGAACTAACGATTGGCAAATGTATTGCTGACCAACCCTACATAATATGAAAGCAAGAGTGAATAGGATCAGTAAATACAGGAAGCGTTTCGTATGATACATAATCAAAACAAGAAAAGTATATATCAAAACGTATAAATACTGACCGTAGCAACAAAGGGCAAGAGAGAAAAATTACTAATAAACGTAACAGTGAAAATAAAGAAGACAAGAAAATGAATTGGTGATTTATTATTCTGAATCCAAATGACATGAACGAAAATACACAGAAGAATACGAACAGTCAAACAGAAAACAACAACAAAAATACTATCGATTCTGAGAGCTGTAGTAAACAACATGATTCGACTGAACTATACTAATGCTAGAATAAACTGAATTTAGTGAAAATGATAGAATTAAAATTTGTGGATGAAACGGTTCATCACATAAATATGACTGCAACAAAGAAGCTAATAAAATATAAACAAGATAAACACAATTTCTTGAAAATAGCATTCCATGAACAGTGCATTCGTCTGTACTTTAACTCTTTAATAAAATGCAAGAGCAGACCCGAAAATTGTGAAACATATTAAAATCTGGGCCATAAGGTAGAAACGTAAACTCATCCAAATGAGAAAACAAGACGTGATAAAAAATACAAAAAAAAACAAAAACAAAAAAACGTAGATTTCGCTGTATAGAAAAGTAATTAATAGTTTTTGATTCCGTATTAATCATGAAACTAAGTTCTGTATAATTGAGAACAATTCCGATAAGTTAGCCACAGAAATGCGGAACAAAAGATTTGATCATGATCTAAACTCACGAACCAATAAGAATCAACTTTTTTTACGATTATGATTAGTGGTTCTGTTACATCATGACCAATGCGATCTTTGGTAAAATTGATTTCATTCTATGGAATAAATGAAAAAATACTAACAAGCATGGTTAATAGACAATAATTACAACCTGAATTTATTTCAATGGTTTTACAAATTGCCTTCACCTATCCCCTCGATTTGAGATTGAAAACTTAGTACTGTACATTATTAAAATCCATTTTTGGAGTGAACACTCGATAAACATCATTAAACAAATAAAACAGACAACAAGCCTATATTCCCGACTAATAAAATTTAGCATTGAGGACTATCGAAATGATTTCCATATGTATCATATATATTCATACATATATATTCATACATATATATTCATACATATATATTCATACATATATATTCATACATATATTCATTATATATTGTTTTGTAGGTGTGCTAACTGTATATTACAAGCGTTTCTTTGTTGAAACATATTGCCGGGCGGAGTAATTAGTAAGATACAACCAATATTTTTACTCCTTACGAAACCACATACTGGATTTAGGGGAGCATAAACACATCCGTTCGTCTATGAAAATCACACACGATATAACTTTCATAACTTAAACGGAAATTAACCTTCACAGTATAAATGAATAACTTATAAATAGCATAAATAAATAAGCTATTAATAAAATGAATTAAATGAAATACAAATTAAATAAAGAATAAATTTAATAAATCAACTTTAAATAATATTTCTAAATAGTGCAATTAAAACGATTCTATTACAGAAAATAATTAATAACATGTAGCTCATAATTAAAATCGACTTTCTTTAATGTAACATGACAATGATGTTACTCATTAAGTGTAGAGTTTTTAATGCATAGAATATATAAAACATCATGCGGAAATAAAAGTGTATGTAAAGCCATTTTTAGTATGAAAATGTATTTGTAAAGCAATATACCTTTTGTAGATATTAATTAAATTGTAAACAAACAAGCAAGAATACCACTTTATTATAATCTAATATATCAACGGCTGTCTGTGAGTATGTCTCCATATTTTCAAACTCTATCTCACCCGAAACTAAAAATCACAGAACGGTGCTAGGGGCCTCAAATGATAGGACTTTTTACAGATCGTTCTTTTATGGGTCTTTAGTCAGTTAAAATAGTTTTTAAGGGGTCAAAAATGCGTCAAAATTGAAAAAGAAATCGTTATACATTTTGTACATTCCTCTTAGTTTATTTTTAATTTTTAATTTTTAAACACTTATGTGCGTATCATATTGCTACAATGCTAACATCACCGCCTTTGAATGATACAGTTTCAGTTTTGATTCTGTTTCATGGCATTCAAATACTTTTTAAATTTATAAATCTTTACTCTATAATAATATATATGAAATCTGGAAGAAGCTAGACTAATATATAAAAAGCCATACATCTGTCTGTTTTTCTGTCTCCACATTTTCAAACTCTATCTCCCCAGAAACTCAAAGTTGCAGAGCGGCGCTAGGGCTTCAAATGATTGGATATTTTTATGGAGCATTCTTTTATGGGTCTTTAGCCGGTTAAAATATTTTTTAAGGGGTAAAAAAATGGGTGAAAATGTTAAAATATCCTTGTACATTTTATACATTCATTTTAATTTTTAATGACTCCGTATGCGTGTCATATTGGTACAGTGGTAACGTCACCAGCTTATAAAGTTTCTGTTTCGATTCAAGCTGATCGCACTCACATACTTATTTTTTACTTTTGAAATCACGACTCTGTAATAATACATACGAAATCTGAACGAATTAAAATATCATATTTAAGCATATTTTACACCCGGGAAGAACCGGACAACCTCTGCTAGTTTATTAATATTTTGTTTATTTATATTCCTGTATTTACTACAATAGTGTCTATTATATTAAAAGATGTTAGTAGTAGTAAGGATAGTAGTAGTAGTAGCAATCGAAAGAAAAGGGGGTATAGAAAAAAGAAGGAGGACAAATATACGATTAACCACATGAAATATTGGAATAAAAATGGTTTTCTTCATACTCGAAAAAATAGTATAACATAAAAAAATATTAAATATATATTAGAACAGTTTATAAGATTGTTAATAAGCTATATAGCCCGTATATTTAAAGTATTGTTTTACAAGAAATAAGTCTGCTGATAATCTGCGGGGAGGAAACGTGGATATCAATATTCTGAAATATTGAGCACTGTTAAAATAATTACTGAAAATATATATTTTTGTGTATATACTTGGAATAGATATTACATATATACATATATAACACAAATACTACTTTATATATGTATATGTATATATGATATAATCATAAATAATAATTATGCTGTATACCTACATATATATGGTTGCATATATATATATATATATATATATATATATATATACGTGTGTATATATTATACTAGCTGTATATAATCGTAAACGTAAGTTTTGACATTTTAAATAAAATAAAATTAAAGAAAAAACATGCGTTCATATTGACTTACAAAAACTTTCCTTCTCCTCGCAGTTGCCGGTAGAGGAGAGACAGAGTGTGATCGCTAGCAGAGCTATTTTCCACATTTTGGCGGTTTCAAATTCGCAAAATATGAAACTTTCTTGCTTTTCTAGTCGTTCGGCGCGTTTTGTATAAAAATCACCAAAAAGAAAAAAGAGGACGCCCCTTTCACAAAGGCGCAAGTCCCGCGACGATGGAGAACTATCAAAGACAACAACTGCCCTAGTGAATGACCGAAATATATCTGACACACAAAAAAGTCGTACCCTTCAGATCTTGTCAAAGACGGTACCACTGCTAAGCACCCCTTACTATCACCCTTTCATTCAACAACACCCATATCAAGAACCCCGCCCGCGCCCTCCTTGTTTCTATTTCTGTGAACGCCATAAGCCGGGTTTCTTCTTTCTTTTCTCTCTGATATATTTTTTTAATTTCTTATTTCTATCTTAGTTATTTACCGAGCGACCACAACAACCACAACAACCACTTTTGAATCTCGTTCCTAGTGAATTGACATACACATTTACACATAGAAACGCACAAACTGAGCACACACACACACACACACACACACATATATATATATGTATACATATATATATATATATATAACCACACATATTCATACATATACAAAGTAAATACTACATATGATTTCCCGATTGAAATCAAACAATCATAAACAAAAGTTATTTTTATATAAATATTTTATAGAGAGTCGTTCTTAAAGTAAAGCTGCTATTTTTAACTCAAGAGCTAAAACGTTGAAGAGCTACGGAGACGAATGTGGTATCATGAGAACGAGCGACTTATTTATTTTTCTACAGTTACAAACATTCTCAATACATTTTTCAACCTCTGTTGATGCCCCAGTGGGAAATGCCCAGGGCACGCTTGTTATCCTCGTATTTGTCCTCACTCTGAAATTGATGAACCCATCTCCTAACTCTATTTACATCAGCTTCATTGGATTCAATTTTTGTGAATGGAGGAGTTTAATAGAAAGCATGCCCTACTGACAGCGATTTATTACTTAGGGTCTTAATATCGTACAAAGAGAGATTAAATGTTCAGGTCATAAATGCTCAAGCTTAATCATCATAACAATGCAAATTGAAATCTCTGATTCATTGTGGCGGAATAAAATAGCATTACTTTTAGAATGTATCTCGTCATATTTGGTATTACTTAGATGTATATTACTTCTATTGATCGGACTATTATTCTTTTCTTGAGTTTTTATTTGTGAAACGTTTCGGTGGGATTGTCCTTCGACCGCCATCAGTCTTGTCGGTTGTTTTTTGGAAAAGAAAAGAGAAGAGTTACTGGGTCTGTAGATATTTTCAGATTTCTGTGAGTCAGTTTCCACTTTTTGGTCATTGTTTCCAATCTATAAGATAAAAAAATAATTGCTTGACAAAGAAGAAGCAATACTAAAAAAATCGACAGGGGGATTATCTCCCTTCCTTCGCCGGAATTTTAAGGTTGTACAATATTTGTTTTTGCCACAGTAAGAAACTCTCAAATGTTACTTAATTCCAGGTTTGGTCTGCTTAGTAATTTTTCTGATTCTTTTTTAGAATATGTGTTACCTCCTTCAGTCGCCTGACCATCCACTTTGCATCCCTGTCATTTATTTTGGCGTCATTCCACTAAGAGAAGTGTGTATCTTTGTCTTTTACATATGTTATCAACTAGTCACGACTTTTCGACCTCTCCTCGCTCCACGGCTTTTCGGTTCTTCTTGCCTTACTCTTAGGGGGCGACCGTTTTATAATTTTCTGCATTGGCAGGAAATCTCATATATACAGTTTTTTGTCATGATACTTTATTGTCGGGGGTTTGACTCGTACTAGATATTTCTTGAGAGTCGAATCACTCTTGAATATTGCTCCTATGTCATACGGACTGCATATGTTGTTATCTTTTTCAGACAGCCCCTTTATGTATGGTGGGCCCACTGTGGCCTATTTTTTTACTATTGCTCATTGATGTTTACTCTAGATATTCTAGCTCCGATATAACGCTCTCTTAGTAGTCATTTCGCTGAAAGGTTATTCTTAGGTTGTCCAACTTCTTCTGGTATGTGTTGTCGTCGCCACATGTTGTTCTGACAGCTGTTTTAGCCACAAACGATTTCTTTTTTTTACATAATATTGATGGTGTGAGTTGAAATTCAGGTATTGTCACGTAAAAGTTGGTTTTCTGATATATTGAAGTAACAACATTCTGATTCGTGCGGTTTGTTAATACATCCAGGAATGAACGTTTGTTGTGTTTCTTTATCTATAGTAAGTGAACTAGCATTCCTTGATTTATTAATAACCCATACGAATCAGAATTTTGTATTTCTTAATCCGACCGAAATATTTCACAGATAACACTCAAGATTAGAACAATTATACAATCCATATAAGCAATATAAACAACCAGTCGTCATGTAAAAAGTTCAGAACTTTTATACTTGAGCTTGATTTTATATATTCACTTGCATCCTTAACCTACTACATGTATGTTTGTCTGTCTTTCTCTCTGTCTGTTTCTCTCTCTCTTTCTCACTCACTCTTTCTCTCTGTATATATATAATATTATATTGCATATATATATAAATGATATCCAATAGATCTATTTTATTATTAACGTATCTTTTACGTTACCTATTGTTGCTGCTATTCTGTTTTTTATTAGTTCCTGGTGTGTGAGGAATTTTACAGTCTGTCTTTGTATTGTCCGCTGAGCTCAAATGGCATCATTTGTTTCTTAAAGACATCTATTTCCACCTCATATAAATCTCACAAGTTAATCGACGAATTGAATCGTTGTGGACATTTAAACTCCAGACTGTTGTAATCGATTTTATTCTGGGTGTAAAGGATGGGGCATTTGGTTTTGGTCTCGGGGTTCAAAGGAAAATTTTAGTGCCAATCCATATGATTTCCTCTGTGTATTTCATTGTCTATCACTTTACTCGTCGTTCCTGGTTTAGTAATATCGAAAATAAAATAAATATAACTTCCTGCAATAGACATCGCTGTTTTCTGTCATTCTATATATCAGGAACCCTTGAAAGCCGCCTTAGAGTTCACCGTGGTGTATAGAGACATATCCAACAATGAAATACACACGATTAGTAAATAACGTTTTCCTCAATAATTATCACCAATAGGTAAAAACAAAAATGACAATATAATTCGATATATCGATTTGTGCTTTATCAGATGTTGTAGAGTTATTTATATCATATACCCACAGATAATTATATTTAAAAATAACACATGTGTCGCACCATATTTGGGGGTACCAAATTGGTCAAAGGGAAAATTATTCCCAATTCGCATTCAGGTAAAAATTCACTTTCGTATGAATGATTGAATTTATTCAAATAGTATCGCAAACAAAAACAAATAAACAATATATAACTCCAGAGATATATTTCAGAATACGTGATGCACTAAATAATAATAAAGAATTCTTACAAAACAAAGACCAACTCTAATAAATATGCGAATAATTATCAGGCCTGAGAATAACGTAAGTTTTAATTGTTACGTTCAACCTGAATAAATATACATACAAGACATATTGAAAGGGTAACATTTACTGAATACATGTAACCTTAGTCCAATCGTATAAATAGCTCACAAAACTTATTCATAGTTTGAATAAAATGAATACGGATAATATACGTTTGGAGCCAAAAAAATGCATTATTACAACATAAACGCACCGTTCCGAGATTAAAAAAAAAAAAACTACCGTATGAGCAGCAAACGGACTTATACTTGCTTATTCTTTACCCCAGCAACAGCATGGCAAAAAAGTCATACTGAAGAGGAAGGTTTCCTTCGAAATATATTTATGAATTTCAATATAAATTTCAAACAAAATAAATGTCTGTTTATTTTGTAATTGTTGTGGGGAAATCACCCTTAAACCATAGAACTTTTGATCCCAGGTGTTGATTAAACACCAGAGCGTCCCTCGTCTGCTCGGTGACGTTCACTACTCTTTTCAGTTGTAACCTTTTTACGTTGTTGTTGTTCCAGTAATACATTGTTTAAACTCTATTCCGTTGTTCTGTTTTCGTTGTGGCTTATTGCAAGCCATAACAGTAATAATGCGTTGTTTGGCTTCAAACGTATATAATACGTATTCATTTTATTCAATCTCAACCAGCGCTTCTAAGGAACAAAAATCTTAACGTATATTCATAGTTCTCTGGAATGTAAGAGTTCAAGTAAAATTTATAATATTGTTCTAAAATAATTGCGTATAACAATATTTAAACTAAATATAAGTAACATGATGTTAACTATGAAAATAGAAATAGAATAGGAGAAAGAGAAAAACCCTTTATTTTCCTGTTACAATATTTGTCGTATAATGGAGCATGATCTCGCACAATCGGGATATTTTATTTATGAAAAATGCTGATATATATATATATATATATATATATATATATATATATATATATATATATATATATATATATATGCGAAAGATTTATTTTGTTATAAAAATGAAATTCTATAAACAAAAACGAAATAATTTAATTTGTAAACGGGAAAATCAATTTTCGAGGTAATTTTTTGTGCATAAGTCGAACTCGTTGATCACATATGGAATGTCGACTTTTATATGTTTTAGGGGATGCATACAACGAATAAACACTCCAACCTCCTCTTTTTAGAACGTCTATCTGAATAGACACCTCACACCTCTCCATGTTAAAAGCAGCTTTGTGAATAGACACTTCAAAGCTTGTCATCATAGCCCAAAACCTGTCAAAGATGACATATAAAATGTGAACGAGGAGTTATCGCAATGTAAAAATGTTCCAAATGTAAAACGGAAAAAGATGTAAATTTGTGTTCCATTTTTAAAACAAGGGCAAAAACAGTATTCTCTGCAAGTTTTACCAAAAATCATTTTTTCAGTTATTCTGTACTTTCACTTAACAAGAGATAGTGTAAAACTTTAATTTAACGTGAAAACATTATAATAAAAAAAACATAGTACGCTAATATAAGTGCATACTGTCTTCAAAATAGTAAATATGATACTATGTTGGTTTTCGGGGCAAGGCTGTTAGCGTACTATATAAGGGTACTATGTGTTTCGATGCTGCACGTATAAGGCAAACGTACACGAAGAAGCAGAAGTTTGTTTACGAACGAAAATATGGAACCCTATCTTAATTAAATGTAATGACACTTATTTCGTGTAGTTATCATTTATTATATTTTTTGTATTAACTGCTATACTTTATTTCAATACATTTAAACATCTCCATAAAAAAATAAAACCTAAACATCTAAACAGAAAACAAATAAACTAATGGAGGGTTTTCGATTCATTGCAATACCTTAGAAAAATAATAATAAACCAAACATATGTAACTGGATGATAATAATAATAATTAAAAAAAGAAATATATCTTTCGTTGGGAGCGAACGTACAAACAGTAGGTTTTAAGGTTGAGTATCTTACTTCTGCGTCACGAAAACTCAATGGCAACTTCGTGTTGCTTGGATTCTATATTCACCGAATAATGAGGCGTTAATGAAATGAGGTCACTCCGTATTCGTTACGTTGTTGTAATGTCTTTCTCCCTTTGTGTCTCTGTCTCTGTCTGCAATGTTTATAAAGCAGTAACATTACTTTATATTCAACAGAAACCTACACACTGTACAGAGACCACATAAAGAGGTTGGAAGCCATAAACAGCGCCACCTAACAAAAATTATGAAAATGAAATGGAACGATCTTATACAAAATTTTGAAGTAGTTAACAGAACCAACGTGGATAACATAGAGGCCGTGTTCACTACGGCACAACTGTGATGGATTGGACATGTAGCCTGAATGGAAAACAATCTCACCCCCAAAATTCTAGTGTATGGAAAATTGACAAAATAGGTACAGAAAGACTGGCCGGCAGAAACTTCGCTTCAACGATGTGACAAAGCGTCACTTAAAGGCAATGAATATGAACATGACAAATTGGCAAGAAGACGAAAATTGCTGGCTCAGTAGCCTTCCCCCAAAATAGGCAGAAAGTGATGCAAAAATAAAGGCCAAGTCTATACAAAACATTACCAAGGCACAACCCTGGTAACTACACATGCACTACTTGCACGGAAACCTTCCACAATGAGCGTGGAATCCCACAACCCCGTAGGATAAAGCACCAAGACCTTAACTAGTCATCTTCAGTTATGACGGACTGCATGATTATGATAATGATATATATTAGTTTATTTGAGCAATTGTTTTTCTCTTTTGCATGTTTCATTAAACAGCAGAAATAATTTATGTTTGTTTCTTCTGCGCGGGCCAATGTTCGAACGTTCTGTTCAAGTGTAAAAAGAAATTTTCTACAGTTGCGAACACTTTCGACATCCATGCGTAGTTCTCAGGTGAGTGATGAATTAAAACATTGCGTTTGGTGAATCGATAGCAAAAGTCGATTAACATCATTTAAAATCGTTAAAAGCAGTTAAACAAGCTTTCCCGCTCACATTAATATGATGAATGGTCGGTTTGTTTATGCAAATGAGTACGGCTTCATTAATTTGGAAACGCAAATTACAATTTGAAATCCCTTGTTGAAATCACGGTGTTGTTTTTATTAATATGTTTCTATTTTTCTTTACACACGTTCACCCTTCACAAGGCATATCGTCACTTGGGTGTAAGGGACTGCTATTTGGGACCAATACTAGTAAAGAGTAACAATGTGTTGGTGTACGTTACATTTAAACTTTTGCATATCGGTACAGCCAGGAAAGCAAGTAACAGGAAAGGAATTCCAAAGCCTAGCTGTTCGAGGGAAAAACTATTAGAATAGAAAGCTTTCTGGCATTTTGGAACCTCAACAATGAAAGCGTGAGATTTTGTTGCTAGGCGAGTTTGTTGAATGTATGTGCGACGACTTCATCAGAGCAAATTTCATTAAAATATTTATAAAATAAGCACAGAAATGCAACATTGCGGCGATAGAACAATGGTTGGAGCTTAGTTGACAAATTGGGACCTATTTAATTGAAAACTCTTTTCGAATACCCTATCTAATAGGGAGAGACTACTGGTAGATGCACCAGACAAGATGTGGCAACTATACTAAACCAATGGGCGAATGGTTGCCTTGTAGAGGTACAGGATACTATCATGTGTGAGTAGTTTTCTAGCTCGATAGCGGGAACCCACATTCTTTGCACCAGTCTCCGCAGTGTCGTCAATGTATTTGTTCCAGTTCATATTGCCCGTGAATGTTAGACCGAGGAATTTGAAGGATAAATTGTCCGGTAGGGTGTTCTTTGTCATAGATCTCGGCGGGTAGAGAGGTGTCTTTAATTGTTAAAGGATGAACAGCTTAGTTTTACTAGAATTTAATGTTACCATCCATTTGCAGCCCCAATCCACTTCTGTCTAGGGATTATTTTCTAACGATTCTGCTATTTTCTTAGATTTATGTGAACCCGTTTTCCCGCTATAGAGCGTTGTATCATAAGCAAATATACCCATCTCAGACACAATATATGAGAAAGGTTGTTTATGAATATCAGGAATAATAGTGGTCCAAGGATAGACCCCTGAGACACTCCCGCATTAATATTATGCTACTTGGATGTACGCCCATCAATAGCAACCTTGATGGTTCTATTGCCTAAGAAGTATCTAATTGTATTTAGTATACGTCTGGTTATACCGTACGATTTAATTTCCATTAGCAGCCCTTCGTACCGGTCAAAAGCCTTGGTTATATCAAGGGCTACAGCCCTGGCTTCGCCCGCCTTATCCAGTACATGGTAAATGCGTTTAGAGATAAAAGATACAATATTCGCAGTAGAATGACATTGCCTAAATACATACCATTTGTCAGAGAGAAGATTTGCTTTTGCGAGGTGGGAGACTGGTGTTTTCTTTAGCAAAGAAAAGGAGAAGGCTGATAGGGCGATAATTGAGAGGGCCAGTCCTTTCACTAGAATTCTTTTTACACTGGTAGCACAGAGATAATATTTCAGTTATTAAGGAAGCAAGATTTAACAAGGCATTTATTGCAGAGCTGGTAAAGTACGGCGCCTAAGGCATCTGAGAATTTCTTAATTAGTATAGCAGGAATTAGATCAGGCCCACCCGCGTTGGAAGTGTCTAAGTTTTTTTATGATATCGCGGACCTGAGAAGGGGTGATTTTACATCATTTAGTGTGGGTTCAGTCCACAGACGGAAATTTGGGAGGGAGATATTTGTTGGTTCTAAGATGGAGGATGTCATGTGCTACAAGATGTTGGTAGATAGTGCTGTTAGGGGGAGACAGGTAACATCTAAGCCGGCGAGATATACTGGTCCTAGTCATACCGATGTACGAGTTGCTTTTGGAGACACATTACGGTTTTAGTAAATTGTTATCGAGCGAGCGTCGGGTTATTGCTGATTAATAAATGAGTTGTCTTATTTTTTTTGTGATAAATAATGAATCTAAATTTAAAATATTTTTTCAATGGTTAAAATGTGTTAATGTCCGATATTCCTTAGTGGTCTTAGGTATTGCAGCTACCCTATATTTTTTATTTTATGTCCAAGACTTTCCGGATGATTCTGGCCGTTCAAGGTAATTGTAACATTCTGCTTTTGTATCCATTATCGTTATCATACAATACTGCATTTCTCGAACTCCAGTACTTTTTCAGGCTTGTGTGTGAACCACTTGTCAGATCTTTCAAATCCCCATTTTTTGCACAATTCCCAATGGATCCCTTTTGCAACATTATCGTGTCTTATTTCTTTATATACCTCCCGTGCTAATTTCGGGCATTCTGACAAACTGTGGGGCACTGTTTCCTCTGTAACACTAGATACTCTACAACTTGGGTCAATATTTCACCATATACTCTTTTGCACAAATTCCTTTTGCGTAGTGCTTGGTCTTGAGTTGCTATTATTGTACTGTTTGTCTCTTTCTTCAAATAACCCTTTCTTAGGGAATCCCATGACTGCTTGCCCCTCAGTTTCTTTGTAGCTTTGTGGAACTGCCGATGGAACGTTTAATTTTTATATCAGGATGTTCCTAATTCTTCTGGTATATTCTTTCTTCACTTGTTGCTTCATATGATTATTATTATTATTATTATTATTATTATTATTATTGTTGTTGTTGTTGTTGTTTTTTCTATTATTTTTGTGTTTTTTGCAATGGCGGCTAAAGTGGGTTTACTTTGCTAAGCGATATGATTAGGAAAGTTCTTATTAATAAAGGTTTGTTTTATGTCAGACACTGCCTTATAAAATATTTTGTTAGTGGATGAGTAGAGTTTGGTTCGGTAGATGAGATTTTTTCACTACGGCCATTTTTTTCCTGTGAAACGTTTTGTATGGCTAGATAATAAATTTATCAGCGTCAACTTAAATTTTTATATCGAGGATGAGAATCGTGTAATTTATATTTCTTTCGAATTATTTATAAGTGCACTTTTGGTTATTGTTAATTTATTGTAAAATATTGTAAATATTTTTGTAAAATGTTTTTGACTCCTAATGGGGGTAAACATTTATTTTATTGAAAAAAAATTACAATAAAAATGTGGCACAAGGCCGAAAAAGGGGGATTGGGGTTAATGTTGTCCTAACTAACATAACGTTAACAAGTAGACTCTTTCACCAAAATGCCAGAATCACTCTGTGGGCATCCTACTTCAAACCCGAAAATACAAATATATGCATGATGTGGGGGGGGGGGTTGGAGATAAAAATCTTATTTACAAAAACGAATGAGAAAATTTACAATGCAAAAAAGTTGGTTAGTAAAAAGAATCCCCTCTCTAATAATTGTGGCAGGTATCCGTCACCTAATGGGGCCGGGAGTGGGGATTATCGAACGAATAGAGGGAGGAGGGAACAACAAAAACGGGGGCGATGGGACAGGGGCAAACTAAAAAGGGTTGGTACGATGAAAACCTGCATACTCTGGTCCGATGAATGTCTATGTTTGTTCAGGTCACCCAAAATTCTTGAAACCTAAGCAAATTAAAAAAAAAGAACTCAAGATCAGCTCCATTCACGCTACACAGTCGCGAAACTTTCATACACCTGTCGTTGAAATTTGCCTGAGCGAGTTTCACCTTCTCCAGCTTAATTCGCATTTTCAGACGATATTTAAAAATGAGAATAATCTAGGGAGCAGTGAAAGTCTCATCTCCGTAAACCGCCTTCTGTCGTGTCGTCCAAATCACGCCTCTCATAACTGCTAGCTAACAGAGAAAAACGTAGCGTTCTTCTTTTTCATGGTCGGTGGCCAGTTGCAGCACGAGGAAACCGAATCCAGCACAAAAAAAACTGCGCGTTCAGCGTGCGAACTGTGAGGCCTTCAACTAACTCACACAACGGTCGAACGATAGCGCAGTGGAAGAAAGCATGATCAAGGTCTTCCTCCCAATCTCCGCATCAGACACAATTAGGTGTCTCAGTAAAACCCGCTGCGTAAAGTCTTTCGCCGACTTAGAGGGCATTTCGAATTAGCAACCAGGTGAGTGATGCCTCATAATTATCGAAGCAGCTCGACCCAGGCGCCCAAATATTAAGCGGCGCTCCTCCTTCGTAAAACCGAATTCCTAATTCTTTTCGTCTCGAACGGATTCCCTCACTAAGGCCCGATATAGCGACTTGCGAGACAACAGCTAGCAGTCAGAGAGGCTTTCTTTCACCCGTAGAAGGAATCTCAAAGCCTGTCGACACTCGCGATAGAAGGGGCACTCGTTTCGGGCCAACTTGTGTGCCCCCCCCTCAGCTGAATGCACACTCTCCAAAGCCTGAAAGGCTTTCTTAGTGTCTTCCACCCAGAAGACTCCGTTTCCCTCACTAGGTGTACACATTCGATCCAGGTATATCAGCCTAAGAGTGTGTCTACGTATTTCCACACTAGGCATATCCAGACCGCCTTCAGACGGATGTAGGTAACAGGCCTACCGGGTAACCATGTCTTGCTTTCCGCGCCATAAGAACGCGAAAAGAGCACGCACCAGGTCAACTAGTGAGAGTACTAATAGATGGTATAGGATCAGGGGGTAGATATGAGAATTTCATATCTCAACCCTACCGTTCAATGACAGGTTTCTCAAGGCCCACAAATGAGATGTAACTTGACCCCTTCTAATACTTCCGACCAGTTTTTCTCCAGCTGGAGGTCAGGGCCAAACCAGACGCCGAATAGCTTGTATGGTCCATCAGTCCAACCAAAGGGCCCCTGAAGGAGCATACCACTCCAGGCACCGATACGGAAGCCAATAGACAACGTAGTTAATTATAGTCCCTGTGACCTTGGCATACCGACTTGTTTCTATGTCGACGACTCTAATCTCGACACTCTCGTTACAAGCACAGTCACGTCGTCGGCATAGGCGGTATACTCTACCGGGGTGGCAAAGTAATCCCGCGAAGAAATGGATTCACCCGAAGCTGGCGCAAATATTGCTCAAGCGCCAGCACATACAACATTGGTGACAACGGACAACCTTGACAGATAGATCTTGTTAACATGAAGGTTTTCGACCTCACCCCATACACTTCCACCATGGCACCGGGGTTGACATAGAAGAGGCGAATCTAAGAACGAAACTGGGGACCGAACCCAGCCGACCAAAGAACAGCCTCTAGGTAACGATGGTCTACTCTATCGAATGATTTGGACTGATCTAAATTGATCAGCGGGCTTCTTTGTCGACTTTTTCTACGATCAAGCGTATCATGTGAAAATTATCTTGAATCGTCCGGCCCTTAACAGAAAAAGTCTGTTCAGGGCTTATTAGACGGTGTAAGATAATCTGCAGACGATTCGCTAATATCTTGACCAAAATCTTTAACTCTGTGTTTAACATCATTAAGGGTCGGAAATGACCTATCCCATCACCTCCATTTTTATCTTTGCGTAGCAATTTAATGATCCCCTGGTAAAGTACTGAGGTATACACCCGTTCCTAAACCACGAGTTAAAAAGTACGACCAGCAAAGGAATAAAAATGGGTGACAGCCTCAAATACACCTTGTAGGGCAAACCATCAATCCGAGGGGTCCTGTCTAGCCCGACCTGTTTCAAGGCCTCAAGGACTTCTTCCTCTTTTATGCTACCATCACAACTAGCCGGTTCGGTCGCCTCAAGGCGAGAAAAGTCAGCTAAATAGGTGTCAAACTGTTCAATAGTCAGACCAGGCTCCTTGGTGAAAAGCTCCTGAAAATGAGTTCGAAAACGCTGCAAAATTCCGTCATTCGATGTTACGGTTCGTCCGTCCGGCAATGTGACATGGCGATGTGTCGATCAGCAGGACGTCGAAATTCCTCCGTACACAGTGACGCGGCCATATTTTTTGCCTCCTTTGGCGCTCTTTTAAATCTAGCCCTAACTAATAATCCCTGGTCATCCCTGTTATCCAAGGAGTCCAGTTCAGCCTTAACTATAGCATAACTAACACTATCCCCCTCCTCCACCACCCTTTCTAATCTATCTTCTAATGCCGCTTTTGCTGCTCTAGAACTAAGGTTGAGCTGGCGACTAAAATCAGCAGCGAAGGACCTAATGACTTTTTTTAGGTTACCCCACCACTTATTCCCGATAATGGCCCCCGTCAATTCCTTCTGTATTGTTAGTAGAAGCTGTTCCCAGAAGTCCTTCACGTCGAACAACGGCGTGTTGAACTTCCAGTAACTAGCCATCCTAGGTTTAACACTAAGTTTACTCGAACCGGACAATTCTATGGTCCGAATAAACTATATTATGAAAACTTGGACAGTCTAAAAGCCCAAGTTCGACTCTCCTAACTAAGAACCGATTGATGTAACTCGAAAGTTGCACCGGATCGAAGCCGCGTCTACCTGTCCAAGTCCATGCTAAATCCCTGGTTTTTTCGTTTAGAAATTTATCGACAAGATCAAGCTTGTCGACAAAGTCTCCAAACGCCTAAGCATCCGGGTTCTGGTTAGTATCCCTTGTGGTATTAACCCCACGATCTAATTCGGGATCCAGAACCGCGTTTCAGTCTCCCGCTAAAACTAACCGACGAGACGAATTCATGAAGGGCTCGATTCGCCGAGAAAAGGAAACTAGCTCACTATGGTTATTGGGCGCACAAACCCCAATAAAACGAAATGCCACATCATTTACGGTAATATCCAGAACGAGCAATCTTCCCATCCGGATCTGCATAAATAGGGTCACACGATGCATCAAGAGTGTGCTTAACTAGCCAGGTAACCCCCCTTGCGTGGGTATCAAAATGTGCTGAGTAGAGCTGAGAGTCTCTAGCGAGCACATCTTGATAATCGCTTGGAATAAAGTGAGTTTCCTGTAAGCACTATATATCCACACCGAGGCGTTGACACTGCCATCCCTTGAAGCCGAAGCCCAAATAAAATAATCTGGCTTTCACTCTCGGGCGTTTTTCCCAGTTGTAGCTAGTCTAGGCTAATGTCAGTGATTGTCAGTACTGTTGGTTACTGGCGATTAGTGTTGGTTTAGAGGCGATAACCTGCAGGTACTGGTTGCAACCTCCTCCCTGCATAATATTTTTGTGTTAAGACTTATTTGTAAGTGTTTAATCAGTTTTAAAAATAAAGTGCCGACATGACGTCACAGCTTTGTAACCCTGGTTTTCAGTTAAGAATATTAATTAACATTTAATCGCCAACAGCAAAAAAGGGGGGGGGGACAACAACAAAAAACATAGAATCAGTACACTTTTGATGATAATGTGCAAGATCCCCTTCTAGAACAGATGATTAAAGACATTTTTTTCATTAGTAGGCCAGGGCGATCAAGTTAAATACGATTGGTGCATTGGTGGACAAGATTTTACTGTGTGGGTAGACGCTAGTTTCATAGCCACAGGTGTAATTGTGGAAAACAATTGTTAGGGTTAGAACACGGTAGACGAAAACTGGCTCCGAGCGCGGCATGAGATCAAGCATGTAAGCTTGGCTAAGTTTGATGCTGTGTTGTGAGGTATCAACCTTACATTGGAGTGAAAAGCTAAACTCATTCTTGATTTACATGTGTATATACGTGGATAACCCGCACGTTATCCGGACAAATGAGAGTGCACAAAGCAGCCCCTAAAATGTTAATTAGTAATTTCCTCTCCACGCGCCGAGATTTTGCTTCAGAATATGCACTGAATATTGATGGTGGGCCCGTTAGGTCTCATGACAACCGAGTTGACCAACGTTGGTTAAATGAAATCCGTAATATGGCGGAACTCAGAGACCTGTGTGTGCCGTAGCCGCCGTACACGACGTTTCCCAAGTACAGACAATCTATCGATCCAGTGGACATCTCAGTGTAGTGAAGAGTAATATGTAAAGTTAATCAACCCAGGAATAACTTGTGATTTTAGCGTAGTAAACATTAGTGGGAATTTTGTGATTACTTAGGGGGGGACGGTTCAATAAGAACTTGTTTACGTTGGACTTGAAGACAATCAGATTGTAGTCAGCTGGAAAGCATGCAAACAGAATAGAGTTCAACAGGCGAGCAGTTCTAAGAAAGAAGACCTGTTCATGAAATCTACGTTTGGGTGTAGGCACAGATAAAGAGTGTGGGAAATTGTTGATAGTGGTTCTAGCTAGACGAGTGTTTTTTCGTGAAAGTCTGGCGAGGGGGGACCAGAGATTGACTTCAGAAAAGCACCTGCCCTGAAAATAACGATAAAGCAGAGACAGGCTCGTTACTTCTCTTCTGTGGGAAAGAGGTCACTGAGAAGGGAAAAGAGCATCCCTCACTAAGCTACAAAGTCTATTTTTAACTCTGTCAAGACAGGATAAGCTGCTTCTAGCAGCACCTGCCCAGATGTGGCAACAGTACTCCATCGTTGGCCGAACCTAGCTTTTATATAGGTAGAGAATGGCATCAGGAGTGAGATATCTACTGAAGCGGTAGAAAGATCCCACCATTTTTTCAGCGACTTTGGCAATGGATTTGATATACATGTTCCATTTCAGATCGGCTATAAAGGCCAAGCCCAGAAGCTTGTCAAAACATGACGAGAGCCATTCATTTCGATTGATGAAAGCTGGACAAAAGAGCGTTGATGATATAAAGATAGGAGCTTGGTTTTAGATGTATTAAAAGGAACCATACACTTTTTCCCTATTGTATCACTTGCTCAAGATCAGAGGAGAGAGAATCAGAGAGAACTATGTTGTTTACTGTCTTCGAAGTGCTACCATAGATGGTAGTATCATCAGCATACATTTCTACGAATGGTCTAAGGATGTGGTCTTGAATATCATTAATGTAGATCAGGAAGAGAGTTGGACCCAGGGTGGACCCCTGACCGACTCCATCATACTGAGAGCCTCTGATTTCTGCCCATCAACCACTACTCTTAAACTATCAGAGAGAAATGATTTAATAGTTGAGAAGACATTTCCAGCTATACCATGACTGGAGATTTTGTGAAGTAGACCTTTATGCCATACCCTTTCAAAGGCCTTTGATATGTCAAGCGCAATTATACTAGAAAGGAAGCCTCTGTCGAGGAGTTCGCCAATCCTATGAGATATAACTGTAAGCACCTGCTGTAGATC